>NC_091070.1:198361515-198664545 GCF_032405125.1 Capricornis sumatraensis
TCACCTCCAAAGAAACAAATCCATCTTGTTTCCCATGCTTCCTTTGGGAATAAAGATCCACACTCTCAGTGACACGTGAATGACACCTTGTAATGGGCAAAGCTCTTCCCCAACCCTCATTCACCAAAGCCTAGAATGCAGGAAGGACATGGGCGCTACTATTTTACAAAAGAAGAAACAGGGGCCAGAGAAGAGAAAGGTCTTCTTCAGGATCACATCGCCTGTAAATGGCATTCCGAGTGTGTGTTCCAGGCTGTTATTGGGTACTAAGACTTAGACGTATCTCAGCCATGCTAGATGGTCTTGCTGTGTTAGCAAGGTCTTTCAGGAGCGTGGAATCTTAGTCTGTGAGTTTTCCTGGTTGAGGAGCTGCATGAGGGCGAGGTGTCCCTTTTTGTTTGCTGCCACCTGGTCTTGTCTTTACCCTATTCATGACTCATCAGCAATGAAGGAAATGATACTCCAGAATCAGAGCAGCATGGGTTATAAGAAGTCACTTCTTGAATCCTAAATCTAACAGCCCAAGAGATTCCCATATTTGTGGCATTACCATTTCCTGCCGGGAGTTGTAGTTCTTTATTATTTTGCATAGTTATTTCATACAACTGTGACCTCTACTAAACTGTAAGCAGCCTGAGGGCAACATCAATGTCTGATTCACCTCTGTCACCTCCAGAGGCCATTGGACCATACCTAGCATGTAGCAGCATGCCTTTGTAAGTTACAGTAGGCAAAGGAAGACACTAGGTGTGTTTATTTGTAGCGTCTCATTTAACGTCACATCACCCTGAAATTGGAATATTTTGTCCTCGTTTTGTAAACGGAGCTCAGAGAATTCAAGTAACTTGCTCAAGGTTATACCTCTCACATATAGCTGGCCTGAGAATTCAGTTCAGTTCTTTCTGGATTGGCCTGTTTTTCCACTGCATATAAATCATAGTCCAATGCTTGAATGAATGGCACATCGATTTATTACTCAAAATGTAATAAAGAAGGCCCCATATGAGGAAAAATGCAAACATGGATAAAACTTGGTTCCTGCTCACCAGGAGCAGAACAGAAAGTGAACAACTGTTGAAGAGTAATGTTAAGGGTATTACGTTGGGTGCTGAGCACTGAGATACAGAGGTAAAATAGACACATCTCTGCCTTTGGAGAGCCCCCAAGCTTGTAGGGGAGTCAGTCCGAAACGCCATAATTAGGTTATGCTGAGAAATATAAAGGGACTCTGGAGCCCATGATGGTCCTGAAGGGAATGAAGCCCCTGGCTCTGCCGATCTACAGCTCGTCTCTGTGTTCATCTGCAGCCCATGGTGAAATGGATAGAATGAGTTAGAATCAAGGTAGAAATGTGGAAGTATTACAACCATAAGGGAGTTAGGTTTTCTCCAGAACCAGAATGATCCAACCAAACCCATCCATTCAGCTAAGAGTCGTTCATTCAGTCAGGCCTTGGGCTGGGCTCCTGAGATGTCTGGATGAGGCAGCCAAGGCCACCGCTCCTAGTCCAGTGGCGGACTCACGGCCCACAGTCCAGTGGGGGAGATAGACATACACACAGATGATTCCAGTGCAGTGTGTATATGTACTGTCTTTCTTCTCTCTTTCTGTTATCTCCCCCTTTGCAGGAAAGGAAAACCCCCTTCCTACAAGCACTCACTCCTGCGGGGCCCGGCCAGCAACCACCCCAACGGCAAAGGGGACAAGAAGAGCTCAGTGAACCACAAAGACCCTTCAAACTCTTTTTAAGGATGTGGAATCCAGGGAGGTCTTGTGGTGGCAAGAGCATGCATTTTCTGCTGGGCCATGAAATTAATCACCCTTTTCTAGTTTCCAAGATAGTGACTGTGAGAACCTGTATAAGCTGGTGAAAGGGAAGGGGGAAAAAAATGAGAAATTTCATCATCAATTTTCCTTTTTACCATTTGAAAATCAATTGTGAGCCTTCAGCTTAAGGCTCAGGAACAAAATAGGAGACTCAGACCAGATGAGTACAGATGCTAATTTCCACAACACAGAGACCCTCACAGGAAGAGAAAACCCCCGTACCTCCTCTCTAGTCAGTGCTTTCCAGCCCCTTTACTGTTCTAAGTTGTGCAGTTACTATCGATGGCTACCTTTTAGACTAGGCCACAGTTGTTTACTGTTTTAGAAATGCAGTGTCCATATTTGCTGACCCAAAACAACACCATCAACGCACACAAAACAAAAGACAAATGCACCTTCGGTAACAATGGGTCAGAATTTTTGAGGTCACAGTGGGCTTAGACATACAGTCACTTTATCTATGAGCTGCATGCTCCCTGACTCCCCTAAACCCCAGCACGCAACTTCAGAGAACTGCCCTGAGAGCTTTGTCCCAGTGACCTGGGTAGTTTCATTGAAACCTTAGCTCCTAAAACAAAAGGTATTAGCTGCACATTCCAGAAGGTCTCTCTCATGGTTAAGATCTCTAGATCCTAGGATCTGAGATCAAAACTGACCAGTAAAGAAGAGGATATGAAAAATCTGCCATAGAGGGGAGGAGGCTAACTGCCAGGTAAGAAGATGCAAAAGACGAAAGAAAGCACTCCGAGGCAGGAGGGGCTGATACAGTAAAACAACCACAGTGGCAATTCCCAAGGCAGGGCCAGCTCACTAGTGTGCATTTTTCTACAGAGTAAAGTGCCTTTGCATGATGAATGGGTCCAGGGGAGTTGGCTCACTTCCTGTCTGTGAAGCAGCAGGCTGAGTCACCATGACAGCCTGCTAATTAAAATGACCTCCCGGAAATGAGGATTAGAAGATAGGGAGAGGAAGGGAGGCTCTGGGGAGATAGGGCCTTTAGCACAAAGCTTCAGTTTAGCATTCTTTTGCTTTGGATTGGAGATTTTCAAAGTATCTTAAAAATTGAGTGCAAAGCTTATTCTCCCTTTGCTTATTGCTTTTCAGAAATGATAAAAAAAAAAAAAAGACATATGTTAGTTGGCTACGAATGTTGTGTTGTATATACAGCTTCTCCCCTGGGTTCTTGTTGCCCAGAGGAACACAAATAAAGTGCTTCCTGCAGCTCCTCTGTTCCTCTGAGCATTCTTGGCACCTTTCCCTCCAGGTCTCTCCCTCCCTCAAGAACCAAGCAAGTCAACCCAATTTGATGTAACCCTCACTTTGCTGTCAGGGACTCTGTCATCAAGGTAAGGAAGGACAGTCAAGGCTTGACTTTCCAGCCGTTCCTGTGGCAGAATCCTGGGGAGTTTATTTGACTGCAGCCAGCTCAATGCAAATCAACGCTGTGGCAGGCCTTTCAGAAACAAGAGCATCTCTTGAGATGGCAGAAAGAGAGGCAGATTGCATAAAATCAGGGATAATAGACCAGATCTATTTTTCCCTGCCCAGACTGCTTTCATAAGGTGAACATATTTAGACCCCACTTATTTTGGTGCTTAGGTAGTTCATTTTATAGATTTATACTGCATATTAAATTATGGCATAGCTTCCCAAGTGGTGCTAGTAGTAAAGAACCCGCCTGCCAATGCAAGAGACATAAGAGACGCAAGTTCGATCCCTGGGTCAGGAAGATCCCCTGGAGGAGGGCATAGCAAACTATCCCAGAATTCTTGGCTGGAGAATCCCCATGGACAGAGGGGCCTGGGGATGGGGGTGGGGGGTGCTACAGTCCATAGGGTCACACAGAGTCAGACACAACTGAAGCGAGTGAGCATACACTCACACATGTATTTTTCCAATTTACATTTTACTGGAAGTAAACTGATCTGATACCCATTTTACCAAATCTTCACTGACATAAAAAGTTAGCTATTTTCATCAACTTTTTATCAATAGGATATTTTCAGTTATGAAAATATAACTGCACTTCTGAAAAGCTGCATTGATTAATTGGACCATAGATCTTAAAAGCTCACGTATGCTAGCGGTTTAAAAGAAAATTTTGGAGTCAGGCAACTCTGGATTCTAATTCTGCATTCAAACCTTTATTCTGTCTCTTGATATCTGTGTGATCTTGGGTAAGTTATTTAACCTCTCTGAATCTTAATTCCTATAACATGGTGATAGTAATATCTACCTCATTACAGTAGGTATGTGGGTTTAATGGGATTTTATGGGGGATATTGGGGCTTCCCTGGTAACTCAGTTGGTAAAGAATCTGCCTGAAATGCAGGAGACCCCAATTAAATTCCCAGGTTGGGAAGATCCCCTGGAGGAGGGCATGGCAACCCACTCCAGTATTCTTGTCTGGAGAATCCCCATGGACAGAGGAGCCTGGCAGGCTACAGTGCATGGTTGCAAAGAATAAGACACGACTGAGCAACTAAGCACAGCACAGCACGTGGGTCATATCAGCACAGCACATGGGTCATTCAATAAATGATAGGTGTTAGTTGGATGTGACCAGGATGATAAGGTGTCTGCAAATCACTTCCCATTGGAAGTGGATAAGGAAACAGGAGCTGTTTACCCATGAGATGAAAAATGAGAGGGAGGAGGTTAAGGAAAGCAAGATCACAATATCCAAAAAGTTGAAAAAGTATCTTGGATATTCTTTTTATCAGAAAAAAACCAAACTTGTTCTGTGTTGCCAAAGGGTAAGAACCAAATCCAAGGAAGTAGTCTCAGTAAGACAAATTTCAGTTCAAAAGTGAGGAAAACCTTCTAGTGAATAGAGTTGTCAACCACTGGATGAGGTCCCTGAGAGACACAGAGTTCTCCATCACTAGAGGCATGCAATCAGAATCTGAATGAACATCTGTCATGGAGGAACAAGAGGGGTTTTCTTCCTCTAAGGCATGCTCATGGAGGAGCAAGAGGGGCTTCTTCCTCTAAGGCATGCTGAATTACCAGTGGCATTACTTCCTATTCTATGACTGTGGAAAGAAATGACACTAGATGGGGGTTACAGTCCCAATGTCAGACAATGGAGTTTACAGTATGATAAGTGTCACTTAACTCTAAACAAGTGATAGTAAATGTCTTTGAATTACAGAATATGGACCCTGCTAACAGTTCGCAATCCTTAGAAAGGAAAAATACATGACTAGAAGACTGTAGGACATGTTTGCAAAATGGCTGTCTGCTTCTCCACAGAAGTAGAGCAGGGAGGCTGAGTCTAAGGGACCAGGGGTTGCCAGTGGACCTCTTTGTGGCCTTAGCCTGCTCAGCAACTCCGTAGCTTTCTTGAATCAGGTTATACCTACGGTCTCAGGTTAAGAGGGAAAGAGTTTCAGCACTGAGGTTGAGGACAGCACCAACACAGAAAGACAGTGAACCACCCAGAAGCTACCAGCTCGCTCAGCCCCAGCAGGGGGCGCTCTAACCTCTCTTGTCTGCCCACTTCCTTCTCAGCCTGGAGCCACAGTGGGTAGAATCAGCTACCAAATCAGTGTACTGAGGAGAGTGAGACAACAACGCAGCAAGGAAGGGAGGAGAGTGGGCTTCTGCCTGACTTTCATACAAATCTCCATAAACAGTGCCAGGCTTGCTCTGTATTAGTTCACAAGCCCAGAGGTCAGTCTGTTTACCTTCAGAAGCTGTGGCAGACAAGCCAGAGGCCACCCAGATTCTTTGTGCTGAGGGCCAGAGCAGAGGCTGAGTCACCTGTCTCTGGTGATATTTGCTTTACAGCAGCAGCAGCAGTAGCAGGGAGCTTTCAGCTGGGAGCTTTCCCCATTGCCTCTGAATGGGGTGGGGAGGGTACAGGATGAGTTTGTGTCCTTTAACTGTAATTCAATGACACACTGGAGACCTGCCTAAGAGGACCCAACTCCTCATTTTTCCAAGTAGTAAGTGCAGTGCCAAGCTTGGAAGTCTGGAGTGATTAATATTTGTGGAGCATCAGTTCATATACCCACCAGATATTTATTGAACATTTACTGTGTGCCAGGCATTGTGCCAGATGCTTTTGCATACATTGCCTCGTTGGATACTCCCAGCAGCCCCTAGAGGTAAGTATCACTTTCTCATTTCCCAGGTGAGAAAATTAAGAACCCCTAAAGGTAAAATACTTTCTTTAAAATTCATATAGCTAGTGAGAACCTGGATTCAACCCCAGTTCTCTTCCTACTACTCTGCATAGGACCTTCTCCATTAGTTTCCAGGTAAAATCAGATCAAAACAGGAAAACTGGTGAAAGCAGATTAACAAGTAAATCATGGCCTCACTGAGAGGTCGGAGGGGATGGGAGAGAGGAATGGAGCATGAAAGTTTCCAGGCTGGGTGTATGTGTGAGGATTTCAGGAAATTTTTAACACCTACTGCTAGAACCCTGCCTTCTTCCCATCTCTCTTTCCCACACACCTGTGTGAGTCCCTGCTGGGCACTCCAACAGGGTAGGGTGTCATTTATCACTTGACATGCAGAAGCTTCTAGGTCTCCCAGAATTCCTGGAAGCTCAGCAAGGCACAAGGCCCTTCCAGGCACCCTCTGGGTTACTGACCCCAGGCAGGTAATCTAGTTCAAGTTTTGTATCACCCCCTTCCTCTGGAGTATGTGAGCTGAGCCCACAGTGTCCTCAATCATTGTCCAGAAATTTCCTCTGAGTCCTACCTCCTGAGCAATTTAAGGGCACTGAGATTAGAAATTCTTTCCCTCATGGCTCAGCTCAGCCAATGGGGCCCCAGGGTAGACAGAATAGGGGAGATATTATAACATAATATGGACAGCCATGGTTGAAAAAGTCAGATAGACTGAAATGTGAATCCTAGTTCTTCCATTAACTAGCTGAATGGCTTTGGGCAAATAATCTAACCTCTTTAAGTTCCAGGATCCACATTTGTAACTCAGAAATTGTAATACCTACATCCCAGTTATTGGGAGGATTAAATATAATAACACCTATGTACAACACAGCACCTCTAGTTAATATTGTGAAAGTGAAAGTGAAGTCGCTCAGTCATGGCCGACTCTTTGTGACCCCATGGACTGTAGCCTCCCAGGCTACTCCATCCATGAGATTTTCCAGGCAAGAGTGCTGGAATGGGTTGCCATTTCCTTCTCCAGAGGATCTTCCTGACCCAGGGATTGAACCTGGGTCTCCACATTGTAGGCAAATGCTTTACCATTTGAGCCACAAGGGAAGTTAATATTGTAGGAGGTAGTTAATTTGTTAGGAGGGTAGATCTCATGTTCAGTTCAGTTCAGTTCAGTCGTTCAGTCACGTCTGACTCTGAGACTCCATATACTGCAGCACTCCAGGCTTCCCTGTCCATCACCAACTCCCGGAACTTGCTCAAACTCATGTCCATCGAGTCAGTGATGCCATCCAACCATCTCATCCTCTGCCATCCCCTTCTCCTCCTGCCCTCAATCTTTCCCATCATCAGGGTCTTTTATAATAAGTCAGCTCTTCGCATCAGGTCGCCAAAGTATTAGAGCTTCAGCATCAGTCCTTCCAAAGAATATTCAGGATTGATTTCCTTTGGAATTGACTGGTTTGATCAACTTGCAGTCCAAGGGACTCTCAAGAGTCTTCTCCAACACCACAGTTCAAAAGCATCAATTCTTTAGCACTCAGCTTTCTTTATGGTCCAACTCTCACATCCATACATGACCACTGGAAAAACCATAGCTTTGACTAGATAGACCTTTATCAGCAAGAAATGGCTCTGCTTTTTAATATGCTGTCTAGGTTGGTCATAGCTTTTCTTCCAAGGAGCAAGCATCTTTTAATTTCATGGCTTCAGTCACCACCTGCAGTGATTTTGGAGGCCAAGGAAATAAAATTTCTCACTGTTTCCACTGTTTCCCCATCTATTTGCTGTGAAGTAATGGGACCAGATGCCATGATATTGTTTTTTGAATGTTGCATTTTAAGCCTGTTTTTTTCCATCTCCTCTTTCACTTTCACCTGAGGCTCTTTTGTTCCTCTTCACTTTCTGCCATAAGAGTGATCTCATGTTAAGTTTTCTTATAACAACAACAATAAAACCCAACAAAAGACCCCAAAAAAGGCACATGAAATGTTTGGAGGTGATGGATATGTCTGTTACCTTGACTGTGATGATGGCCTCACAAGTTTCTGACCTATGTCCAAACTTATCAAATGGTAAACATTAAATATATATATAGGTCTTTTTAATATCAATTATACCTCAATAAAACTGTCTTCAAAATACAGTAACACCTGTAAAATACTTGGCATAAAGTAGAACTCTCTCCCCAACCCACCACTTTTAACTTGCTAGGATCAGAAACACCTTTCCTTGAAGCCAAAGCTTTTCTTACTTCCAAATGAGGTGCAGACAGAAGTACAAACCCTCTCTGAAGACAGGAATGAGAAAAGTACCTGGAAGAAAAACAGCCACACTGAGGGATCAGTGTATTTGTAAGTTGGGGCTCAGAACAAATAGGAAAACAGGGCTGGACACAATGTTCTCCCAGACTGACTTGAGGCAGAACTGACAGACTAAAAAGCGGGGCGGGGGTGGGGGGGCGAATATAGGTTCTGTAAGATACCATGTTTTATTAAAATAATTAACAAATCCTAGCAGGATTTAAAAGAACCTCTTTCTATGCTATTTTTGATTGGTGTACAGTGTCCCTGATAGCTCAGCTGGTAAAGAATCCACCTGCAACCTAGGAGACCCCAGCTCGATTCCTGGGTTGGGACGATCCCCTGGAGAAGGGATAGGCTACCCACTCCCGTATACTTGGTCTTCCCTTGTGGCTCAGCTGGTAAAGAATCCACCTGCAATGCAGGAGACCTGGGTTCAATCCCTGGGTTGGGAAGATCCCCTGGAGAAGGAAAAGGCTACCCACTCCAGTATTCTGGCCTGGAGAATTCCATGGACTACAGTCTGTGGGGTTGCAAAGAGCTGGACACGACTGAGCGACTTTCACTTTCACTTTCTTTCACAGTGTCTCCAGGGTGTTCTCTGTGAAGTTATCATACCAATACACTCTGCCAGCTGAAACTCAGGACTTCCCTGAAGCACACTCACCTCTATTAACTCTACCTGCTCTCGTCAAACTCAGCGTGCATGCTGGACAGTGCTGATTTTTCCCCATTTTGCAGAAAGAAGAAACTGGTATCCGTGTAATTAAGGCCCTTGCCCATAGTCCACAGCTCATAAGTAATTCGTACAGGAACTGGGCACACACTCAGCTCAGCCACATCCTACTGCCTCTCTGCGAACCCCAAACCTCAGCACTAAGCCTGACCAATTCATGAAGGCATTTCTATGACACTCGTTTTAATTCTTTAATGTTTAAAAGTCACTTTCCTCCCAAGACCTCAAGTTTCTTTTTGGCCCCCATCTCAGTCTTGAAGCCAGATCTGCTTCTCACCTCGGCACCAGCTATCTTGGTTAGTGTCCTATTTTCCTGCCTGGAAACTTTGCCATTGTCTTAACTCCCTGCCCTTCTTCCCCCTACAAAGCCAATCAGTCATCAAGGTTCATTGCTTCGGCCTCCATGATGCATCTGCCTTCCAGCAGTATCATGGAGTGACTTAGGAGTCAGACAGTCCTGAAGTTTTCCTTTCAACCTCACTCCTTGCTATTTTTGTCTTGTGAATCATTTAAAGCAGAGTTTACTTACCTTGTCTTTAATATGGGAAATAATACTTATTGGCAGGACTGTCATCCATTTTCCTTCCCTCCCTTTTCCATGCTTTTCTTCCTCTTTGCTCCCACTACCATGTCCTGCCTGGGTTGCTGGAGCAGTCCCTCGTTGACCTCCCCACCTTCTGATACTCTCTTGCTAATCAATTCTCACTCTCTCAAAATAAGCATCCGCAATCTCTATGAAACATAACCCCATGTTTATGGCAACTCTTTCCAAACAATTATCCAAGCCAAGAGCTTGGATATCATCCCACTTGTGTGTCTTTCTCACCTTCCTGCTGGTCAGGTGCCACATCCTGCTGGTTCTGCCTGCTTGGTGTCTCTCATATCTGTCTAGCTGCACCAAGTCTTTGTTGCAGGATGCAGGCTCTTTAGTTGCAGCACATGGAATCTAGTTCTCCAACTAGGAATCGAACCTGGGCCCCTGCATTGGGAGTGTGGAGTCTCGGACCACCAGGGAAGTTCCTCCACGCTTCTTAACTAAAGTAAATCCTTCCCATCATTCAAGACTTATCCCACCTCCATGACATCATCCCCAATCACACAATTGTAATGAATTGCTTCCTCTTCTTGTGTCTCCCAGCTCTTTGTTGATTTATCTATTTATCAATTACTTCACTGAGATAATAGTCATCTCCTTCATTATCATCTAATTTCTGAGAGCAGAGACTAGGTTTTATTCATCTCCATTCCTCTCATATCACCTAACACAGCTGTAGACATGCCAGAGGCACTCACTTAATATAGCAGAATGAAAGAATGAATAAATCTTGAATTCAAAATCTCATTCTGAACTTATTTTAATAACTGGTTCCTAATTACAGATCTGTCTTCCCAAAGCACTGACCTCTCTGAGACATTCCACTGCTCAGATTTCATCCGTGGCTCCCCTTACCTATAGAACTAAATTCCAGCTCCGTGTGAAAGGCGAAGTCCTGGATGGTCTTCAAGACCCCACTCTCAAAATCTGTCTCAATGGAGGAGATGGATTTACTTCTAGAGCCCAAGACAATTTGATCATTTTTCCTGTAACAATAAAAACAACTATTATTGCTGCTGCTGTGGCTACTGCTGCTATTACTGCTGCTGCTGCTGCTGTTCTGCCCTGGCCAAGCGCCTGCTCAGCTCCAGGGTCCTGCACTCCAGGTTGCTTTGTCTTATGTGATCTCATATAATCCTCACAACAACCCTATGAAGCAGATGTTGTTCCCTGAGAAAGAAAGAGAAGCTTGGAGAGTCTAAGTAACCTGTCTAAAGTCACCCGGCTCCTAAGTGGAAGAGCCTGGCTGTCACCAGGTTCCAGGGCTGTTTTCTTTCCACTTTCCCCTCTGTCTTTATATGTTCAATCCTGAGACTGACAAAATGATACATATTTAATGCTGGTCATAAAAAGTCTCTGCCCCAGGGAACTCGCTGCTTCATCTTTGTTCCTGTGCACGACCTCATTTTGCCTCATTCCCCTGAGCCTGGCTCTAGGCATTTTCTCTGCAGCTGGATGTCGGTGCCCACACGTCCTCCACACCTGAGTCTCTGCCTTTGAAATGACTGCTGAAAAATGACTGTCTTACAGGCAGAGCCGGTGCTCCCCTCAGAGTTCTAACAGGCAGAGCTGGTGCTACCCTCAGAGTTCTAAGGACAAGAAAGAGATTTTGCCAGGAGATCAGGATAGAGCAATGCAGAGGAGGCCTCTATTAACCCACCCCTCACCCTACATTTGCATTAAAAAGCAGATTTCCTCTTCCTTCACCCCAAACCACTTTCTGCCCTCAGGATTCAAATCATAAAGGGAGAAGGATTATAAAATATAGCCACTGGGATGGAGTGTTCTGCTTCCAGCTCTGATACTGCCTGGATGGGTAACATTTTTTTTTAAAAAAGCCTCTTTCCCTGTCTGGAGTTATCCCAGAGCTTCAGCTGGTTTCTGGTTCTTACTCTTTGAAACAGGTACATAAACCCCAACCAACCCACTCTCAAGAGTATTGTGAGGATCCAGAGACAGAATGATTGGGAAAGTAAAGTATTTAGACAAGTCTTTCCCAGCATTTTTCTCTCTCCTTCTGAGACCTCATAAATATCCCCTACTTGGCTCATTCCTTGCCTTTAACACGGATTGTCCTGTCATTAATCCATCCAACAAAACTTATTAAACATCTATGTTTGCCAAGCACTTCTCATTCCTTCCTGCTGACTTGATTTCTACCTGTCTTTCAACACCCCTCCTCCAGGAAGTCTTCCCTTACCTCCCAGCCCTCAGGGGTAACTCATCTACTGAGCTTCTTGAGAATGATTGTCTGAACCTTTCACTTGGCCCTTATCAGTGGCTTTGGCATTTCATTTCTGTGTATCAGCTCTATCCTCCCCACTCTATTTTCCTTTGTTCTTGGGGTGAGATGGTTAGGGATGGAAAAACTGGCTCACTCATTGCTCAGGTCCCAGGACAAGGCCCAGCAGAGAGTAAATACTCACTGAGAACTGGCAGGTATCACTGTTGCTGCTACTGCTGCCGCTGCTGATGAGGATGACGCTGATGAGCATGGAGATGAGATGCCTGCTCTGAACAGAGTGTTTCTGTGAAGCGAATGCCGCTCTGTTTCTCCATCTCTCCCTCCCTCCAGAAATTCATAAATAAGGGTAGCTCCTTAAACTTCTGGGCAAAGTAGAGCAAACTTGGCTTACAGGTCCATATAGAAAGCTGTCAAACCTTAAACCTTAGAGTATTCATGACAGGGAGAAAAAGAAAGGAGAGGGATGGGGAGAGGCTGAGAGAGATGGGAAAAAAGTGACTGTGATTGATGTAAAATATGTGTGTACTGGTATACTTGCATTCTGTGTGAGACTTTTATGAGTAATCTCTATATCTGGGTGTGAAAATGCATGTTTGTGTAGTTGTAAATGTGTGTGTGTGTGCATTACTGAGTATTCAGTTACAGATCATTGTCAATTCTAAGCACATTTTTCTATCACCTCCCAGTCTGAGGGCCTGGGTTAAGTTTCTGTTTGAAATTCTATCTAATCTCTTGACATTTCATCCATATTAATGGGTCACCCCCTTTGCCCAGCCTCCCTTAGACTGTGCCCAAAGGATGTCAGGGTCGCCTCTCCTCCTTCCTATTCCCAGGGAAGGCTGATAGGGATTCCAGCCAGATCAGCCCCTTGGGGTAGGAAGCGCGCCGAGAACCCTTTCCCTCACAGGCAGCAGATGGCCTCGCGTTGACAGCTCTTTCCTGTACGTTGGCCTTCTTTGTGCTCCCACTTGGTTCTCTCTCTTTCTCCTTCTTCAGGCCAGCCTCGACCGAAGGTTGGAAACACAGCTGTGGCATGGTGTTGGGAATGGAGAGACTGCTCTCCTTAACACCCCAATACCCCTTCAAGCTGCTCCTGGAGAAATGAATGGTTCAGAGCCATGATTCCAGAGTGTTCTCTTTTGTTCAGTTTCAGAGGCACTTGCTCAGGGCCTGTTGTAAACCAGCCTGAGTCCTGGGCAGTGTTTGGAAGCAGAGAGTGCTGTGAATAAACACAGAGCAGAGCAGCTATGTGGGCCCCGAGACTTTGACTTTGCTGAAATGCAAATATGCGGGATGGGGATTTTCAAATGTTAAGCCTTGTTCATTGTGCATGCCTGAATTCATTCTTTAGCATGTTTAGAATCCATTCATTCATTCATTCATCCTCAAGGAGGCCATGTGGTTATTAGAAAAAGTGCCAAGTCGGAAGCCTGGATTTAAGCTTGATTCAGCTGCTATCATCTTCCCTCTGAACCTCGGTCTCCCCTGCAGAATGGGATTAAGAATGAGTGTTCTGCTTAATCCATGGGATTACTTAAGGAACTTCAGGGGAAATGGACCCAGTGGGGAAAAGGAACCAACATTCTCCACATGCATCCATTCTGCAGCCACACAAGGGGAGGGGGTGAGAGCAATGGAGGGGGACCTCAAAAAGATACATTAGAAAGAGCCTGAACCGGAAGCAAAAATATCCAGAATCAAATCCCAGTCTACTAGCACTCATGCAATGTTAGAAAAGTTAGTCTCCCTCTCCCAACCTCAGCCCGCACATCTGTAAAATGAGCCTCTTGTAGTAGGTGATCGCTAAAGGCTCCTATAATTCTGCCAGCTGGGGAGTTCTAGGACCCCTCCAACCCAATTGCCCACCCTTGAAAGAGGATTTCCTGTCAACCTTGAAAATCATGTCAGGTTTCTAGAACAATGCTTGGGCAAGATGTATGGGTAGTAAAGATCCATACTTGGCTCAGCAACACCGGTGGTGATGCAGGCCTCCCAGAGATTCTTTCTGTCCCTCAGACCTGGTGCTGAACCAGAGGCCTCCGGAGAGATGAGACCAGCGGGTGACACGGCGAACCTTGCCTACAGAAGGTGCGGTGCTGCGGACCTAATTAACATCACCGTGTAGGAGATACCGAGGAGCATGTGTGAGCTGCCAGAGAGAATAAATAAAGCAATGTTTTACCTTAAGTGTTGGTTAATGGTGAGTAACAAATGGACTTGCGCTTTATTTACTGCTTTTCACTGCACAGCCCTGCTAGGGCCACCACAGACCCTGAGGAAGCGCACCCGGATTCCAAGGGCATGCATTATAAATTGCTTGCCAAGCAACTGGAGCAGTGGGACCCTCACTGGATGCTGTGATAGACTCATGCAGAGGGGCACGCAGGACAAGGGCCTCTGGTATCTGACTGGCCCAGCTGAGATCTAGCTGTGCCACTGCATGACCTGGAGCCCCCTCTATGAACCGCAGGTTCCTCGCTTATAAAATGGGGCTAATTAGTGCCTAGGTCACAAGAAGTTTGTGAAAATTAAATGACACGATACCAATAAAGTCCCTGGCAAATGGAAGTGTTCCTTCGAGGGTAACTATTATTCTTAGTCACATCCACATTACTCTTAGGCTCAGTATTTCCAAGATAATCAGTCAAGCCAACAGGGTGGAACACACATAGGAAGCTACGGACTTTCATCACAAATGGATCCTAAAGTGACAGGATCTTCTTTCATCAAAGCAGGTGGTTGTTCATCCACCTCCTTCCTTCATCAAAGAGGGGGTCATTCATCCACCTCCCACATCCTTCTCTCCTCTCATGATAATACCATCAATCTCCCTTCCTTCTTTCCTTTCTTTCTCTCTCTCCCTCTTTCTTTCATCTTCCCTCCATCCCTCTTTTCCTTCTCTCCTTCCTTCCTTCCATTCATAATGCCTGCCATGGTATCTTAGTTTGGGTTTTTTCAAAAGCAGAGACTGGAACAAGAAACTGAGAGCAAGCAGCTTAATCTCCAAGTGAGACCTGGAAGCAGAGATAAGCGAGAGGCAACAGTGACACCGGACAGGGAGAAAACCCAGTAAATGGTGTGTTAATGAGCTAATTATCACTGAGAGGAAAGGCCCTCAATCCCTCCAGAAACTTTCTTGGAACTGGCACAAAAAAACACTCCCTAGAGTTGTCTCCCCGGAAGACAGGGAGACAGCTGAGGGTTGCTTCCTTGGGTATAAATTCCCCTTCACTTCCTGTCTTGCTCTGCAAGACTGATCCCTGACACAGCCCCAGTCCAGTTCCAAATGCCTGGAACTGTCCACCATAGCTGTGCTGAAATGAGAGGAGTTGAGATGCAAGGCAGGCAGCAGAAGCACCTGCTAGGCCTGGGCACAGGAGGCTCAAGTGAGGCATGAGAGCCTTGTCTTTGCTATTCCATGACTGGTAGGTTTGGTGGGGACAGTGCCTGAGTCAACTCTTTATTCCAAGAATCTAGCAGGTGATCACGTAGCATTGCATATCAGTGGTTATATGCTGAGTGAAAGGCTGGAAAGATGGATGGACAGACAGTCTTTCTACTTCTTAAGAATAATTTCTACCTACAATGTGGGAAGTAAATGGAGGTTGGGGGAAGTTGGATGTAGACAGAGTTCGATGTATAGGGATGATCAACATGGGACATGGACAGGTAGGTCGAGGAGTCCTCAGAAGAAATAAATCTAGAGCTGGGTCAAGCAAGCTGCATCAAATGTACTATTGATGCTGGGCCTGTTGATGAAGTTGCCTCAACTTGATACTCCAGCTTGGAATTCCCACCACTAATAGTAGCCAGAAGAGGGACTGAAATAAAATTATGAAGAATCATCTCAGGGCAGGATCAAAGGAGGGAGAGACTTGGTGGGTGGAGGGGCAGTAGCCTGAAGCTTGGGCTCAGAAGACCGCAGCTTCAGACACTCCTTAAGCCTTTGCATAGCCCTGCTCTTGCTTGTCCACTCTGATATTGCATGAAAGCTGAATTTTCTTTTAATAATGAATGCATTTGAGGAAAAAGGAAAATAAAAACAACATGTTTGTTATACATTTTGAAGGTATCTTTATTTTTTTTTAATTTATTTATTCATTTATTTTTGGCTGTGCTGGGTCTTTGTTGCTGCACGGGCTTTTCTCTAGCTGTACCAAGCACTAGCAGGGGCTGCTCTATAGTTGCCGTGCTCAGGCTTCTCACTGTGGTAGCTTCTCCTGTTTCAGAGCACAGACTTTTGGACCCTTGGGCTTCAGTAGTTGCGGCTCTCAGATTCTAGAGTGCAGGCTCAACAGTGGTGGCACACGGGCCCAGCTGCTCCACTGCGTGTGGGGTCTTCCCAGACCAGGGATCAAACCCGTGTCTCCCGCATTTGCAGGTGGCTTCTTCGCCACTGAGCCAATTCTATCTTATTATAGTTGAAATCTTAATCAGCTTCTATAAGTAATGTTTCCTTTTTCATGATTAAAAACATCATACATTTGACATTTTAAAAATAGGAAAAAGCATAAAGAAAATAACTTACCACCACCAAAAGATAACTCCATGTATTTTAACTATATTTTAACACCTTTTCATAATTTCACATTGATAGCTTTAGACCTTTCCCCCCACTGAGCTCCCCCTGCTAGACGTGTAATATGTCGTGTCCATGTACAGTTCTCCATGTCATCAGATGTTCACTGAAAGTAATTTTTAATGTTTATGTGATATTCTACCATACTGGTGTTTTTCAGTCACTAAGTCACGTCCGAGTCTTTGTGACCCCGTGGGCTGCAGCACTCCAGGCCTCCCTGTCCCTCACTATCTCCTGGAGCTTGCCCAAGTTCATGTCCATTCTATCATACAGATAAACCTAATATATTTACCCATTCCTTCTTGTTAGACATTTAGGCTATTTCCCATTTTTTTTTTATGTTGAAATTTTGCTGTTTTGAACAGAAACATACAAAACCCTTCGTTTGCAATGTGTCCTTTAAACTTCGCTACAGACCTTTGAGGTGAGTACTATATAAATTCCCTCTTTCACATGTTAGGAAACTGAGGATCTGAGCAGAGTTAAATGACTTTTCAAAGGTCACTTAGTTCAGGTTATCCCCAAACAGGCCCTGAAGTAAGACCCAAGTACAAGGGATTTATGGAAGAAGGGGGTCTCAAGAAAAAACAGTAAGGAAATGGGAAAATGAGATGATGAGAGTAGGCAGCCAATGAAATGTTCATTAGCAAGCCAGCTGCCACTGCAGATAACCAGAGCCTACCTCTGCTGGGGAAACTTGGGGAGATGTGTACTCACATCTCAGGATTACCACACTCCTGGGATGAGAGAGATGGGTATTTTTCACAAACTCCAGTCAGCCTTGGTTAAGGCTGTTCCCAATGAGCCTAAATTCCCTGTCATTTCTAGACAGCTGCAGTTGGGGCCAAAGCAGTCTCTAGTGGCCATATAAATACAGCTGCTGGCAGTCAGAAGCTGGGCCGTGTTCCAAATGATGAGGGCAAGGGGGTAAGAGTGAGTGCTGGCTGGGGCCACTATGGGCAGTCACATAGCTAGCTTCAGAGCTGGGATTTGAACATAGATGTACCTGAGTCCAGAGTCCATACTTTTAATGACCTGACTTTGCAGATTCACAGAAACTCCCTGTGACCTTGGGCAAGTCACTTCATCTCTCTGAGATCCAGGATCTGATGAGGATAATAATGCTGTCTGCCACGTCTGACTCAGAGCATTGTCAGGAGATGACGGCATGGATATGTCAGCATTTTGCTTATCAGCAAGGCCAAGGTTGGTTCAACATTACTGATCATTCCCATTAGGGGGATAGGAATCACTTCAGACAGACATTCAGTGCTCTCCTGATGATAGCTAATTAAAGGAAATTAATAGAAGATAGGCTGGTTCCCTGAGTTTATTAGCTGAGTAGTTTTCTAGATTCATTACATAGAATGCAATGTACACACAGCTTATTGAAATACAGTGTAAGTCCTTGATGAACTTTGGAACACTCCATTTTTCTGGTAAGAGGGAGATGAATACACAATTGCTTATCTCTGTGCACTGACAATCTCCAGGTCTGAATTCTCCCAGGAGGAAGTTTAATTGCTCTGTAAGCTTCAAATTCAAGGGCTCCTCAATGCTAAGCTCCTGACAGCTGCATTAAAGTAAAAATGACAAAGATGCCAGTTGACATATTTATTAAATGTGTCGATCTTAATGGGGCCGATGTGGGCTGCTCATACCAAGGAGGTTATCAATAGGAAGTCAATATTTCTACATCCCTTCGCCCCAACCGAAGTCCACATTTAAGGGTAAGTTCAAGACACACTGGAAATTGAACCCTGGTCTTGCTGACTTCAAAATCCTTGTTTATCCTCTAAAACCTGGCCTCCACTATATTCTCTCCTGTTGAAGACATTTACCACTTTACCAACTGCTGCTGCTGCTGCTGCTGCTAAGTCGCTTCAGTCGTGTCCGACTCTGTGCGACCCCATAGATGGCAGCCTACCAGGCTCCCCTGTTCCTGGGATTCTCCAGGCAAGAACACTGGAGTGGGTTGTCATTTCCTCCAACGCATGAAAGTGAAAAGTGAAAGGGAAGTCACTCAGTTGTGTCCGACTCTTAGCGACCCCATGGACTGCAGCCTACCAGGCTCCTCCGTCCATGGAATTTTCAAGGCAAGAGTACTGGAGTGGGGTGCCATTACCTTCTCCGACTTTACCAACTACTGCAATGCAAATGTGAATTAATCGTACAGAACTATTCCTGTGTGACAGTTACCTTCACCAAGACTCCTACACCCGGCCCCACCCCAGTCCAGGTCTGTGTGAGCATTTGTCTAGATTGTTTTGGTAATGTGGAACATGAGTTAACATTTCAGATCTTTGGGTTTGAAAAACTACCATGTTGACTTACTTCTAGGCACTATGGCGGTAATTCAAGTAACTTTCATCAGGTGAGTAATGGTGCCAAAGCTTCCAACATCTACTGCTACTAATGCCAGGAGATTTACATGCAATCTTAATGCTCCCAATAACCCTGAGAGGAAAGTATACAGTCCCTACTTTGTAGATGAGGAGTTGGAGGCACGAAGAGTAACATAGGGCCACATCACTAGTGAGTGGTGGAGGGAGGAGTCGCTTCAAAGCCCGAGCACTTGACACCATGATACCACCTCCAACCATCCAGGTGTTCCCCAGCCTCAAAATGCAGCTTTCAAGCCCTTGAATTTTGTCAGTAACTCCAGCTCCTCATCTGTGGCCTAGCACCATCCCAAAATTTATACTTGAAAACTTTGCCACAAAAACACTCCCCAGGCCAGGATGGTTTTGCTGATGAATTCTATCAAACATTAAGGGAAGAAATAATACCAATTCTCTACCAACTCTTCCAGATAACAGAAGGGGCGACAATACTTCCCACTGTATAAATTCAATTTCTTTAATAGGTATAGAACTATCTGAGGGAGATACCTGTAAGCAGCAACTAGGGGAGAGGATAGCTAGTTTAACGTAATAACCCTAAATCCAAAAGAATATGGCCCGTTTGAGAAACAGGATCGAGGCCAATAGCCTGGAGCATAGAAGGCAAGGAGGCAGGTGGGGAGGATGTGCTGTGGGTCCACATCATGTGGGGTCATGGGTGCCAAGCTAAGATGTCCAAGTTTCAACTGACACATTTTTAAGGTTTTTTTGCCCTAAGCCTGATGTGAAACAAAAGAAGGCTCTTGTTTGATCTTGATTGACATTTATAAGGGTGTCTATCTTAAAATAAGCCATTAAGTTACTCTTTGCTTTGTGTGATTTTCTATATTTACATTTTATTTTATGATAAAAAGGCTTTTTTTCTTTTTAAATTAACTATTATTGGATCACAGCTGATTTACAATGTTCTGATAGTTTCTGCTGCACAGCAAAGTGAATCAGTTATACATATATCCCTTCTTTTAGATTCTTTACCCATACATGTCGCTACAGAGTACTGAGGAGGGTTCCCTGTGCTATACAGTAGATTCTTATTAACTATCTATTTTATGTATAATAGTGTGTATATGACAATCCCAGTCTCCCAATTTATCCCTCCCTCCTTTCCCCCTTGGTAACCATAAGTTTTGTTTTCTCTATCTGTGACTCTATTTCTATTTTGTAAATAAGTTAATTTGTTATCATTATTTTAGATTCCACATATAAGCAATATTGCATAATATTTGTCTTTATCTGACTTCACAATACAAGAGAAGACTCTACACATGGACATGACCAGATGGTCAACACTGAAATCAGATTGATTATATTCTTTGCAGCCAAAGATGGAGACGCTCTATACAGTCAGCAAAAACAAGACTGGGAGCTGACTGTGGCTCAGATCATTAACTCCTTATTGCTAAATTCAGACTTAAATTGAAGAAAGTAGGGAAAACCACTAGACCATTCTGGTATGACCTAAATCAAATTCTTTATGATTATACAGTGGAAGTGAGAAATAGATTTAAGGGACTAGATCTGAAAGACAGAGTGCCTGATGAACTATGGACAGAGGTTCGTGACACTGTACAGCAGACAGGGATCAAGACCATCCCCATGGAAAAGAAATGCAAAAAAGCAAAATGGCTGTATGGCTGTATGGGGAGGCCTTACAAATACCTGTGAAAAGAAGAGAAGTGAAAAGCAAAGGAGAAAAGGAAAGATATAAGCATCTGAATGCAGAGTTCAAAAGAATAGCAAGGAGAGATAAGAAAGCCTTCCTCAGTGATCAATGCAAAGAAAGAGAGGAAAACGTCAGAATGGGAAAGACTAGAGATCACTTCAAGAAAATTAGAGATACCAAGTAAACATTTCATGCAAAGATGGGCTCGATAAAGGACAGAAATGGTATGGACCTGACAGAAGCAGAAGATATTAAGAAGAGGTGTCAATAATAGACAGAAGAACTGTACAAAAAGGATCTTCATGACCAAGATAATCACAAGGGATGTGATCACTCACCTAGAGCCAGACATCTTGGAATGTGAAGTCAAGTGGGCCTTAGAAAGCATCACTACAAACAAACCTAGTGGAGGTGATGGAATTCCAGTTGAGTTATTTCAAATCCTGGAAGATGATGCTGTGAAAGTGCTGCACTCAATATGCCAGCAAATTTGGAAAACTCAGCAGTGGCCACAGGACTGGAAAAGGTCAGTTTTCATTCCAATACCTAAGAAAGGCAATGCCAAAGAATGATCAAACTACTGCACAATTGCACTCCTCTCACACGCTAGTAAAGTAATGCTCAAAATTCTCCAAGCCAGGCTTCAGCAATACATGAACTGTGGACTTCCAGATGTTCAAGCTGGTTTTAGAAAAGGCAGAGGAACCAGAGATCAAATTGCCAACATCCGCTGAATCATCGAAAAGCAAGAGAGTTCCAGAAAAACATCTATTTCTGCTTTATTGACTATGCCAAAGCCTTTGACTGTGTGGATCACAGTAAACTGTGGAAAATTCTGAAAGAGATGGGAATACCATACCACCTGACCTACCTCTTGAGAAACCGATATGCAGGTCAGGAGCAACAGTTAGAACTGGACGTGGAACAACAGACTGGTTCCAAATAGGAAAAGGAGCGCGTCAAGGCTGTATATTGTCACACTGCTTATTTAACTTCTATGCCAAGTACATCATGAGAAATGCTGGGCTGGAAGAACCACAAGCTGGAATCAAGATTGCTGGGAGAAATATCAATAACCTCAGATATGCAGATGACACCACCCTTATGGCAGAAAGTGAAGAGGAACTCAAAGCCTCTTGATGAGAGTGAAAGAGAAGAGTGAAAAAGTTGACTTAAAGCTCAACACTCAGAAAACTAAGATCATGGCATCTGGTCCCATCACTTCATGGGAAATAGATGGGGAATCAGTGGAAACAGTGGCTGACTTTATTTTGGGGGGCTCCAAAATCACTGCAGATTGTGATTGCAGCCGTAAAATTAAAAGACGCTTACTCCTTGGAAGGAAAGTTATGACCAACCTAGATAGCATACTCAAAAGCATAGATATTACTTTGCCAACTAAGGTCTGTCTGGTCAAGGCTATGGTGTTTCCAGTGGTCATGTATGGATGTAAGAGTTGGACTGTGAAGAAAGCTGAGTGTCGAAGAATTGATGCTTTTGAACTGTGGTGTTGGAGAAGACTCTTGAGAGTCTCTTGGACTGCAAGGAGATCCAACCAGTCCATTCTAAAGGAGATCAGCCCTGGGTGTTCTTTGGAAGGAATGATGCTAAAGCTGAAACTCCAATATTTTGGCCCCCTTGTGTGAAGAGTTGACTCATTGGAAAAGACTCTGATGCTGGGAGGGATTGAGGGCAGGAGAAGGGGATGACAGAGTATGATATGGCTGGATGGCATCACAGGCTTGATCAACATGAGTTTGGGTGAATTCCGGGAGTTGGTGATGGACAGGGAGGCCTGGCATGCTGCAATTCATGGGGTCGCAAAGAGTCGGACACAACTGAGCGACTGAACTGAACTGATCTGACTTCACTCAGTATGACAACCTCTAGGTCAATCCACGTCTCTGGGAATGGCATTCTTTGTTGTTTATTATGGGTGAGTAATATTTCATTGTATGAATGTATCACATCTGCTTTATTCTTTCATCCATTGATGGACATTTAGGTTGTTTTCATGTCCTGACTATTGTAAATAGCGCTGCAATGAACATTGGGGTACATGATAATCCATTAACCTATTCTTTGCTTCATGTGATTTTATAAATCTGCATTTTATTTTCTGATAAAAAGGTTTTTTAAGCCACTATGAAGAAAGTGATTTGAGTGGGAGAAGATACTTATACACACATAACGAACAAAGGAGTATATCCCAAACACAATACAAGACTCCAGAAAATGCATTACAAAATGATAATCACCTGTGTCAGGAAATAGCTGGAAAACTCATATTGACAAATTTGTGGCAAGCCTTGTAATTAGACAATTTACAAAGTTGAGAGTGGTGTGTAGGGATGTCACAAGAGTAGTCCTCCAAGTCTAAAAGGACAAGGAGAAGTAATGGTTCTTAGAACTCAGAAACAGAAAGAACTGTTGGAGAGAGCTGCCTGCCAGGAGCTGTGACGTTGGATCAAGGAATAGAGTCAGCCACTACTGACTGAGCAGAGAGAGTGTCGTTGTTTAGTTGTTAAGTTGTGTCTGACTCTTTTGCAACCCCATGAACTATAGACCACCGAGCTCCTCTGTCTATGGAATTTCCCAGGCAACAGTGCTGGAATGGGCTGCTGTATCAGTTGCTTCTCCAGGGGATCTTCCCAACCCAGGGCTCAAACCCCTGTCTCCTGCATTGGCAGGCAGATTCTTTACCACTAGCCACCAGGGGAGCCCAAGCAGAGAGAGAATTGAAGAACGAAATACCCAACCCCTTCTCTTCCCTTTTTTCCTTCCTGTCTCCTTTCATCCCTCCTTTCCCCTCTCTCTCCCTCCAATGCTCCTCAACGGTCCAATGCTGAAGTCAGAGGATCAGGTTGCCCAGGGCTGTAACTCATCAGGATCAGCCCCCAAGGACATAGAGCAGAGTGAAGAAGTTGTGAGCGGGTCTCAAGCGGCAAGTGAAAGATGTCCAGCATCTCAGCCCAGTAGACAAATGGCCAAAAGACTTAAATGTGTGTGTTAGTCACTCAGTCGTGTCTGACTCTTTGCGACCCCATAGACTGTAGCCCACCAGGCTCCTCTGTCCATGGAATTTTCCAGGCAAGAATACTGGAGAGGGTTCCCATTCCCTTCTCCAGGGGATCTTCCCCACCCAGGGACTGAACCTGGGTCTCTTGCATTGCAGGCAGATTCTTTACCGTTCTGAGCCAGCAGGGAAGCCCTTAAACAGCAGTTCATAAAAAGGAATCCATATGGCCAAAACACATACAAAAAGGTGAATTTCCATTGAACCAGAGAAACGCCAATTAAGACCATATGAGAGGACTCTAAACACACATATCAGATTAGCAAGAATTTAAAAGTCAGATGGTACCTAGTGCTGGCAAGGATATGGAGTAATGGGAACACTCTTCCACTGTTAAGTATGTCAGTTGGTAGGACTCTGAAAAACAATTTGGCATGACCTAATACAGTCGAGGATCCTCTTACACTGTGACCTCGCAATGGCACTCCTGGATATCATGCCCTAGAGAAACTAACACCCAAGTGCTCCAGGAGGCATGCACAAGCAAGCTTACAGCAGCACTGTTTGCAATAGCCTCAAATCGGAAACATCGCACCTGGGGGCTCCCCTGGTGGCTCGGCTGGTAAAGAATCTGCCTGCCAATGCAGGAGACGTGGGTTTGAGCCCTGGGTTGGGAAGATTCCCTGGAGAAGGGAATGGGAATCCTCTCCAGTATTCTGGCCTAGAGAATCCATGGATTGTATAGTCCATGGAATTGCAAAGAGTCGGACACAACTGAGCGACTTTCACTTTCACCTGTAGAATGGATACCTACAGTATGGCAGATTCACACAATGAAATGCTATTCAAAAATCATAATAGTGTCACTCACAAAATATGGATGAATCTTAATATCAAGACAAAAAGTACATAGTGTGTGATCATATTTACATAAAGTCACAAAACAGAGAAAACTAAATTAAATCACTTTGCATATACATCTAGGTGGTAAAATTATAAAACAAAGCAAGAAGTAATTTCACAAAAGTCAGGATAGTGGTTACCTCTAAAGAGAGAACAATTTTGGAAGGAAGGATCACAAGGGTAGGAGGTATTGAAGGCTAATCCTGAGAGGCTTTATCAGGAAGAGTTACATTTTATATCAAAAAAAGATTTTAAAAGGATAGTCACTAAAAGATTTCTGGAAAACTCCATGGGCATGGGCAAAGCCCCATGACGGTGAACTTTAGTCTGACCCCATTTTGTACCCTTCTTTTACTTGAAGCAGATGTTCAGTAAATATTTGTTAAATGATTGAATGTTTTCAGATATGTCTTGCTTGGATAAGAACCACCTGTGCCTCCCTCCCCAGACCTTGGTATGTAGAAGTCTGGGAGTAGTTCTTAGGCTTACCAGACCTGAGGGGCTCTAGATTTGCAGACAGAGCTGAGAGTCCAGTCTGCTGGTGAAGGGGTCTCTGAGCTAGCTAGGGAATTGTAGTAAGATAAACCTTGTTATGCTTCGTACCCTTCTCCCTGATGCTAAAGAATATTTCTGCTTGCTTCTGCTCATGTGTTAAGGTTGATCATTTGATTGCAAAATACTAAACCTTCTTTATAGCAAGTATTGGCATACCCACTCAGTTGATGAGGATGGTAGACATGTTTTTTTTTTTTTTCATCCATTTCACTTGTCTTCAGCTGTGTAGCGGCCAGGCTAATTAATAAATGAGATTTATCTTTTACTTTCGAATGCAGGGCTGGGCTCTGATTAATCTAAAATAGGGTCAGCAAACTTTTTTTCTGAGAGAGCCAGTTAGTAAATATTGTAGATTTTGCAGGCCATAAGGTCTCTGTCCCAATTACCCAATTCTGCCAATGCAGTATGGAAGTAACTATAGATAATCCCTACACAAATGATCATGGCTGTGTTCCAAAACAACTTTATTTGCAAAAACACATGGTAGGTGGATTTGGTCTCTGGCCCATAGTTTTCTGACCCCTAGACTAGAACAGCTTTCATCAACCAGGTCCCTCTTTTAACTACCCAACACAGGAAATGATTTGAATGACTGTGCTCTCAGTTCTCTGGAAGATGGCAAAGACCCAGAGCAGTGGTTCTCAAACTGTGTTCCTCAGTCAGTCCTGCAGCACTGGCATCATCTGAGAACCTGATGGAAAGGTAAAGTCTTAGGACTCACTCCTGAATCAAAAATTCTGTAGGGGTGGGCTCAGCAGTCATAGTCTGCATTTTTTTTTCTATTTTTTAATTGAAAATTAAAAAAATAATTTTAATTGAAAATTAAAAATTTTACAATGTTGTGTTGGTTTCTGCCATACATAGATAAAGAAGATGGGGTACCTATATACAATGGAATATTACTTGGCCATAAAAAAGAACATATTTGAGTTTGGTTCTAGTGAGGTGATGTACCTGGAGCCTGTTATACAGAGTGAAGTCAGAAAGAGAAAAATAAATACAGTTTGCACTTTTAAAACATCTTCCATGTGATTCTAGTGCATATTCAAACTTGCTCTAGAGTCATCAAGAAAAAGTCTTCTTATTGCCACAGTGTAAATTCAGAAGTGTAGCTAAGCAGTAAATGGAATTTCCCTAATCACAGGGATTGGTTTAAGAGTGATCCAACGTGGGAAAAATTTCCCAAATATCTAGCGAGCAGCAGAGCAAGGGCACCACCCAATCAGAATAGGTGCAGACATGATGCCACAGCGGGGTCTGAAGGCCCTGTCTTACACCCGGCACTGATCCTTTTCTTGCTAAATCAAGGAGTCCACTGAAGGGCTGGGGGCGGGGGAGGAGGAGCTGGAGAGACCACGGAAGGGAGAGACCACTGATGGGGAAGCAGCTATCAGGCAAAGCAGCTATTTACCAACTGTAGGGAAGTGTTTCACCATTTTAACAACAGGCACAGTTGTACCAGTGCATACCAGCTGCAAAGCTGTTCTGGTTCACTTGGCACAAGACTCAGTATTTTTCTCCAGTCATTGTAGAAACAACAGCCTGCCTCCTGTGCTGCTGCATGTGGTAAGTATGTGGTCTGTGAATACACCAACCTTCAGAAGAAGCCAACACAAGGAGTACACAGATGAAAGGACCAGAGAAACGAGGTTGCACCCCTAAAGGAGCCACTCCCAACTCACCCCACTTCTAGATGTTCCATTTACTTGATCCAGTTTGAGATGAATTCTCCAGCTTTTGCATCTGAAATCACAAGGAAAAATGAGGCCACAGAGAGGTATCAGAAGGAACACATGTTTCTGAGAGCCTGACTGAACTGTTCTCCTTTCTCCCTGAAGATCAGGGCAATGCAGACCCTCCCTTCCTCACCAGAATGTCTGGTGGGGAACAGCACAAGCATCCTGCGCCCCAGCTGCGTGTCGGGCCGGCTGCAATGCTTGTTTATTACTGAAATGCATCTGATCAGAGAGGCCAGTCTGACAAGTTCATTACATATCAATTTAATTAGCTGATTTACATTTAATTTACATTTCAATTAATGTCTTTAGCAACAAAACGCAGCCTTAATAGGGTAATTGCCTGTTAGGCAATATGTAAAAGAATAAATAGTCGCATTCTGAGGAAGAATTCCTATTTTCAATTTTTTATTACCATAAATAACTGAAATAATTATTGCTCTTAAGGGCCATGTCCTGATTTCCTTCTGGGCCTAATTATAAAGACTTAGTACCTCATTAAGCAAAATGGTTTTGGAGCCACAGAAAAACATTACTCGAATCGTGACTCATTAGTTTCAACAAAAGAGGGGGAGACTGTGATTGTAGAACACGTTTGGGCGACTGGGGACTTGTCCTCGCTGGGCCACGGCATCCAGATGGCAGGTGTCCCTGTCACGCATGTCTGTTGGGGTACTGGTCTGCGGGAATGCACAAAGGGCCTCTTTTAAGTATTTCTGGAGGAGGCGCTCACTACCTCTTGAGGCAGACATTATAGAGGTCTAGATTTTAAAAGTTCTTTCTTAAGTTAAAACCTGCCCCCTCCTTGATTCAATTATGGTAGGTGCCTGCTACGATGTTTTGCCAGGGGTATAATTATTATATAACCATGCTGCTGCTGAGTCGCTTCAGTCGTGTCCGACCCTGCGACCCCATAGACGGCAGCCGTATTAAGAGAAACTGAGAGCACAGAATAGAAATGGGCTGAGTACTATCGGAGGGATAGCAAATAGCCTGAGAAATGGGGACAATGAGACTCTGTATTCTGAGTTCAAGAGGAAAAACTGCCATACAGGCAAGGGGAAGGGATACAGGTTTGGGTCTGACGAGTCAGACACCAGAGTCACAGTGCAAATGGTGCTGGCTTGTTCCTTGAAATGTAAATGGACATTTCATCTGAAAGAGCAAGTACTATGAATTGAAAACTTCAGGGGCCAGAGTATGCAATTCCTTTCAGCGACTGCTAGTCTTCCTCAGAGGACCAGGGCAGTCATTACTATGGACTCCGCAGCTCGCCTGCCGCGCTTTTTATAGTCCATTGGACTGTCTTCAACAGCGCTACCACGTGGTAGCAAGATGAACAGCAGGACCGGAATACCCGGCCTTGGTCTCTCTTTGGCTGTGAAAGCATAACAAACCCCAGTCTGAAGCTGACTCCTAGACGAATAAAAGGAAGACTCAGGAAAGAGATACTGCACTTTCAGGAATTAAGTCATCTAAAGAAAGAAAGAAAGTGAAGTCGCTCAGTCGTGTCCGACTCTTTGCGACCCCATGGACAGTAGCCTGCACCAGGCTCCTCCATCCATGAGATTTTCTAGGCAAGAGTACTGGAGTGGGTTGCCATTTCCTTCTCCAAGGAATCTTCCCGACCCAGGGATCAAATCCAGGTCTCCCTCATTGAGAGACAGACACTTGCCCGTCTGAGCCACCAGGGAAGTCATCTAAGGAGAGAGGGAAAGGATAATTTATTTAACTTCCTTCAGTTCAGTTCAGTCGCTCAGTCGTGTCCAACTCTTTGTGACCCCATGAATCGCAGCACACCTCCCTGTCCATCACCAACTCCCGGAGTTAACTCAGACTCATGTCCATAGAGTCGGTGATACCATCCAGCCATCTCATCCTCTGTCGTCCCCTTCTCCTCCCGTCCCCAATCCCTGCCAGCATCAGAGTCTTTTCCAATAAGTCAACTCTTCGCATGAGGTGGCCAACGTACTGGAGTTTCAGCTTTAGCATCGTTCCTTCCAAAGAAATCCCGGGGTTGATCTCCTTCAGGATGGACTGGTTGGATCTCCTTGCAGTCCAAGGGACTCTCAAGAGTCTTCTCCAACACCACAGTTCAAAAGAATCAATTCTTCAATGATCAGCCTTCTTCACAGTCCAACTCTCACATCCATACTTGACTACTGGAAAAACCATAGCCTTGACTAGACGCACCTTAGTTGGCAAGGTAATGTCTCTGCTTTTGAATATGCTATCTAGGTTGGTCATAACTTTCCTTCCAAGGAGTAACCGTCTTTTAATTTCATGGCTGCAGTCACCATCTGCAGTGATTTTGGAGCCCCAAAAAATAAAGTCAGATACTGTTTCCCCTGTTTCCCCATCTATTTCCCATGAAGTGATGGGACTGGATGCCATGATCTTCGTTTTCTGAATGTTGAGCTTTAAGTCAACTTTTTCACTCTCCTCTTTCACTTTCATCAAGAGGCTTTTTAGCTCCTCTTCACTTTCTGCCATAAGGGTGGTGTTATCTGCATATGTGAGGTTATTGATATTTCTCCCGGCAGTCTTGACTCCACCTTGTGATTCTTCCTGTTACAGGACTGCTAACCCTACCTTTCCCCTCTCCCTCACTCAGGACTAGTTTATGCATCTCAGCCCTGCAGAAACTAAATGATAGAATTTATGTCCCTCATTCCGCTCAACTCCTGAATCACATAACCAAGCTAAATATCTCCAAGGCGTCTTAACATACCCCGCCTCCCCCCGGCTGTTTTTTAGGTTACAGTTTTCAGATCCATTGATGACTTAGTCATGCTTGCCTGGAAGTTATCAGATTTGTTGATAGCTTTTTCTTTAAAAAAATATTTTTTTTCATTGAAGGATAACTGCTTTACAGAATTTTATTGTTTTCTGCCAAATACCTGTTGATAGCCTTTTTAAGGGTTACTCCCTCAGTTGTGTCCCATTCTTGCGATCCTAGGGACTGTAATCCTCCAGGCTCCTCCATCCATGGGATTCTCCAGGCAGGAATAATTGAGTGGGTTGCCATGCATGCCCTTCTCCAGCGGATCTTCCCGACTCAGGGGTCCGAACCTGGGTCTCCTGCATTGCAGGCAGATTCTTTACCATCTGGGCCACCAGAGAAGCTTCCCTGGTGACTCAGACAGCCTTTTTAAAGCAGATGCCAAAATCTAAAGGCAAATTCCAGAATCTGTCACCGCAGTGTGGGAGAGGCTCTCAGAATGGCATCAACTCATCCCCACCAGCAGGGGGCGTCTAGAGCTAATCTTGTTCTTCCCGGTGTTTATATGATAAGCTTACTGAAGTCAAGAGGCTTCTCTGATGGCTCCGGAGGCAAAGGATCCGCCCTCAACGTGGAAGTAGCAGGAGGTGCAGGTTCAATCCCTAGGTCGGGAAGATCTCTTGGAAGAGGGAATGGTGATATTCTTGGCTGGGTCCCAAAGAGCTGGACATGATGGAGTTACTAACACTCTAGAGCAGTGAATCTCAGTGCTATCAGACCCAACACTTGTTTTTTATAATAGGTATTTGTAACATTTTCTTATCTATGTGAAATTCACAGAAAATAGAACTTGAATACATATACAACTTTAAAAAACAGAAATATTATTCTAATTGTACTATAAATGAAGTGAAGTCACTCCGTCGTGTCCAACTCTTTGCTACCCCATGGACTGTAGCCTACCACACTCCTCCATCCATGGGATTTTCCAGCCAAGAGTACTGGAGTGGGTTGCCATTTCCTTCTCCAATTGTACTATAAAGCAGAAACAAAAAAGGAGTAACATTTAATAGAATAAGATGTATTGCCATATACAAGTATTCTGGCACAACTACAAAAAAAAATATAATAAAGGAGCACATGCTTTCATGTCTTTATATAATTACCTGACCTACAAATGCAAACTGACTCTGGCAGGTATATTGACTTGGTGATTGAAACATTGCCATTAATTGAGAATGATGTGCTTTTCTAAACTTTTGGACAGCTCTCGGTAGAGTTCTGAATGAGATATAGTTTTCTCTTGATTTAAAAGGAAGTTTCATTATTCCTGGAAAAACTGCTCTGTATTTAAATCATGCAAAAATGGCTGTAATTTTATATGTGAAATGAAGTTAGGATATAAACTCTAGATATTTATAAATAGCTTTTCACATCTAAGAATGTGTGGAGAGATAGGATTTGGGGATGCTGGACAGTCCTTCAGTGTGTCAGACTACCTGACACTTCTGAATATTTCCTAGTAAGTGCCAGGAGCACCCCCCAATTATTGTGACAGCCATTGAAAAAATGTGACCCCCATATTTCTGAAACACGTACAGGGTGATAGCATCTTCATGAAGAACCACTCATGTAGAGCAATGCAGATTGATGCCTCAGTTTTCCCTCCTTCTGACCCCTCTTACCCTTGAACTAAGATTTTTTTGTTCTGAATCCCCAGGCTTATTCTTACCAGTGCCCGGTGGCTTAGGGATGTAGGACTGATCCAGTCCTTATATTCCTAGCTGCTCCTTCCTGAATAGACTACTCATGAATCTCATCCAGATTATCATCCTACTCCAAAGATCACACATACTCCCTTTCCTCAGTTACAGCCTTTATGGATCATGAGAGGGTCCTGCTTGTCCACCTTGGAAACTGTAGCCCCCATGTAGCTTCAGCTCCTATTACCTCATATGTACCATGTCTGCGCTCACCGGCCAGATTTCCAACAACTCTGAGTCTCTGCTTTTTCCAGAGGCCGAGCCTACTCTGCCCTCATGGCAGGCCAGAAAGGCTGGAATTAACACTTTCAACCGATGCTGGGAAAGGATAGATAAAGAACTCAGATTCTTCACCCCAGGACAGGGAAACTCTATGATGTAGACTCTACACTGGCTCTGAGTGGGATTAAACCCTGGTTGCTCACGATGGGAACCTGCCTGAAAACGTACCCTTTATTGGTCTCTTCCCTTCTCTGGTTATTTTCCTGGGTTCCTCACCTCAATAAACTACTTAAATAATTGTCTGACAGTTCCAGTGGAATCCAAGCTGAGGCAGGAACTCTGGGAAGGCAAAACTTCCAGGAATCCTGTTTACATAAGGACTCCTAGGTCTCCCAGGGACAAACAGTGGCTGAGACTTGAACCTGAAAGCTGAGCCCAGATTCCTGGCACTTGAATCCTTAAGTGAACTGGATTGCATAGGATGCCCTCCAGCAACATGCTCGGGCTCTCAAGGAACTCATCCTAAGGTAGGAGACCAATGATTCCTGCCTTGCAAAGTTTGCAGTCTGTGGGCTGGTAGGAAGACATGGTGTTTGTAGACCATTTAACTGTCTTTCACCTGGGCTCTGGTTAATATGATCCACACTGATGAAGAATGGATATGAAAATCAGAAAGGGCATTAACTCTCTGTAAACTTTTAAAATAGCTGTTTTCAGTAGATTGCTGGACCCTCTGAAGTCTGACTGAGGGGGTTTTCACTGACTGCAGAGACTCCCCATTCAAGGACTGCTATTACAGGGAACGGGGAGAAGCAAGGGTACAAGTGGAGAAACAGCTCTAGAAGAGTAACAGTAGTGGCCGCAGAGGTTCAGGTCTCCATTCGTCATCAGGGTGGTAGTAGCACCAGCCGACGAACAAGGCCACAAAGAGATGGAGTGGAGAGCAGCTGTGGTACCCATGGCCAGACAGCTTCAGTGGCCCCTTAGGACATCCTTCAATATACAGCCCCAGTGGGGCAGGGAGGGATCTGAGGCAGGCTTCAGAGCCCCAGTGGCTTTGCTGAGTGAGGCCTTAAGTCAGAGGCCTGGGTCACTGATAACTATACTTGTATTCATCAGCAGGGTCGGGTAAGGGGGACTGCAATCTGATGGAGCACATTTTGCTTCAGTCAGCTCATTCCAGAGCCATCCTGTAATTTCAAGCTAGACAGGGGCTTTCTTTTCCTCTTTACAGTTTATTGGCAAAGTATCAGATGTTTTATAGGGCAAATGCTACTATCTGCCCAGCTGTGCTCAGCAGTGACTGCCAGCAAGGAAGTTTCAGTTGGGACTCACACGAGGGTAACTTCAGATGTAAAACCGGCCTCTGAATGCATCTCTTCATGCCCTTTAAACATTGCAAATCAAAGAAGAACACGAGGGGGCTTGGTGGTTGGCAAACTTCCTGTTACAGGGTTAAGAATAGAGTCCTTTGTGTGGCCAGAACAGCTAAGGGTGAAGAGGAAGGGCGATCACAAGCAGCTTACCCAGGAGGTCAGAGGCCCCACTGGAGATCAAAGCCAAACTTGCGGGCTAGGGTCAGGGAGGGTACCAACGGCACCTCGCCCCCAGCCAGCTGGGCACCCTCTTCCTTTCAGGCATCGACGCTCTTGCTCCTACTCACATCTCTTCTTCCTCCTTCCCCTCCCTTTCACGGTTACTCATTCGTCGAGCACCTGTCCGCTATGTGCCAGACCCAGAGACTTACTGTGTGTTCATGAGGCTACAGGGTCCCTGACCTGCACTAGCCCCTTCCCCTGTGCTGTGTTCACCTGAGGATATGTTTTGTAAGTTGCATAAAGAAGATTTTGATGGTGGTCTTCTAAGACCCTTGTCTCCAGTCTCCCCTTTGCCTTACTTGGTTTCACATATGGTGGCAATGAGGCGGCCATAGGCACTTTGGGAAGTTGGGTTGAAGTCTGGGTTCAGTGGATTGCGTGCTAAGTTGCTTCAGTTGTATTCTGAAGGTCGCAGTTCTTTGCAACCCTATGGACCATAGCCCGCCAGGCTCCACTGTCCATGGAATTCTCCAGGTAAGAATTCTGGAGTGGGTTGCTGTGCCCTCCTCCAGGGGATCTTCCTGACCCAGGGAAGGAGCCCGTCTCTCTCATCTCTCCTGCATTGGCAGCCAGGTTCTTTGTCACTAGTTCCGCCTAAGAGGCCCATTTATTGGGCTGTTTATGTCACTCCCTATGGACTGCTCAATTATTGTTAGCCATCCCAAACGCAGAAGTGGCTTCCAGGAATATTGCCACTGCCCATGGGACCAACTAACCCATTGTCACCAAAGGTGCAGGGCCTCTAGAACAGAGATGTGGGCAATAACATGGTGGGGGTTTAGAGTGTGCACATAAGGACTGTACGAGGCAGTGAGATGGCCTGAATTCATATAGCACCTCGGACAGGAAACTCAACAGAAATGTCAAAAACAACAGTCTGAAAATTCTACAAAACATGACAAATAAGGAGTGTTCCAAAGCTAAAATGAACTCTTCTGCATTCTGGAAAATAAAAATCCAATTTTGATCAATCATGCTAGAAGAAAGTAAATTATCTTTCTGTTCTCTGAAAGGAAAATTATTTGACAAAAATTGTTGTCATATAAAAAGATGATCAAAGAGAAAACTCAAGAAACACAAGATGAAAAGTAGTGCAGAAGTGTATAGGCAGCTATTCAATAATACAAATAATGTGATTTTTTCCCGGATTTTGAAATTAAAACATTAATCTTTGATTTGTTCTCTCATTTTAAATAGCACTTTCTTGATTTTCATTATAAATTTTGTATTCTTTTTCTTAAAGGGGCCTCCAAATTGTATAAGATTCAGGGTTCAAAAAACCCAGATCTGCTCAGGTACAGTAACGACTACTGGGCATAAAGTAGCCAAGATGTGGTCCTTGGCTTCAAGGGCCAAGGACCAGCCTCATACACAAACTCACAAGTATACAGTGCGTCACCTGGAAGCTCAGGGCCTTTACATCACTTCCATCCCTCAATTCAGTCTGCTTGTTTTTCTATCCAGAAACGAATTTTTAGGGGCTCACATACCTTGTCTTAAGGTGCTTCCATTCCTCCCTTCCTCCTTCACACCTGAGGCATTCTCAGGCCCCGTCCTCCCAACACCCAAGCCTCAGAACTCATCCCACTTCCTGTGTAAAGCACTTCAGTCCTGTTTCTGCTTCCCTGGACTGTCCTGTGTGTGTCCTCTGGGTTTCTTTTTTAATAACTGCGGAGAGTTTGTTTTTTTTTAATTGGAGATTAATTGCTTTACAGTGTTGTGTTGGCTTCTGCCATCCGACAGTGCAAGCCATCCATGATTTCTGTACACAGCCCCTCTCTCTGAAGTCTCCCTCCCACCCCTCTAGGTCGTCACAGAGTACCAGTCTGGGCTCCCTGTGTTACACAGCAGTTTCCCATGGTGCATCTCTTTTACACATGGTAGTGTATATGTCTTGAAATTATTTCTCCACATAGACTCAAGTCTCTCCAGAAGGGGAGACCTCTACTTTAAACTAACAATTTATTATTTCTTCCCCACTTGACCCATCCCTGACTTTTTTCTTTTCCCTCATCCGACCATCCCAGGGAGTCGTGTTCTCTCCTATACCACTTTGACAAAATGATTAAGGAATCAAGAGCATCTGGAGACTTAGAGGAGACATCGTGGGCTACCAGAAAAGTGGTCCACACACGTATGGTGCTGGGCTGGGTCCTGTCGGTGCAGAGGGACAGCTGAAGAGCAGGGTCATCCTTATTGAGGCTATGAGCTCTGCAAGGACAAAGGCTTTGTCTTATATTTCTCTGTATCTGCTTCCTGGCAGAGGGGAGAAAGAGAGGGACTCAATAAATATTTGATGAAAGGAGGAGAGAAGAACTGAGAGACATATTTGCACTGAGATGCTTCGTCTTATAAAATCCTTATATAATCCTTTCGGTGCCTTCATTTCAAAGAAGGCTTCCCCTTTGCTATGCACAGATCATTTATCCTTCCCTCAGCTCCAGGGAACATCTGTTATTCTACTTGTTCATGGTCAGTCCCTCCACCTTGACCTCAGACTCTCCTGAATCCTCCAGGCTTCAGTTCAGTTCAGTTCAGTCACTCAGTCATGTTGGACTCTTTGCAACCCCATGAACCACAGCACGCCAGGCCTCATGTCCATCAAGTCGGTGATGCCATCAAAACATCTCATCCTCTGTTGTCCCCTTCTCTTCTCACCTTCAATCTTTCTCAGCATCAGGGTCGTTTCAAATGAGTGAGTTTTTCACATCAGGTCCCCAAAGTACTGGAGTTTCAGCTTCAACATCAGTCCTTCCAACAAATATTCAGGACTGATTTCATTTAGAATGGACTGGTTGGACCTCCTTGAAGTCCAAGGGACTCTCAAGAGTCTTCTCCAACACCACAGTTTAAAAGTATCAATTCTTCGGCACTCAGCTTTCTTCACAGTCCAACTCTCACATCCATACATGACTACTAGAAAAACCACAGCCTTGACTAGACGGACCTTTGTTGGCAAAATAATATCTCTGCTTTTGAATATGCTTTCCAGGTTGATCATAACTTTCCTTCCAAGGAGTAAGTGTCTTTTAATTTCATGGCTGCAATCACCATCTGCAGTGATTTTGGAGCCCCCAAAAATAAAGTCTGCCACTGTTTCCACTGTTTCCCCATCTATTTGTCATGAAGTGATGGGACCAGATGCCATGATCTTAGTTTTCTGAATGTTGAGCTTTAAGCCACCTTTTTCTTTCACTTTCATCAAGGGCCCTTTAGTTCTTTGTCGCTTTCTTCCATAAGGGTGGTGTCATCTGCATATCTGAGGGTATTGATACTTCTCCCAGCAATCTTGATTCCAGCTTGTGCTTCCTCCAGCCCAGCATTTCTCATGATGTACTCTGCATATAAGTGAAATAAGCAGGGTGACAATATACAGCCTTGATACACTCCTTTTCCTATTTGGAACCAGTCTGTTGTTCCATGTCCTGTTCTAACTGTTGCTTCCTAACCTGCATACAGATTTCTCAAGAGGCAGGTCAAGTGATATGGTATTCCCATCTCTTTCAGAATTTTCCACAGTTTGTGGTGATCCACAGAGTCAAAGGCTTTTGCATAGTCAATAAAGCAGAAATAGATGTTTTTGAACTGTCTTGCTTTTTCTATGATCCAATGGATATTGGCAATTTGATCTCTAGTTCCTCTGCCTTTTCTAATCCAGCTTGAACATCTGGAAGTCCATCGTTCACATACTGTTGAAGCCGGGCTTGGAGGATTTTGAGGATTACTTTGCTATCGTGTGAGGTGAGTGCAATTGAGCAGTAGTTTGAGCATTCTTTGGCATTGCCTTTCTTTGGGATTGGAATGAAAACTGCCCTTTTCAAGTCCTGTGGCCACTGCTGAGTTTTCCAAATTTGCTGGCATATTGAGGGCAGCAGTTTTACAGCATCACCTTTAAGGATTTGAAATAGCTCAACTGGAATTCCATCACCTCCACTAGCTTTATTGATAGTGATGCTTCCTAAGGCCCACTTGACTTCACATTCCAGGATGTCTGGCTCTAGGTGGGTGATCACACCATCATGATTATCTTGGTCATGAAGATCTTTTTTGTACAATTCTTCTGTGTATTCTTGCCACCTCTTCTTAGTATCTTCTTCTTTTGTTAGGTCCATACCATTTCTGTCCTTTATTGTGCCCATCTGTGCATGAAAATTTCCCTTGGTATCTCTAATTTTCTTGAAGTGATCTCTAGTCTTTCCCATTCTATTGTTTTCCTCTATTTCTTTGCACTGATCACTGAGAAAGGCTTTCTTATCTCTCCTTCTTATTCTTTGGAACTCTGCATTCAAACGGGTATATCTTTCCTTTTCTCTTTTGCTTTTTCTTCTTTTTTTCACAGCTATTTGTAAGCCCTCCTCAGACAACCATTTTGCTTTTTTGCATTTCTTTTTCTTGGGGATGATCTTGATCACTGCCTCCTGTACAATGTCACGAACCTCTGTCCATAGTTCTTAAGCACTCTGTCTATCAAATCTAATCCTTGAATCTATTTGTCACTTCCATTGTATAATCATAAGGGATTTGATTTAGGTCATACCTGAATGGTCTAGTGGTTTTCCCTATTTTCTTCAATTATGTCTGAATTCACTATAAGGAGTTCATGATCTGAGCCACAGTCAGCTCCTGGTCTTGTTTTTGCTGACTGTATATTGCTTCTCCACCTTTGGCTGCAAAGAATATAACCAAACTGATTTCGCTGTTGACCATCTGGTGGTGTCCATATGTAGAGTCTTCTCCTGTGTTATTGGAAGAGGATGTTTGCTATGACCAGTGCATTCTCTTGGAAAAACTCTATTAGCCTTTGCCCTGCTTTGTTTTGTACTCCAAGGCCAAATTTGCCTGTTACTCCAGGTTTTTCTTGAGTTCCTACTTTTGCATTCCAGTCCCCTACAATGAAGAGGACATCTTTTTTGGGTGTTAGTTCTAAAAGGTCTTGTAGGTCTTCACAGAACCGTTCAACTTCAGCTTCTTCAGCATTACTTGTCAGGGCATAGACTTGGATTACCGTGATGTTGAATGTTTTGCCTTGAAAATGAACAGAAATCATTCTGTTGTTTTTGAGATTGCATCCAAATACTGCATTTCAGACTCTTTTGTTGACTATGATGGCTACTCCATTTCTTCTAAGGGATTCTTGCCCTCAGTAGTAGATATAATGGTCATCTGAGTTAAATTCACCCATTCTAGTCCATTTTGCTGACTCCTAAAATCAGCAAACTAAATCTGAATCTTCTGAATCCTCCAGGCCGAGCTCTGATAATCATCTTCCTGCTCCCAGGCTCAGCCTCTCTCCAATTCTCTACTGCCTCTCTTTGGTCAGCCTTTAGCCACACTCAAATTTCTCCCACCCTTAAGCCCCCTGACGTCCACCTTCTGGACTGTTTCCTCCCTGTAACTGCCATCTACAAGCTCTTCATTCTGTTATACTTGCTGCCTCTACTACCTTATCTGGCATTTATCCATTAACTGAAACTTATCTAATGACACTCACTGATGACCGCAGTGATTGCCACATCCCTTAAGCATTTTCTCTGCTCACCTCCTAACAGCATAGAGCACTGACGGTCATCACCGCATCCCTGAAACTCGTTCCATGATTGACTTCATGAGCCTCCCTAGGTCTACCTTCTTCACAGCTGGCAGCAGGTGATCTCTGCAAATAAGGCTCTGATTTTCCACCTCATCTTTCTCTTCTTCAAGAGTAATGAAGTCACCCCATCTGTGGGAAGACTCTCCCTATTACAGTGATCAGGGCAGGATGCTGCAGGTTAACAGGGGCACTGACCACTCAAAAGCAAATTCAGAGAAGAGAGAGGTGGGATGGTGGGGGAATCTGAGCCCTGTTAAAGCAGGAGGAGGACCTGGGGCTGAGAAACCTAGAGAGGAAAACATGTCATGGAGACTGGAAAGGAGGAAGCCAATGTGCTCTAAGCACCTCCAAGTCATTAAATGGATCATTGAGTGGAATATTAATATTTGAGGAGGTAGGTTTTGCTTTATTGAAAGAGAATGTCATAAAGTTTATAGCCATGTAGCAGTAGAAAGGGTAGCCTCACAATACCAGGGTCTCTGGTAACCTATGTGACATCTTCATGTGAACTAGAAAAAGGTGCTTCTTCTGTAGCAAGTTTCAGTTGTTAGTTTGGGCAGGTGGCCTAGTGCAGAACATAACTCATGCTGTCTCATGTGCTAACTCCATGGAAGGCAGTGAGATTTCTGTCACTGAGAGGATTCAGTCAATGATTGAATGATCTGTTTTTGTTCCATAGGAAATATTTCTTATAATCCTGCTTACCATGATCTAACCTTTGTAATGAAGATGTGCTAGGCATAGAAGGAGAGGGATATGAAGGGAAGAAATAATGAAGTGCAAGAGAGAGAGATGGAGAGAGAGGAAGATGGAGAGGACGAGAGATGAGATGGAAGGGAGATGGAGGAGAAAGGGAAAGAGCAGGGAAAGAGATTGACTGATCATTTCAATCTTATAGTATCCAAATATGCCCAGATCCAGCTGTATCTTCCCTGTTTTATGAGCAAATCATTTCTAGATGTGTCTGCCACAAAATGTTAATTTCTATCCTATTATTTTTCTGTTCTGCCTACTTGCTATTTGAATCCCAATTTTATTCCAGGTGGTACCATGGAATGAATGATATTTGGTCTATGCCAGTGATTCTCAATCTGACTACACAGTAGAATCACCTGTATAGTTAAGAAATGTATATATTTATATAAATTTTATATAAAATATATAATAGTTTATATTTCTGTTTATGTAAAGCTTATAGATAGCAACATTATATTTCCCTATATATTAATTAATGGTATTTTTATATATTGTTTATATAAATTTATGTGTATATTTATATTAGTATTTATATAAAACAAATATTCATGCTATATATACATTGATATTACATTTTATGTACTTACATTAAATGTTTATATTTATGTTTATGTTAATTTTACATAAAAGTATAGACATAATATTTATGTTGTTATTATTTAGTTGCTAAGTCATGTCTGACTCTTTACAACCCCTTGGACTGTAGCCCACCAGGCCCCTCTGTCCACAGAATTTCCCAGGCAAGAATATTGGAGTGGATTGCCATTTCCTTCTTCAGGGGATCTTCCCAACCCAAGGCTCAAACCCATGTCTCTTGCTTTGGCAGGCAGATTCTTTACCACTGAGTCATCAGGGAAGCCCAATATTTATAGAATGCATAATTTAATTTATCTGTATGTATGGAATCAGAACGTTTGAGACTAAAGCCCAGGCATATATAGTGTAAAAATTCCCCCAGGTGGTTCTAATCAGGATTGGAACCACCGGTTCTGAGATACTAACTTCTTTTTCCATTTGTGAGTTATTCCACTCTAGCCTCACCATATGCAGAGTACATCATGAGAAATGCTGGGCTGGAAGAAGCACAAGCTGGAATCAAGATTGCCGGGAGAAATATCAATAACCTCAGATAATGCAGATGACACCACCCTTATGGCAAAAGTGAAGAGGAACTAAAAAGCCTCTTGATGAAAGTTAAAATGGAGAGTGAAAAAGTTGGCTTAAAGCTCAACATTCAGAAAACTAAGATCATGGCATCTGGGCCCATCACTTCATGGGAAATAGATGGGGAAACAGTGAAAACAGTGGCTGACTTTATTTTTCTGGGCTCTAAAATCACTGCAGATGGTGACTGCAACCATGAAATTAAAAGACGTTTACTCCTTGGAAGGAAAGTTATGACCAACCTAGATAGCATATTCAAAAGCAGAGACATTACCTTGCCGACTAAGATCTGTCTAGTCAAGGCTATGGTTTTTCCAGTGGTCATGTATGGATGTGAGAGTTGGACTGTGAAGAAAGCTGAGTGCCGAAGAATTGATGCTTTTGAACTGTGGTGTTGGAGAAGACTCTTGAGAGTCCCTTGGACTGCAAGGAGATCCAACCAGTCCATTCTAAAGAAGATCAGTCCTGGGTGTTCATTAGAAGGAATGATGCTGAAGCTGAAACTTCAATACTGTGGCCTCCTCATGTGAAATGTTGACTCCTTGGAAAAGACTCTGATGCTGGGAGGGATTGGGGGCAGGAGAAGAAGGGGATGACAGAGGATGAGATGGCTGGATGGCATCACCAACTCAATGGACATGAGTTTGGGTAAACTCCGGGAGCTGGTGATGGACAGGGAGGCATGGCGTGCTGTGATTCATGGGGTCGCAAAGAGTCAGACACGACTGAGTGACTGAACTGAAATGAACTGAACAGCTTCAGGAAGCCATGTGACCTAGTAAACAGAGATCTGTTGAAATGCTTCTGGAAGAGCTTTTATTTTCCTGTAAAAAGGGACAGGCATAACATTCTGGTTCATGGGTGCTGCCCTTTCTCCTTTTTCCTGGTATTATTATGGACAACCACCCTGAAGACTAACAACTTTTCAAACAGCGAGAACAATATCCACAAATATGTGCTAAAGACAGTGAAAGAGAAAGATAGAAAGGCCTTAAGTTTTCAGACTAGGTGAGTTTCTGAAGCATCCCTCTGCTGACCATCTCAAGAGCTCTTGTTATTTGAAATTCTTAAATATCTTTGTTTTGTAAGCCAAAAATAATCGAGTTTTCTGTTATTTGCAAGTAAAAGCAATTTACCCGTATGTGATATTTTCTTAGGACAAAGGCTATTATGATTGAACAGAGTTCAGAAAATGAGTGTTCCTTGGATAACAGTGTACAGTGATTTGAGGTCAATTTTTTTTTAAAACTGATTGCAACTTGTTAGGGCTGTCATAACAAAATACTACAGACTGACAGGGTAAAACTGAAACTTATTTTCTCATAGTTCTGGAGGCTAGAAGTCCAGTATCAAGGTTTGGCAGGACTGATTTCTACTGAGGCTTTCTCCAGCTTGTTTGAGAGAGGCCATCTTCTCTCTCTGTCTTCATACTGTCTTTCCTCTGTGTGTGTCTGTGTCCTAAAATCCTCTTCCTATAAGGATGCCCATGGATTAAGTCCCACCCCAACAATCTCATCTAACCTTGATTACCTTTTCTAAAGACCCTGTCTAAAAATGCAATCACATTCTGAGGTACTGTTAAGATGTCAGTGTATGAGTATTATGGGATGAAGTTAGGTCCATAATGTGTGTGAGTTAGTCACTCAGTCATATCTGACTCTTTGTGAGCCTATGGACAGTAGCCCACCAGGCTCCTCTGTCCTTGGAATTCTCCAGGCAAGAATACTGGAGTGATTTGCCATTTCCTCCTCCAGGGGATCTTCCCAACCCAGGGATGAAACCCATGTCTCTTACTTCTGCATTAGCAGGCAGGCTCTTTACCACTAGCGCCACCTGGGAAGCCCTCTATCCATAATACTGATGACTAAAATTTGGTCAGCAATTTTGAATGCAGAGTTCCAAAGAATAGCAAGGAGTGATAAGAAAGCTTTCCTCAGTGATCAGGGCAAGGAAATAGAGGGAAAAAATAGAATGGAAAAGACTAGAGATCTCTTCAAGAAAATTAGAGATACCAAGGGAAATTTTCATGCAAAGATGGGCACAATAAAGAACAGAAATGGTATGGACCTAACAGAAGCAGAAGATATTAAGAAGAGGTGGCAAGAATACACAGAAGAACTGTACAAAAAAGATCTTCACGACCCAGATAATCACGATGGTGTGATCACTCACCTAGAGCCAGACATCCTGGAATGTGAAGTCAAGTGGGCTTTAGAAAGCATCACTGCAAACAAAGCTAGTGGAGGTGATGGAATTCCAATTCAGTTCAGTCTCTCAGTCATGTCCGACTCTTTGCGACCCCATGAACTGCAGCACGTCAGGCCTCCCTGTCCATCACCAGCTCCCGGAGTCTACCCAAATCCATGTCCACTGAGTCAGTGATGCCATCCAATCATCTCATCCTCTGTTGTCCCCTTCTCCTCCTGCCTTCTATCTTTCCCAGCACCAAGGTCTTTTCAAATGAGTCAGCTCTTCGCATTAGGTGGCCAAAGTATTGGAGTTTAAGTTTCAACATCAATCCTTCCAATGAACACCTGGGACTGATCTCCTTTAGGATGGACTGGTTGGATCTCCTTGAAGTCCAAGGGACTCTCAAGAGTCTTCTCCAACACCACAGTTCAAAAGCATCGATTCCTAGGCGCTCAGCTTTCTTTATAGTCCAACTCTCACATCCATACATGACTACTTGAAAAATCATAGCCTTGACTAGATGGATCTTTGCTGACAAAGCAATGTCTCTGCTTTTTAATAAGCTGTCTAGGTTGGTCATAACTTTCCTTCCAAGGGGGTAACCACCTTTGAATTTCATGGCTGCAGGCACCATCTTCAGTGATTTTTGAGCCACCCAAAAAATAAAGTCAGACACTGTTTCCACTGTTTCCCCATCTATTTCCCATGAAGTGATAGGATCGGATGCCATGATGTTAGTGTTCTGAATGTTGAGCTTTAAGCCACCTTTTTCACTCTCCTCTTTCACTTTCATCAAGGGCCCTTTAGTTCTTCTTCGCTTTCTGCCATAAGGGTGGTGTCATCTGCATATCTGAGGTTATTGATATTTCTCCCAGAAATCTTGATTCCAGCTTGTGCTTCCTCCAGCCCAGCGTTTCTCATGATGTACTCTGCATATAAGTGAAATAAGCAGGGTGACAATATACAGATTTGACGTATTCCTTTTCCTATTTGGAACCAGTCTGTTGTTCCACGTCCTGTTCTAACTGTTGCTTCCTGACCTGCATACTTGTTTCTCAAGAGGCAGGCCAGGTGGTCTGGTATTCCCACCTCTTTCAGAATTTTCCACAGTTCATTGTGATCCACACAGTCAAAGGCTTGGCATAGTCAGCTATTTCAAATCCTAAAAGATGATGCTGTGAAAGTACTGCACTCAATATGCCAGCACATTTGGAAAACTCAGCAGTGGCCACAGGACTGGAAAAGGTCAGTTTTCAATCCAATCCCAAAGAAATGCAATGCCAAAGAATGCTCAAACTATCACACACATGTACTTATCTCACACACTAGTAAAGTAATGCTCAAAATCCTCCAAGTCAGGCTTCAACAATATGTGAACTATGAACTTCCAGATGTTCAAGCTGGATTTAGAAAAGGCAGAGGAACTAGAGATCAAATTGCCAACATTCACTAGATCATAGAAAAAGCAAGACAGTTTCAGTAAAACATCTATTTCTGCTTTATTGACTATGCAAAAGCCTTTGACTCTGTGGATCACAATAAACTGTGGAAAATTCAGAAAGAGATGGGAATACCAGATCACCTGACCTGCCTCTTGAGAAACCTGCATGCAGATCAGGAAGCAACAGTTACAACAGGACATGGAACAACAGACTGGTTCCAAATAGGGAGAGGAGTACATCAAGGCTGTATATTGTCACCCTGCTTATTTCACTTATATGCAGAGTACATCATGAGAAATGCTGAGCTGGAGGAAGCACAAGCTGGAATCAAGATTTCTGGGAGAAATATCAATAACCTCAGAGATGCAGATGACACCACCCTATGGCAGAAAGCAAAGAACTATAAAGGGCCTCTTGATGAAAGTAAAAGAGGAGAGTGAAAAAGGTGGCTTAAAGCTCAACATTCAGAACACTATGATCATGGCATATGGTCCCATCACTTCATGGCAAATAGATGGGGAAACAGTGTCAGAGTTTATTTTTTGGGGACTCCAAAATCACTGAAGATGGTGATTGCAGCTATAAAATTCAAACGCGGTTACTTCTTGTAAGGAAAGTTATGACCAATCTAGACAGCATATTCAAAAACAGAGAGATTACTTTATCAACAAGTTCTGTCTAGTCAAGGTTATGGTTTTTCCAGTAGTCATGTATGGATGTGAGACTTGGACTATAAAGCTGAGCACCAAAGGATTGATGCGTTTGAACTGTGGTGTTGGAGAAGACTCTTGAGAGTCCCTTGCAAGGAGATCCAACCAGTCCATCCTAAAGGAGATCAGTCCCAGGTGTTCATTGGAAGGATTGATGTTGAAGCTGAAATTCCAATACTTTGGCCACCTGATGGGAAGAGCTGACTCATTTGAAAAGACCTTGATGCTGGGAAAGATTGAAGGCAGGAAAAGAAGGGAATGACAGAGAGTGAGTTGGTTGGATGGCATCACCAACTCAATGGATATGAGTTTGAGTAAACTCCAGCAGTTTGTGATGGACAGGGAGGCCTGGAATGCTGTGGTCTATGGGGTTGCAAAGAGTTGGACACGACTGAGCGACTGAGCTGAACAGAACTGATTATTTTCATGATTGGCTTAGATCAGTTGTTCTCAATCCTGACTACAATCACCTGGAGAAACTGTAAAACTATAGATGCCTAAGCCTTGCTTCCAGGGCTTGCTAAGTGGCACAGTGGTAAAGAATCTGCCTGCCAATGCAAGAGACACAAATGTTGCAGTTCAACCCTGGGTTGGGAAGATCCCCTGGAGAAGAAAATGGCAACCCACTCCAGTATTCTTGCCTAGAAAATTCCATGGACAGAGAAGCCTGGTGGGCTACAGTCCATGGGGCAGCAAAGGGTCGGACATAACTGAGCATGCACGCGCGCGCGCGCACACACACACACACACACACACACACACGCACGCCTTGCTCCCAAAGGTAATTTCATTAGTCTGGGTTGGGCCAGATACATAATTTGAGGTATTCTCAACCATTATTTCTCTAAGTGAGAGCTGTCAACTTTATTTTTAAAAATCCCCAGAACTTTGAGGGGCAGGTGAGAGGCCAACCTTGTTCTCTTGGGTAGACGCTGAGGGAGGAGTAATACAAAAGAGGTCTTTGTGTTGGGGTCAAACTGCATGTCTTGTCCATAACATGGGGAGAAACCCAGCTTATCTTCATTCTTGTTCCTTATAAGAACAGGGCAGATGAAGATGCCCAGAGGCACTGGCAGCCACATCTGTTTGAGAAAGAATATCCAAAATGGAATACCCAGGGGTGCACAGGGTAGGAAGGCAATCATTTGGTGCCAACATGGCCTTATGTTTTTGTCTATGCTCTCAATTAATATGCCTGATTTTTTCCCCCAGGGACTGGTATTAGACTTATATTTTGTTGAAACATGCATGTGCCTAGAAGGACTAGAAGAGGCTGCTTATCACCCAGTGTGCCAAGAAACCACCCTCAATAGACACTGCCAAGGAATTAATTGTTCATTTCCTGAGAGCATGGCTTAACAAGTCCTTTGACACTATTTGTGTCATGATTTTTAAATTTGTAATTTCTGTTGCAAAATTAATTCTGGGTTAGTTTAAGAAATTTACAGTCAGCCTGTTTAACTCAATTCACCTGCAGTTCTTTTGGCTGGAGGCTGTGCCCTTCAGCTTGTGGGATCTTAGTTACCTAACCAGGCTTCCAACATGGGCCCAATCATTGAAAGCTCTGAGTCCTAACCACTGGACCTCCAGGGAATTCCCAATACACGTGTAACTTGACCAAATCAGGTACTGTTATTAGTTACCTACTGCTGCTATAAAAAATTATCACAAGCTTAATGGCTTGTGCGTTGAGTCGCTGTCATTTCCAACTTTTTGCAACCCCAATGGACTGTAGCCTGCCAGGCTCCTCTGTCCATGGGATTTTTTTCAGGCAAGAATACTGGAGTGGGTTGCCATTTCTTCCTTAAAGGGATATTCTTGACCCAGGGATCAAACCCATGTCTCCTGTGTCTCTCACATTGGCAGGCATATTCTTTACCACTGAGTCACCTGGGAAGCCAACACATTTCTTCAAATCTTATAGTTCTGGTAGTCATAAGTCTGAAATGTCTTATAAATGAGTCTGATAAAATCAAGGTGTTGACAGTGTGGTTCCTCTAGAATCTCTTGGGGAGAATCCATTCCTTGCCTTTTCTAGTTCCTAAGAGCTGTCCTCATTTCTCAGCCCCAGGCCCCACATCACTTTTTTTCCCTCTGCTTCCATAATCACATTACCTTCTTTCTGACTCTGACTTCTTCCCTTGTGATTACATAAGGCCCATCTGGATAATGCAGGATAATCTCCCTATCTCAATATCATTAACTTGATCACATCTACAAAGTCCTTTGCTATAGGAAGTAATATCCATATGTTCCAGAGATATGTACATAGACATCTTTGGGAGACCATTATTCAGTTTACCACAAGTGCTCAGTGTTCCAGGAGCTTCAGCTTGGTAGTTGTGGACAAAAACAAATGGTATATACATCCGAATATCTTCCTTCCCTCAACAACTAAGTCCAACATCACAAGAGGATCTTCCTTGTTCAGAAGTCTTCCCTAAGATTGATATGGCTTACAGCTGATGCAAAGCTCCTAGTCATTTGGGGACTTTTGTGCAAAATTTGGAGACAGTGTGGTTGAATCTCAAAACCACGATCCCCAAGTTGGAAGTAATGCCCAATTCCAGCAGACTCAGTTTGTAACTTGGGCTAGAAATTTGACAGTGTCTCCTCCCATTCTAACTTCTTGCTTCTCAAAAGCAACCTGGCCTGTTACACAGCCATTTTCTCTTAAGACTTTTATATGAAAAATTGGAAATGTTTCCTCATTGGCTTATTAATTTCTAAAACTCCATCAGGGGAATGGCAGCCTAATTATTATTGGCTGAACCAGCATATCTTACATAGGGAGGCAAGATTAATAAAACAAAATATTCTTTTGGGTATGTATTATTAAGGTACATAATGCATATCAAGACAAAGCACATTTTTCCAAGGGGTACAATTCATACTCTTCTATATAATCCTGCTTTATCTTTTCATTTCAAACTCTATCTGAAATTTTAAAAGTCTTGTTTCTCATAAACCTTCCACACCATGGTCAGTGAGAAATAAGACTACAGTCTAGTGTTAGGGGTTTAGAAATAGTTCTATTTTAAAATACACAGACTCATTCTGAGAATCAAGTGGTAGAAACATACTTTCAGAAACAAATTTATATTCAGATGAAAGATCATAACAACATATGTAACAGATTCTATTAATATAACAGTTACTGCTGTCATCATGCTTATCTGGTTGTATTGCATCTGAAACTAATTGGCATGTTTGCTTTTGATATTATAAAGCTAATATGTAATGAGAGGCAGCGTTTTTTTAACAGAAAGAAGGCTGCTTTTGGAATAGGGCAGACTGAGGTTTACATTCCTGTCGTGCCAGGTACTATCTGTGTGAGCATGGTAAGTCTTTAGTCTGCGTTTTTTTCTTCATTTCTTAAATGAGGATTCAAGTACTTACCTTGTAGAGATGTGTGAGGTATATAATTATTCATATAAAGTACCCCATGCAACGCCTGTATATAATACACCATCACTGAATGGTTACTATGGCTATTTGTTTGGCTGATCACTAATGAAGACACTGACTTCGTTGTTACTAAATCAATTCCTTTAGGAGACTGAACACAAATGAAAGATAAAAGAGGTCTTTAAAAATGTCTCTGACCTTCTGGCCATTTGGCCAGGGAGTCTCAGTTACCATCCTCACTTCATAAATGCAAAGTCGACTATAAAAGAAAAAAAATAATTTATTTCCTCCAAGTATTCATCAAATGAGATAAGATCTCTGAGAAAGATTAAGGGCTTACATTTTTTATTAGACTTGCTTCCCATAAAATTTCATAGAGGATAAAAGGAGGGGAAGGGTAGAAGCAGCACTATTTCTGTTTTATCTGCTACCTGCAGTTATAAATCTTCCCGAGATATCATTAATTATAGTGATGCCATTCACAACGCTGCTATTCCAGGCCTGCTAGAATTTTTACTGAAAATTCTAGGCCTGGGACTTAGAAATTTGCAGCTGAATTTTTGTATGAGGTTAAAACTGTGACAGAGGTAACACCTTCAAGCTATCACTATGGACTGAACGTCTGTGTCCTCTGCCCAGTACACACGCTGAAATCCTAACCCCCGGTGCAATGGATCTGTGGTTAGGGCCTCTGAAAGGTAAGCAGGTCATGAGAATGGAGCCTTCATTAATGTGATTGTTGTTTAGTCGCTAAGTCATGTCCGACTCTTTTCGACCCCATGGGCTGTAGGAATTTTCCAGGCAAGAATACTGGAGTGAGTTGCCATTTCCTTCTCCAGGGGATCTTCCCCACCCAGGGATCAAACCTGTATCTCCTGCCTTGCAGGCAGATTCTTCACCACTGAGACACCAGGGAAGCCCCATTAATGTGATTAGTGCACTTATAAAAGAGACCACAGAGAGTTCTCTCGCCCACTTTACCATGTGAGGATACAGGATTCTGCAGCCTGGAAGAGGCTTCCACCAGAGCCCAACTGTGTTGGCACCCCGATCTTGAATTCTTGCCTCAACAATAGTAAGAAGTAAATCTCTGTGGTTTACAAGCCACTCGAACTGTGATGTACTGTTCTAGCTGACTGAACTAAGACAGGAGCTGTGTGGAGAGAGCCTAGAAACTATGAGGGATTCCCCCCAAACTTCAGTGATGAGGGATGAGTTTTACATGTGCAGTGAGACCACCTCATGCTTGCCACTTAGCAGCTGTTACAGGGTTGGGAACAGAAGAGAGCTACTTGAGATCAAGCAGTGCTGGGGGACACTGGAATTCTGAACTTTCCACTGTGGAGAGACCTATTTAACACTCTTAATATTCCTGGAATCCACCTGACACACCAGGATGGCTGTACTTTAGAAGAAAGGACCATGTCATATAGTAAGGCCCACACTAGAGGGAAGAAGGTGGCACTAGTGGTAAAGAATCTGCCTCCCTGGAGGAGGACATGGCAACCCACTCCAGTATTCTTACCTGAAAAATTCCATGAATACAGGAACCTGGCAGGCTATGGTCCACGGGGTAGCAAAGAGTCAGACATAATTGAATGCCTAAGCAGAGCAGCAGATTTGCCTTAAAGTCTACAACCAAGACTGACAAACTCATAGGAGAGACAGAATTTAGAAGCTGAGTTTTACCAAGTTAAAAGGGCTACAAAAACATCTTAGGATTTCCACATATCTGCAGTAACAAAGTATATCATTAAGTCTGCATTAGTTTAATTAAACTGACCGCTAAAACAAGTCAACACTCTTCAGAGAAAAGTTAATAGATAAGCCAGAATCCAGGATTTCACAATGTGTTATTCAAAATATCCAATATTCAATTTAAAAAATCACTAGACATACCAAGAAACAGAAAACGTGATTATGAAACGTGCAGCTAATAGGAACAGAACTTGATATGGTATAGATGTCTGATGTCAGATATAAGACTTTAAAACAATTACTGTAAATATGTTCAAAGAATTAAAGGAAAATATGCTCAGAGGGTAAAGGAAAATATGATCCTAATGTGTGAGCAAAACGGGAATCTCAGCAGTCATGTGGAAACGTAAAAGAAAGAGTTAACGGGAATTTAATTAGTATACTAGATGAGACAGTAGTAGTAGAGCTAAGCAGTATAGTGAATGAAATGAAAATTTTACTGAATGGCTTCACATAAGATTAGGGATGGCAGAAGGTGTTAGTTGCCTTGAAGACAGATCAAAAAAATTATACAATTTGAAAAATCTGAAACGAAAGATTGAAGAAAAATGAAGAGAACATCAGAGATCTGTGGACAAGGGTAAAAACATGCAGTCTATCATATGCTTTTATGATCCATATTCTAAAATCAAGAAACAATGACAAAGGGAAATTGTAGGTCCAATATTCATATGAATATAGCTGAGAAAACCTAAGTAAAATATTACCGATAATAATATAAAAAGCATATTTACAAAATAACAAAGTATAAGACGACAAGAAAGGTATAATATCAGGAACAAAATAACTCAATGTAATTCACTTTGCACATAGGCTAAAGTTGAAAGCTCACATGATTATCTCAATAATCAGTGTAGAAAGAGCATTTGGCACTGTTCAACACCTACTTACTACTTTTGCATGAATTAATAAGAACTAAATTCATACAAAAAATAGAAAAACCACCATAATGAACTCCAACATGCCTACCATCAACAATTAAAAGGATAGTTTGTGTTATCCATACCTCAACCACTGTCCATCACTAACAGCTCCCACCTCCACTGGAGGTTTTTGGAGCAAATCCCAGACATCACACTTCATCCATAAATGCTTCAGTATATATGATCTTATAAAATATATAGGTTCTTTTTTTTAAAGAACTAGATCCCAGCACCATTCCATTCCTAGAAAAAAGATTTTAAAAATTATTTAAGATTATCTTAAATAAGTCAGCATTCAAATTTCTACTCTTACTTCGTAGACACTTCATATTAGATTGTCTTTTTAGCTCTTTTAATATACAGGGTCCACAGGGTCTCCTTTTTGTTTTTATTTTTTCCTTTGCAATTTGTTGAAAAAAATCATATGGTCTTCACTTTGCTGCTTAAATCCCTATGGTTTTATTTAACAAGTTAGTTACTTTAAACATTATATTTCCTGTACATTGGTGACATATTTGGATGCTTTGGCGAGATTCAAGTTTGATTCTTTTGGCATGAAAGTTCATATTTTATTGTACCAAAAGGCATATAATGTCTGATTTTCTCTCTTTTCGTGATATTAAGATTGATCAATGTGTTTGAATGTTGTCAGACTGACCCAACCCATGATGAAAATCCTTTTCAGCTTTTCACTAATGGTTTTAGTAGCCATGAATATTCTAATTCTTCATTCTCTCTGTTCATTTATCACTCAGAGTCTCCTATAAAGACCACTCATCAATTCTTTGGTCACCCTGGGGTATAATTCCAACAAAAAATTTAATATGAATGCTTGCTTCTTTCTTTTTATTCATCAAATTAGAGAATGAGTTGGTTCTTAAATTGTTCAAAGCTGACTCATGCTTTTTTTCCCTTTCAAGTATTTTTACCAACTCAAGGATTTTTAACACATCTGATATATTTTGATGCAATGTGTGTGTGGTCAGTCGCTCAGTTGTGCCCAGCTCTTTGAGACCGCATGGACTCCAGCCTGCCAGGCTCCTCTGCCCATGGAATTTTCAAGGCAAGAATACTGGAGTGGGTTGCCATTTCCTTCTCCAGGGGATCTTCCTGATACAGGGGTTGAACCCATGTCTCCTGTGTCTCCTGCATTTGCAGAAAGATTCTTTACCGCTAGTGCCACTTGAGAAGAAATGTGATGCAATACAATTATCATTCCTTTTGGGCTTTCCTTATGGCTCAGCTGGTAAAGAATCCACCTGCAATGAGGGAGACCTGGGTTTGGTCCCTGAGTTGGGAAGATCCCCTGGAGAAGGGAAAGACTACCCAGTCCAGTATTCTGGCCTGGAGAATTCCATGGACTGTATAGTTCATGGGGTCACAAAGAGTCGGACACAACTGAGCAACTTTCACTTTCACTTGGTGCTTGTGGGAGACAGAATAATAATTCCCCAAAGATGTTCATATTCTAAACCCTGGATCTATGAACATGTTATCTTAAATGGCAAAGAGAGAATTAAGTTGACACATGGAATTAGAATTGTTAATCACATGACCTTGAGAAAGGTGATTATCTGCGTGGCCTCACTGTAATCATGAGTCCTTAAAGGAGGAAGGAGGGAGACAGAAGAGCAGGTCAGAGTGAAACAGGTTGAGAAAGACTTGACTCTTCACTGTCGGCTTTGAAGATGGAGGAAGAAGATCATGAGCCAAGGAATGCTGGTGGCATCTGGAAGCTGAAAAGGAAACAGGTTCTCCTAGAAAGGAACCCAGCTGATCCTTTGATTTTAGCACAGGAAGACCTGTGTCAGACTTCTGACCTACAGAACAGTAAGATAATAAACATGGATTGTTTTCAACCTCCAGGTTTGTAGTGATTTGTTATGGTGGCAATCGAAACACAATACAGTGCTTATCATCTCTGCAATAAAAAAAATCAATATCAGTGGCACAGAAAAACTATTCCAAATAGTACAAGTTTAACAGATTTGACAGATTAAACTTGTAAAAATAAAAATGTCTCTACAGATGCAATAACTAGCAAATATAATGAAAAGTAAGAAACTGGTTTCAATAGCAAAAATAAAAAAAAACTATAATTAAACACCCAGGATTAAGTATACCTTTATGCAGAAAATTTGAAAACTCTAGCAAATAATATAGAAGATGAACTGAGAGAGAAACATTTTATGTTCTTAGATAGGATGATGCAATATTACAAAGATGTCAATTCCCCAAATTAGCCTATAAATTTAATGTATCATAATAAAAATTCCAGTTGAACTGTATGAGAAACTTAAGCTTACTCTAAAATAAAAAAAAACAATAAAAGATCACAAAGTTAAATAAATTGAGAAAGATGGACAAAGAAACTTGCTAAATGGGATATTAAGCCTAGTAATAATGCAGTGTGATACTATTTCAAGAAAGACAAATAGAACACAAGAACAGAATAGGAATCTTTAAGACAGGACTTTGGGTAGTTAATGTATGATACAGGCAGTGCCACAAATCAATGAGATAAAACATAAAATGTTTAGTAGATATTGTTGGGAAATCTAGCTTATTCATTAGAGGAAACAAAACAAAACCTGGATCCTGGATTTCTATCCAAATATCATGAGATCTGTGGAAAACAAGAACTCATATACACTCCCAGCAGGAATATTAACTGATACAACAACTTTGGAAAATGGTGTGTCATTACTTATTAAAGTCCCACATGTACAAAACTTAAAACCCAGTCAATCCACTCCGCAGCATATATGCACTAGTAGACATGGACTAGAAGGTCTACAACAACATTGTTGTTAACAGCTAAAAATGGAAACGGTACAGGTAACCATCAATGCTGCTGTTCAGTCTCTAAGTCACGTCTGACTCTTTGTGAACCCATGGACTGCATGCCAGGCTTCCTTGTTCTTCACTATCTCTCAGAATTTGCTTAAACTCACGTTCATTGAGTCGATGATGCCATCCAATCATCTCATCCTCTGTCATCCCCTTATCCTCCTGCCCTCAATCTTTCCCAGCATCAGGGTCTTTTCTAATGAGTCAGCTCTTCACATCAGGTGGCCAAAGTATTGGAGCTTCAGCTTCATCATCAGTCCTTCCAATGAATATCCAGTGTTGATTTCCTTCAGGCTTGATCTCCCTGCCGTCCAAGGGGACTCTCAAGAGTCTTCTCCAGCACCACATTTTGAAAGCATCAATTCTTTGGTGCTCAGCCTTCTTTATGGTCCAACTCTCACATCCATACAGGAAAAAACAGAGTTTTGACTGTATGACCTTTGTCAGCAAAGTGATGTCCCTGCTTTGTAACATACTGTCTAGGTTTGTCATAGCTTTTCCTCTAAGGAACAAATGTCTTTTAATTTCATGGCTGCAGTCACCATCCACAGTGATTTTTGAGTTCAAGAAAATAAAATCTGTCACTGTTTCCTCTTTTCCCCCATCCATTTATCATGAAGTGATGAGACTGGGTACCATGATCTTAGTTTTCTGAATGTTGAATTTTAAGTCAGCTTTTTCACTCTCCTCTTTCACCTTCATCAAGGGGCTCTTTAAGTATAACTAAATCAATGTATATTCTTGTGTTATGTTGGACATATTTCACTGTCCAATAATGGAAAAAGCTTCCTGTTACACAGCATCAACACTGTGAGAATCCTACAGCGTAAGAGTGATAGAAGCAAGTCAGTTAATACATATAGTATTAATTATGTCTATATCACATCAATAATAGGAAAAAGTTAAATAATTTCTTGATTAGAAATACAATAATGAACTCGAAAGTATTTAGAAAAGCAAGGCAATTATTGTGACAAAGTCAGGATAGTGGTTACTTTTAGGGCAAGGAAGGCGATGAAATGTTTGGGACATGTCTAAGATGCTGGTAATGTTCTATTAAGCTGGATGTTAGTTGCACAGGTATTGCTTTATTGTTATTATTGTTTAAGATGAAATTGGTTTATATACTTCTGTATGTATATTTCACACTAAGTTCAATTCAGTTCAGTCACTCAGTCGTGTCCAATTCTTTGCAACCCCATGGACTGCAGCATGCCAGGCTTCCCTGTCCATGACCAACTCCCAGAGCTTACTCAAACTCTTGTCCATTGAGTTGGTGATACCATCCAACCATCTCATCCTCTGTCGTCCCCTTCTCCTCCTGCCTTCAGTCTTTCCCAGCATCAGGATCTTTTCAAATGAGTCAGTTCTTCATGTCAGGTGGCCAAAGTATTGGAGTTTCAGCTTCAGCATCAGTCCTTCCAATGAATATTCAGGGCTGATTTCCTTTAAGATGGACTGGTTGGATCTCTTTGCAGTCCAAAGGACTCTCAAGAGTCTTCTCCAACACCACAGTTCAAAAGAATCAATTCTTCAGCACTCAGCTTTCTTTATAATCCAACTCTCACATCCATACATGACTACTGGAAAAACCATAGCCTTGATTAGATGTACCTTTGTTGGTAAAGTAATGTTTCTGCTTTTTATATGCTGTCTAGATTGGTCATAGCTTTTCTTCCAAGGAGTAAGCGTCTTTTAATTTCATGGCTGCAGTTGCCATCTGCAGAGATTTTGGAGCTCCCCAAAATAAAGTTTGTCACTGTTTCCACTGTTTCCCCATCTATTTGCCATGAAGTGTTGGGCCCAGATGCCATGATCTTAGTTTTCTGAACATTGAGTTTCAAGCCAACATTTTTACTCTCCTCTTTCATTTTCATGAAGAGGCTCTTTAGTTCTTCTTCACTTTCTGCCATAAGGGTGGTGTCATCTGCATATCTGAGGTTATTGATACTTCTCCTGGCAATCTTTATTCCAGCTTGTGCTTCATCCAGCCTGGCATTTCGCATGATGTACTCATAAAAGTTAAATAAGCAGGGTGACAATATACAGCCTTGTTGTACTCCTTTCCGAATTTGGAAGCAGTCTGTTGTTCCATGTTCAGTTCTAACTATTGCTTCTTGACCTGCATTTAGATTTCTCAGGAGGCAGGGAAGGTGGTCTGGTATACCCATCTCTTTCAGAATTTTCCAGTTTGTTGTGATCCACACAGTCAAAGGCTATCGTGTGGTCAATAAAGCAAAAGTAGATGTTTTTCTGGAACTCTCTTGCTTTTTCAATGATCCAGTGATCTCAAGAAAATTAGAAATACCAAGAGACCATTTCAGGCAAAGATGAGCACAATAAAGGCCAGAAATGGTTTGGACCTAACAGAAGCAGAAGATAAGAAGAGGTGGCAAGAATACACAGAGGAAATATACAAAAAAGATCTTCATGACCCAGATAAGCATGATGAGTAATCATTCACCTAGGGCCAGACATCCTGGAATGTGAAGTCAAGTGGGCCTTAGGAATCATCATTTCAAACAAAGCTAGTGAAGGTGATGGAATTCCCATTGAGCTATTTCAAACCCTAAAAGATGATGCTATGAAAGTGCTGCATTCAATATGCCAGCAAATCTGGAAAACTCAGCAGTGGTCACAGGACTGGAAAAGGCCAGTTTTCATTTCAATCCCCAAAAAAGGCAATGCCAAAGAATGTACTCATGAGGCAATTGCACTCATCTCACATGCTAGTGAAGTAATTCTCAAAATTCTCCAAGCCAGGTTTCAACAGTATGTGAACCATGAACTTCCAGTTGTTCAAGCTGGACTTAGAAAAGAGAGGAACCAGAGATTAAATTTCACCCTAAACATGGTTTTAAAATTATTGATTTGAGCAACATTTTAGATTCGTTTAATCTTTGACAATCTTTGGCTCAGGTGCTTCACAACTAGATTTATAGGCACTACATTGACAGTTCAATTTAAAGCAATAAACACTGTTGGCACTTCATAGATAGTTCAATTTTAAACAATTTAAAACAATATACTCTGGGATGCATACACAGTTATTAGACACGAATCCTGAAGGGAAGGTGGATGCAGTAACCAAAAAGTCACAGAATAGGAGATTGGGAATAGATAGGTGATTTGACGGACAGCCCTCTTCTCAGGGAGGAACCAGAGTTTTACAGTACAGCTCTTGAGGTCCAGTCTTGGTTATAGCTTCGAACTGAACAAGGATCTTCTCCAACCCTGTTTTCTCATGCTGGCTTTGAAAACTATATCGTGAAATTCAAATAAGAAAACGAAAAATCATTATTATTCTTTATAGTTGGAGACGCCACTAGCACAAGTTGCCACTGCCACGCTAGAACTCAGGGCTCTCGAGTCCACCTCCCTGCCCTTCACACTGTCCTATTAATACAGCTATTCTCCTCCTCCTCTGGATTTGGGCTCATTGTTTGATGTCACAGACGAACTGCCCCGCCCACCCTGCCTCTTCGGCGGCCCCGCCTCCTCGTGCGGCCCCTCCTCTCCCGGCGTTCGCCAAGCCCCTCCCCCAGGCGCTCGTACTCGAGAGGCGGCTCCGGCGCGTTCCCGCCGGGCTTCTCTTCCGGCCCCGCCCCTCCCGGCTGCTATGACAACGAGTCCGCGCCCCGCGCACCGCTGCTGCTCGGGCGGGACCCAGGCTGGACCGCGGGCCCCGGCCTGGGGGCCACAGCCGTCACCGCCGCCGCCACCTCGTCTCCTCCCCGTCCCCGCCCCGCCCTGCGTCTCCTCGCCTCCCTCGGGTCCGCGGCCGGGGTCTGTCCCCGCCGCCCCAACCCCGCCCGGATGCCGAAAGTGAAGGCGCTGCAATGCGCCCTGGCGCTGGAGATCCGCTCTGTGAGTACTGGTCGCGCCCCGCACCGCCGCTGCCCGGGTGTCGTGAGCCTCGGGCATTTACTTGGACGCCGCCTCCGTTCACTTCCGAGATCCCCGGTTCACCTAGAAACTTCCTCCACCCTCCTAGTCAATCCTGTGGAGCCCTGACCCCGTGTCACTTGGGTCTTCCTCAGCCTCAAAAATCATGAATGCCCTCCCACTCCAGCCACACAGAGGTCTGATCCCCACCCCTCAGCTCCCCTAACTTCCTGTCAGCTTCCAGTTCGAGTTTCTTCAAACTCTAAACCACTTTTGAAAGTCCTGCTCTCCTCGTGCTTGACTTTCCAATGGATTGGGGTAGGGCTAGGGGTTTCTTTTTAAAATTCCTCTTCTCTGCTCCTGTTCTTTTCGTGAGAGATTATTACAGACCTGAGTTCTCCCCAGTCTTAGGGGCGGGGACTGGGGGATGGATTTCTTCTCAAATCAGTGCTGGTGGATTCCTTCGGACTGTTTAGCAAGCTTCTGATTAGTGAAGGGGCCTTTCTTCTCAAATCTCCAAAGTAGAATCCCAGCACTCCACAACCGAAGTGTGTCATCACTGCGCGCAGCAGCTTGCCATCTCCCCCCGCCCCGCCACCCCAGGGCCACCCCTCAGAAACCATTTCAGGTTCCTGCAGTCCCCAGACTCTCTCAATGTTGAGAGGGATCCCCGATCCTTCCCTTCACTCCAAGAAAGGCACCAACGTTAAGAGGAAACTACTCATTCTCTCAACTTGCTGGAAACGACCCTCAACCCTACGGAAGAGATGCCAAATAGGGTCCTGTCCCCGACCTTGCTGTGGAAATCCAGCTGAGGCAGAGAACTCCCGTGTCCTTCCTCAAGAGAAGGGCCCTGGACCTCTCCAAGCTGTGAGCAAACACCATCCCTCTGAACAATCTCATAGGACCTTCCAAGGGGTTTTGATCTCCTTCCTCCTCATTCTTTACAGAGCCCTCCGTTCTCCTCTTAAGACTAAAGTCCCAGCTTCTTTCTTCTAGAGGAAATCCACCCAAAAGTCTTTCCATACCTCTGGTTTAGGCCTGTAAGCAGTTTGGAAACACAATTCCTCGTCCTTCAGTCCTTTTTTTTTTTTTTTTTTCGTTTTCAACTTCTGTAAGTCCTTTCATTTCTCAGCTCTTTCATCTCCCAGCAAAACTGTGTGTGTGTGTGGGTGGGTGGGTGTATGGGTGTGTGGTGTGTTTTAATACTTTACATAGCCAGTTACTCCCCTGGATGCTGCACCAAGCAGCCCTCCCGACTTCCTTCCTGCACACCCTGCAGTCAAGGCTCCCTGCCCCCCAACCTCTCTGAAAGCATCCCTGCTTTGGTGTCTGTCCTTCCTCACATTACAGTGAGGCCAGTGAGGCACAGCCTCTGAAACCTCCAGGGAAATCACAAGACTGTTTACATCTTTTGCTGGGTCTTAAAGAAAGGAAGGCTGGGTAGGGCTGAGTGTGAGGCAGGGGTGAAGAACAAAGTTTCTGGTTCCCTTGTTTTATGTTTAAGGCTGCAGAGATTTTATTCCTTGCAATGTCAGAAACTCTGTAGTTTTGGTTTCAGATGCTTTTTTAATCCACAGCTGCCAGAGTTTGGCAGCCTTTTTGTAAAGGAGGATTCATTTCGCAAAAGAATACACTAAGCTTTCTGAACCGCTTGGCAGTTAGTAAAACTCTGGAGTTCAGCCTCTCTAGACTTTGTTACTGGCTGCTTCGTCCTCTGCTGACCAATGGAGTTTAGCAGCCTGCCCAGAGCAGCTGCCTGATGGGCTGGCTGTTGCATCCCTTCCTTGGCTAATCCAGTCTTGCTTAGAGGAAGTAGCAGTGCTTTGTGGTAACTGACTACTGCCTGAAGGGGTTGGAGAGAGAAAAGTTGTGTCACTAGCCTTTCTCTACGGTATTATCAGAGGGAAAGTGAATGACTATACAGTGGAACTTTGTTGTTCATCGTGGCCTAAGAAATTATGCATGTGGAAACACTCCTGGTTTTTTTTCAACAAACATTTGAATCAAGAATTTTACAGTTCTAAGAAATCTTAACTTTCATTGGATTATTATTATTTTTTTTTACAGATGAGAAAGTAGCATGACTATTTTTAGGGACAGATCTGCAGCAACAGGTTAAGATTTCTGACCAGCAAAAGCCCCATTAAATTACTCTGATGCTCAGAAGGAGCAAAAAAAATAAATAAATAAAAATAAAAACTGTTAATAATCATATAGGTTAAACAAGCTTGATTCGGCTTTGATTGAATAGAGGAATTATATGAGCAAAGATATTTTTAACCTCTTTTCAATTTCTTTTTTTTTTTCAATTCAACTCTACATTTATAGGTTAAAAGTCAAAACTGGATAAAATGATGCATTCTGAGAAGTCTCACTTCTAGCCCTATTCAAACATATCCTCCATCTATTTTCATCTGCTATAAGAAACCATTTTTATTGATTCTTCTAGTATTTCCTTTTGTAATATAATCTCAGTAGATACACACACAGTACACTGCCCCTTCCCATATATTTTTTACTTTCCTTCCTTTCCTTCATGATAGATAGCATATCACATAAGCTACTCTGCACTTTGCTTTTATACTTTCTATAATGTATCCTGAAGATCACTCAAGATCTAAAACAGTTGACATCTTCTTTTCCCCCTCAATTTTTTATTGACATCTTTCAAACATACAGAGTTGTTGAGAGAATAGTACAATGAATAACTACATCCCATGACCTGTGTTCATTAGTTTGATATATCCGTACACTTGTATATGTATAATAATTTTTTTTTGCTAAAATATGACAGAATTGTTGCTATGAGACTCCTAGATACTTTAGTATATGTGTTCTAAAAATAAAGACATTGTTCTACATAACCTCAATACTATTATCACACTTGTGATGATTATCGATGCTTTCTTAGTATCTACTCCATTTTCAGGTTTTCCTCATTGTCACGGAAATGACTTGTTTAGTTTGCTTTTCCAAACCAGGATCCAATCAAAGTTTACACGTTGCGTTTGGTTGTTAGACCATTTTAGTTCAATATAAAGCAGTTCTACTTTTTCATTTCCACAATGTCTTTTCTTTTGTGGATTTAGATAAATTCATACACTTTGGTATAACCATTATTCAGATCAGGGTTTAGAACTCTTTGCAGCACCCCAGTAAATTCCCTTGTTCCTCCTTTTAAGCCCTGCACAAAGGGACCACTTACTCTGATTTCTGTCACTCACTACAGATTAGCTTGCCAGTACTTGAGCTTCACATAAAATGAGCTATATAGTGTATAATATTTTCTGTGGGCTTCTCTTGCTCATTGTATTTTTGAGACTCATCCATGTTGCTGTGCTTATCAGTAGTTATTCCTTTATACTGTGTAGTAGCTATCATGTGGTTATATGGTTATATATGGTATAACCATTTATATGGTTATATATGTCATATATATATATGGTTCATACCAGATTTCTATCATATGGTTCATACCAGATTTTGTTGCACACCACAGCATGTTTATACCTTCTCTTTATTGTTGATTATTTGGGTTGTTACCAGGTTGTGACTGTCTTGGATAAAGCTACCTGGCACTAGTAGAGCCACTAGACTTTCCTGAAAAAGTCTTTTTATGCACATTTTGTTAAGGAGACCAGACTCGGATACAGAATATCCCATGTTATTGTCTGATTTTTTTTCCCCATTCTGGTGACATTTAATTTGCTCTTCTAAACTGGAAATTAGGTGTTTAATTTCTACTTGCTTATGGAAAATGTGGCACTTCATCTTCCCTCCCCTTTCCATGTTTATTTTTTGTTGCAGTTTTGCATTTGTGGCAATCTCATCTTTGATACTATGATCACATGAGAGCAAAAATGAGTAAACAGGAAAGGTTTTGGTGTATAACACAATATTTGGAGTTGCTCAACAGAACCAAGATTTGAGAGAAAATATATTGCTGGGAAAGAAAGTGTGACTTTTCTCAAGGAATCTTGGGAGAATGATTTAATATGCCAAGTAACTCAATTTTAAAGAGCAGCCAAAAATTATATTTCCTATCACTTACACTTTTGATATTTGAAACAAATGTGATATAAAAAAAGTATATTTCCTGCTGCTTCTCTCTACCTTCTTCTTATTCAGTAGTGCAGTTTCCATGAGATTTTTTTTTTTTTTTTAGGAATATAGACAGAAGAAATTGGAGGTATAAGAGTAAGGCCCATTGCCTGGGCAGTAAAACCAGCCAATTTGCTTTACCCGAATAGTGTCAGTTTGGGGTTAATCAATATTATATAACTCCCATTTTTTCTTCTCTATATTACCTCACCTTGTTACCTCACTCAAATTATTGATAGCATTGAAGCAAAGAGATCTAGGTCCTTTTCTGTCACTATTCATCTGATCGTCTGTGATGGTTATCTAGTTTCCTTACTCAGTTATGCTGCAGTTGGTATTTCCCGGGAATACAGACTTTTTAAAACTTTGCCTATAAAGTACTTCAGACTTACAGAAAAAGAAAATCTAAATACTGTAATCTTTCCCCACTCTGATTTAATAAATGCTCATTTTACATTTCCTGAAGATTTTTGTTTTTAAGAAAATGTTACAGATCTAGTTTAAGGCCCTTTTGCACTTCTTTCTGAGTCCAGTTTTCCTCCCTCCCTTCCTAAAAGTAATGTAATCAATATCCTGAAGCTGGACTGTATTCTTTTCATTCAGGTTTTTTTACAGTTGCTACATATTTGTGTATGCCTAGATAGTCTGTATCCTATTGCTCTGTTTTAAAATCTTACACAAATGGTATAATACTGTAGGTTGTTGTTCAGTCGCCAAGTTGTGTCCGACTCTTTGCGACCCCATAGACTGCAGGAAATACTGTAGGTGTCCTTCTGCAAACCTGTTTTCCCACTTCACTGTTTCTAAAATTTGTCGCCAAGTGTTGATTTTTGCAAATCTAGTTCATTTCCTTGATTGTTACATTTTGTTGTTGTTGTTATTGTTTAGTTGCTAAGTCACACCTGACGTTTCTGTGATTCCATGGACTATAGCCCACTAGGCTCCTCTCTCCATGGGATTTCCCAGGCAAGAATACTAGAATGGATTGCCATTTCCTTCTCCAGGGGATGTTCCCAACCCAGGGATAGAACTGGCATCTCCTGCATTGGCAGGCAGATTCTTTACCACTGAACTACCTAGGAAGCCCTGATTGTTGCATAATGCTGTGTGTTTGCATGAGAGATTTAATTCTTCCTCCCCTATTGATGGACTTTTAACTACCGGTGTTCCTCTTTTTGAATATTACAAATGGCATTGCAGTGAGAATATTCATACATATCTTGGTGTCCATGAATCTGTTGTTCTCAAGGGCTGGTACTGTGCCCTAGAGATCATTCTAAGAAATTTGTTAGGCTACCTTTGTTTGTCAGAATGGTTGCAGTGTGTGTGTGTGTATGTGGAGGGGGGTGTTTATTGGTGTTAATTGTCTGATATTCTGCATGACTTGAATATTGCCTTGAATATATATCTATACATATATATGAAAGCCTGTTTATGATTAGAGATTAAGAATCTAACTCTGTTTTATGTATAAAGACAGACCTTTTGTGTGTGTGTGTGTGTGTGTGTGTGTGGAAAAGTTTTAAGTACAGTGACTTTTCCAGTGATGCAATCACCATGTAAAGTGAGGAAAGAGTGTACTTTGTTTTGTTTGGAACTCTGTTAAGAGTTTACTTTTTCAGAAAATCATAGCATCACTGGCAGTGCTGCTTAAATTGAATTGATAGGGAACAACAGACTGGTTCCAAATAAGAAAAGGAGTACGTCAAGGCTGTATATTGGCACCCTGCTTATTTAACTTATATGCAGAGTACATCATGAGAAGCTCTGGGCTGGAGGAAGCACAAGCTGGAATCAAGATTGCTGGGAGAAATATCAGTAACCTCAGATAAGCAGATGACACCACTCTTATGGCAGAAAGTGAAGAAGAACTAAAGAGCCTCCTGATGAAAGTGAAAGAGGAGAGTGAAAAAGGTGGCTTAAAGCTCAACATTCAGAAAACTTAAGATCATGGCATCCAGTCCCATCACTTCTTGGCAAACAGATGGGGAAACAGTGGAAACTGGCTGACTTTATTTTTGGGGGCTCCAAAATCACTCCAGATGGTGATTGCAGCCATGAAATTAAAAGACGGTTACTCCTTGGAAGGAAAGTTATGACCAACCTAGATAGCATGTTAAAAAGCAGAGACATTACTTTGCCAACAAAGGTCCGTCTAGTCAAGGCTATGGTTTTTCCTGTGGTCATGTATGGATGTGAGAGTTGGACTATAAAGAAAGCTGAGTACTGAAGCATTGATGCTTTTGAACTGTGGTGTTGGAGAAGACTCTTGAGAGTCCCTTGAACTGCAAGGAGATCCAACCAGTCCATTTTGAAGGAGATCAGTCCTGGGTGTTCATTGGAAGGACTGATGTTGAAGCTGAAATTTCAGTACTTTGGCCACCTGATGGGAAGAGCTGACTCATTTGAAAAGACCCTGATGCTGGGAAAGATTGAGGGCAGGAGGAGATGGGGACGATAGAGGATGAGATGGTTGGATGGCATCACCAACTCGATAGACATGGGTTTGGGTGGACTCCAGGAATTGGTGATGGACAGGGAGGCCTGGCATGCTGTGGTTCATGGGTTTGCAAAGAGTCGGACACGACTGAGCAACTGAACTGAACTGACACCTACCATTCAGCGTTTGAAACTGACCAGTTGATGCTGATTCTGTGAATAGGTGCAAAGAGTGTATCTTCAAGCCTAGTCCTGTCTCAGCATTTACACATAGAAATATGTAATTATTTCTGTATTTCTGTATTTTCAGTTTTGACATTGGTTTATTTTTTCAGTTACAGATATAGGTAAACTGCAAAGTGTTAGTTGTAAAAGCAGGATTTTGGATCTTAGAGACACCCAGTGCCCTAGGGTATAGATTTAGAAATGAAAGTATTGAGTCTTAGGGAATTGTGTTAGTTTCGTAGGGCTTCTATGACAAATCACCATATAACTTATTGGTTATATGTAATGTAAATTTCAGAGATCTTCCAGTTGAAACTAATTTTTTCACTTTGTTTTTGCTTATGTAAATGCCGTTTGTTTTCATTTTCTTAGTTCTTTTTGTTGTTGTTGCTGATAAAGAATGCCACTGAGTCCTTTTTATGGAACTATAGCATATATTTTGGAGAAGGCGATGGCACCCCACTCTAATACTCTTGCCTAGAAAATCCCATGGATGGAGGAGCCTGGTGGGCTGCAGTCCATGGGGTCGCAAAGAGTCGGACACGACTGAGCGACTTCACTTTCACTTTTCACTTTCATGCATTGGAGAAGGAAATGGCAACCCACTCCAGTGTTCTTGCTTGGAGAATCCCAGGGACAGGGGAGCCTGGTGGGCTGCTGTCTATGGGGTCGCACAGAGTTGGACACGACTGAAGTGACTTAGCAGCAGCAGCAGCAGCAGCAGCAGCATATATTTAGATAGTGTACGTATACAAAGTGTATAATTACCACCCAGATGGATAGTTAGAATATTATTAGCACTCCAGGTTGCTTCCTTATGCTCCATTCCTTCCGGCTACTCCACCTCCCCTCTTCTCTTCCCAGAGGTAACCACTATCTTAACTTCTATCTCAATGTATTTTGAACTTGTAATGTCAATTTCTCTGTCTGTCTCTCTCCCTCCTTTCACTCCCTGTCTCCTTCCACTTTTTCCTGTGACTTCTTTGTGAGAATTCATCCATGTTGTCATGTGAAGCAATAATTCTTTATCCTTTCTATTGTCTCTTCCCCAACTTTATTGATATATAATTGACACATAGCATTATATGTGTTTAAAGTGTACAGTATGTTGATTTATGTTTATAAATTGCAAAATGATTGCTACCAAAATGTTAGCTACTATCTCCATCCTGTCACATAGTTAACATTCTTTTTTGAGTTGAGAACAGTTAAGATTTACTTTCTTAGCAACATTCAAGTATACAGTACAGTATTATTAATTATAATGACCATGCTATTTACATTAGCTACTTGTTAATCTTATAACTAGAAGTTTACACCCTTTGACCACTATCTCCCCATTTCCCCCACCTCTTCAACCCTTGGTAACCACCACTCTACTCTCTGTTTCTCTGAGTTGATCTTTTTAGGTTTTACATGTAAGTGATATCTTACAGTGTTTGTTTTTTTGTTTCATTTAGCATAATACCTTCAAGGTCCATCCAGTTTGTCACAAATGACAGGATTTCATTTTTTCTGTTGGCTGAATGGTATTGCTACATGTATATCCCGTGTTCTTTGTCCATTCATCCAGTTATCCATTGACAGACACTTCGGTTGCCTTCTTATCTTGGGTGTTGTGAGTAATGCTGTTGTGAACATGAGAGTGCAGATATGAGGTCTTGATTTCAGTTCCTTTGGGTAAACATCCAAAATTAGGATTGTTGGATCCTATATAGTCATTCTATTTTGGGTTGTTTGAGGAGCCTCCATACTGTTTTCCATAGTGGCTATGCGCAATTTGCATTCCCACAAGCAGTGTCTTTACGATTCCCTTTTCTTTAGATCCTCACCAACGCTTGTTATAGCATGTCTTCTTCATGATAGTTTTTCTGACATGTGTGAAGTGATATCTAATTGTAGCTTTGATTTGCATTTCCCTGATGATTTGCGATGTTGAATATCTTTTCATGTACCTGTTGGCTATTTAATCCCTTATCATTATACAGTCAGTTCAGTCACTGAGTCATGTCCAACTCTTTGTGACCCCATGGACTGCTGCACGCCAAGCTTCCCTGTCTATCACCAACTCCTGGATTTTATTCAAACTCATGTCCATCAAATCAGTGATCCCATCCAATCATCTCATCCTCTATAGTCCCCTTCTCGTCCCACCTTCAATCTTTCCCAGCATCAGGGTCTTTTTCAAAGAGTCAGTTCTTCACATCAGGTGGCCAGAATATTGGAGTTTCAACTATAGCATCCGTCCTTCCAACGAATATTCAGGATTTATTTCCTTTAGGATGGACTGGTGGGATCTCCTTGCAGTGCAAGGGACTCTCAAGAGTCTTCTCCAACACCACAGTTCAAAAGCATCAATTCTTAGGTGCTCAGCTTTCTTTATAGTCCAACTCTCACATCCATGCATGACTACTAGAAAAACCATAGCTTTGACTAAATGGACCTTTGTTGCCAAAGTGATGTCTCTGTTTTTTAATATGCTGTCTAGGTTGGTCATAGCTTTTCTTCCAAGGAGGAAGCATCTTTTAAATTCATGGCTGCAGTTGCCATCTGCAGTGATTTTGGAGCACAAGAAAATAAAGTCTGTCACTGTTTCCATTGTTTCCCCATCTATTTGCCATGAAGTGATGGGACCAGATGCCATGATCTTAGTTCTCTGAATATTGAGCTTTAAGCCACATTTTTCACTCTCCTCTTTCACTTTCATCAAGAGGCTCTTTAATTCTTTTTCACTTTCTTCCATAAGGGTGGTGTCATCTGCATGTCTGAGGTTATTGATATTTCTCCTGGCAATCTTGATTCCAGCTTGTGTTTCTTCTAGCCCAACATTTCCCATGATGTACTCCACATAGAAGTTAAAGAAGCAGAGTAACAATATATATCCTTGACGTACTCCTTTCTCAATTTGGAACCAGTCTGTTGTTCCATGTCCAGTTCTAACTGTTGCTTCTTAACCTGCATACAGATTTCTTAGGAGGCAGGTCAGGTGGTCTGGTATTCCACTCTCCTGAAGAATTTTCCACAGTTTGTTGTGAACCACACAGTCAAAGGCTTTGGCGTAGTCAATAAAGCAGAAGTAGGTGTTCTTCTGGAACTCTGTTGCTTTTCTGAAGCTCCAACGGATGTTGGCAATTTGAGCTCTGGTTCCTCTGCCTTTCCTAATCCAGCTTGAACATCTGGAAGTTCTCTTTACACCTACTGTTGAAGCCTGGCTTGGAGAATTTTGAGCATTTCTTTGCTAGTGTGTGAGATGAGTGCAGTTGTGCAGTAGTTTGAGAATTTTTTGGAATTGCCCTTCTTTGGGATTGGAATAAAAACTGCCCTTTTCAAGTCCCCTGGCCACTGTTGAGTTTTCCAAATTTGCTGGCATAGTGAGTGTAGCACTTTCACAGCATCATCTTTCAGGATTTGAAATAGCTCTACTGGAATTCCATCACCGCCACTGGCTTTTTGGCAGTGATGCTTCCTAAAGCCCACTTCACTTAACATTCAAGGATGTCTGGCTCTAGGTGAGTGATCATGCCATTATGGTTATCTGGTCATGAAGATCCTTTTTGTATAGTTCTTCTGTGTATTCTTGCCACCTCTTCTTAATATCTTATGTTTCTGTTAGATCCATACCATTTCTGTCCTTTATCGAGCCCATCTTTGCATGAAATGTTCCCTCGTTATCTCTAATTTTCTTGAAGAGGTCTCTAGTCTTCCCATTCTATTGTTTTCCTCTATTTCTTTGCAGTAATCACTGAGGAAGGCTTTCTTATCTCTCTTTACTATTCTTTGTAACTCTGCATTCAAATAGGTGTATCTTTTGTTTTCTCCTTTGCCTTTGATTTCTCTTCTTTTTACAGCTATTTGTAAGGCCTCAGACAACCATTTTGCCTTTTTGCATTTCTTTTTCTTGGGGATGGTCTTGATCACTACCTCCTGTATAAAGTAACGAACCTTTGTCCATAGTTCTTCAGGCACTCTATCAGATCTAATCTCTTGAATCTCTTTGTCACTTCCATTGTATAATCATAAGGGATTTGATTTAGGCCATACCTGAATGGTCTAGCGGTTTTCCCTACTTTCTTCAATTGAGTCTGAATTCAGCTATAAGAAGTTCATGATCTGAGCCACAGTCACCTCTCAGTCTTGTTTATGCTGACTGTTATAGAGCTTCTCCACCTTTGGCTGCGAAGAATATAATCAATCTGATTTCGCTGTTGACCATCTGATGATGTCCATGTGTAGAGCCTTCTCTTGTGTTGTTGGAAGATGGTGTTTGCTATGATCAGTGTGTCGTCTTGGCGAAGCTCTATTAGCCTTTGCCCTGCTTCATTCTGTACTCCAAGGCCAAATTTGCCTGTTACTCCAGGTGTTTCTTGACTTCCTACTTTAGCATTCCAGTCCCCTATAATGAAAAGGATATCTTTTTCAGGGTGTTAGTTCTAAAAGGCCATGTAGGTCTTCATAGAACCGTTCAACTTCAGCTTCTTCAGCATTACTGGTTGGGGCATAGACTTGGATTACTGTGATATTAAATGGTTTATCTTGGAAACGAACAGAGATCATTCTGTCATTTTTGAGATTGCATCCAAGTACTCCATTTCAAGATTGCCGGGAGAAATATCAATAACCTCAGATGTGCAGATGACACCACCTTTATGGCAGAAAGTGAAGAGGAACTGAAAAGCCTCTTGATGAAAGTAAAAGAGGAGAGTGAAAAAGTTGGCTTAAAGCCCAACATTCAGAAAACAAAGATCATGGCATCCAGTCCTATCACTTCATGGGAAATAGATGGGGAAACAGTGAAAACAGTGCCAGACTTTATTTTGGGGGGCTCCACAATCACTGCAGATGGTGACTGCAGCCATGAAATTAAAAGACGCTTACTCCTTGGAAGGAAAGTTATGACCAACCTAGATAGCATATTCAAAAGCAGAGACATTACTTTGCCAACTAAGATCCGTCTAGTCAAGGCTGTGGTTTTTCCAGTAGTCACGTATGGATGTGAGAGTTGGACTGTGAAGAAAGCTGAGCGCTGAAAATTGATGCTCTTGAACTGTGGTGTTGGAGAAGACTCCTGAGAGTCCCTTGGACTGCAGGGAGATCCAACCAGTCCATTCTAAAGGGGATCAGTCCTGGGTGTCTTTGGAAGGACTGATGCTGAAGCTGAAACTCCAAAACTTTGGCCACCTCATGCGAAGAGTTGACTCATTGGGAAAGACTCTGATGCTGGGAGGGATTGGGGGCAGGAGGAGAAGGCGAGGATAGAGGATGAGATGGCTGAATGGCATCACTGACTCGATGGCCATGAGTTTGAGTGAACTCTGTGAGTTGATGATGGACAGGGAGGCTTGCCATGTTGCAATTCATGGGGTCGCAGAGTCGGACATGACTGAGCGACTGAACTGAACTGAGCATGGCCGTGCCCATCAGAACAAGACTCAGTTTCTCCCTCAGTCAGTTTCTCCTATCAAGAAGTTTCTATAAGCCTCTTTTCCGTCTCCATCAGAGGGCAGGCAGAATGAAAACTACAATCACAGAAAACTAACCAATCTGGTCACATGGACCAGCAGCCTTGTCTAACTCAATGATTATACAGTGGAAGTGACAAATAAATTCACCGAGATTAGATCTGATAGAGTAGTTGATGAAATATGGACAGTTCAGTCATGTCCGACTCTTTTTGACCTCCTGGACTGTAGCCCACCAAGCTCTTCCATCCATGGAATTCTCCAGGCAAGCTACTAGAGTGGGTTGCCATTTCCTTCTCCAGGGGATCTTCCTGACCCAGGGATCAAACCCAAGTCTCCTGCATTAGAGGCAGACGCTTTAACCTCTAAGCCACCAGGGAAGCCCTAGATCTGATAGAGTACCCGACGAAATATGGACAGAGGTTCATGACATTGTACAGGAGACAGTGATCAAGACTATTCCCAAGAAAAAGAAATGCAGAAAGGCAAAATAGTTGTCTAGGGAGGCCTTACAAATAGCTTAGAAAAGAAGAGAAGCTAAAGGCAAAGGAGAAAAGGAAAGATATACCCGTCTGAATGCAGTGTTCTAAAGAGTAGTAAGAAGATATAAGAAAGCCTTCCTCAGTGATCAGTGCAAATAAATAGAGAAAAACAATAGAATGGGAAAGACTAGAGATCTCCTAAAAAAAATTAAGAGATACCAAGGGAATATTTCATGCAAAGATGGACACAATATAGGACAGAATTGGTACAGACCTATCAGAAGCAGAAGATGTTAAGAAGAGGTCCAAGAATACACTGAAGAGCTGTACAAAAAAGATCTTAATGACCCAAATAACCACAGTGGTGTGATCACTCACCTAGAGCCAGACATCCTGTAATGCGAAGTCAAGTGGACCTTAGGAACCATCACTACCAGCAAAACTAGTGGAAGTGAGGGGAATTCCAGTTGAGTTATTTCAAATCCTAAAAAATGATGCTGTGAAAGTGCTTCACTCAGTATGCCAGCAAATTTGGAAAACTCAGCAGTGGCCACAGGACTGGAAAAAGTCATTTTTCATTCTCATCCCAAAGAAGTCAATGCCCAAGAATGCTCAAGCTATTGTACAACTGCATTCATCTCACACAATAGTGAAGTAATGCTCAAAATTCTCCAAGCGAGGCTTCAATAGTACATGAACTGTGAAGCTGGATTTAGGAAAGACAAGGGAACCAGAGATCAAATTGCCAACATCCATTGCATCACAGAAAAAGGAAGAGAGCTCCAGATGCTCAAACTACTGCACAACTGAACTCATCTCACACAATAGCAAAGTAATGCTCAAAATTCTCTAAGGAGGCTTCAATAGTACATGACCTATGAAGCTGGATTCAGAAAAGACAAGGGAACCAAAGATCAAATTGCCAACATCCATTGCATCATACAAAAAGCAAGAGAGTTCCAGAAAAGACATCTACTTCTGCATTGTTGACTACACCAAAGCCTTTGTGCGAGTCACAACAAACTGGAAAATTCTTCAAGAGAGGGGAAAACCAGATCACCTTACCTGCCTCCTGGGAAATTTGTATGCAGGTCAAGAAGTAACAGTTAGAACTGGACATAGAGTAATGGACTGGTTCCAAATAGGGAGAGGAGTACATCAAGGCTGTATATTGTCACCCTGCTTATTTCACTTATATGCAGAGTACATCTTGCAAAATGCCAGGCTGATTGAAGTAGAAGCTGGAATCAAGATTACAGGGAGAAATATCTGTAACTTCAGATATGCAGATGACACCACCCTCATGGCAGAGAGCAAATAAGAACTAAAGAACTTCTTGATGAAAATGAAAGAGGAGAGTGAAAAAGTTGGCTTAAAACTCAACATTCAGAAAACTAAGATCATGACATCCTCTCCCATCACTTCATGGCAAATAGATGGGTAAACAATGGAAACAGTGAGATACTTTATTTTCTTGGGCTCCAAAATCATTGCAGATGGTGACTACATCATGAAATTAAAGGATGCTTGCTCCTTGGTAGAAAAGCTATGACCAACTAGACAGCATATTAAAAAGCAGAGACGTTACTTTGGCGACAAAGGTCCATCTAGTCAAAGCTATGCTTTTTTCAGTAGTCATGTATAGGTGTGAGAGTTGGACTGTAAAGAAAGCTGAGTGCCTAAGAATTGATGCTTTTGAACTTGGTGTTGGAGAAGACTTTTGCAAGAGTCTTGGACTGCAAGGAGATCAAACCAGTCCATTCTGAAGGAAATCAGTCGTGGATATTCATTGAAAGGATTGATGCTGAAGCTGAAGCTCTAATACTTTGGCCACCTGATGCGAAGAACTGACTCATTGGAAAAGACCCTGAAAGTGGGAAAGATTGAAGGTGGGAGGAGAAGGGGACAACAGAGGATGAGAATGTTGGATGGCATCACTGATTTGATGGACATGAGTTTGAGCAAGCTCCAGGAGTTGATGATAGTCAGGGAAGCCTGGCGTGCTGCAGTCCATTGGATCGCAAAGAGTTGGACATGACTGCGACTGAGTTACTGAACTGAACTGAACTTGGAAAACTATTCCTTTTCTCTATGTCATTTCTATTGTTGATGACATTTTCATTTTTTTCCAGTTTTGTAATATTAGGACTTGGGCTCCTATGAACATTTCTGTACATGCCCTTGCATATTTTGAATTCAGCAACATTGCTGAAATCTCATATAAGTTATTTGGATTTTCTATGTGGAAAATCATGTTTACAGATAAAGTTAGTTTTGACTTCTGTACAATCTTTTTTCTTTTTCTTACTTATGTCTTGACTAGTACAGTGTTAAGTAGTGGGAATAACAGTACATATACTTGTAATTTTATTTAAGTTATGCTGAAGTCACCAGTATTAGATTGAATCTTACAAAAATGCTGTCAGTGGACTTGTTTTTGACTTTAAAAAGCAATGACAATTTCATATATTTCAACCTAATATAATATTAGATGTAGGATTTTATTAAGTTAGGAAAGTTCCCTTCTATTCCTAATTGTTTTTTTCCACACTGTTTGGGTTATGTGATATGGAATCTTAGGTCCCTAGCAGGGATTGAGCCAGGGACCTTAGAAGTGAGAGTGTAGAGTCCTAACCACTGGACTACCACGGAATTCCCCATAATTTAAAAAATATTCTGAGCTTGAATTATACTGAATGGTTTTCCCTAAGTCTAGTGTTGTGTTGTTCAGTTGCTCAGTTGTGTCCAACTCTTTGACACCCCATGGATTGTAGCCTACCAAGCTCCTCTGTCCATGGGATTTTTTTTTTTAATGGCAAAAATACTGGAATTGTTTGCCATTTCCTCCTCCAGGAAAATACTGAATATTTTATAATTTTTATAAAATTTATTTTATACTATTTACTTTGGCTTATGAGCTATTTTAAGAGTTTGTTTAAATTTCAAGATATATAGGATTTATATGTGTCTTTTTCTTCCTTTCCCTCTCTCCCCACTCTCCATGCATGCACACACACATATACATACATTCTGTCTTTTATTGTGGTATTTTTTAAAAGTCATTCATTTATTTAATTGTTTCTGGCTCTGCTGGTCTTCATTGTTGTGCACAGGCTTTCTCTAGTGATGAGTGGGAGCTACTCTCCAGTTGTGGTACACAGGCTTCTCATTTTGGTGGCTTCTCTTGTTGCAGAGACTTCAGTAGTTGCTGCATACGGGCTCTAGAGCACTGGCTCAGTAGTTGTGGCTCATGGGTTTAGTTGCCCTGCCCCATGTGGGATCTTCCCAGACCAGGAACTGAACCTGTGTCTCCTGCCTTGGGAGGCAGATTCTTAGCCACTGGACCAATGGCAAAATCCTAATATGTTTTAATTTAATTGCATTGTGAGTATTGAATGAGATTTGGGTAATACTGATTGTTTTTGTTGCAATTTCCAGTGTATTGTTTTCTAATTATTATGTGTATATTTATAAATAATCCAATTATTGCAAATGTTCCATATTTACTTGAAAATGATATATTAATTTATTTGCTGGATGTAGGGTTCTATCTGCCATTATCAGCCCATTTATTTTCTCTGAAATATCTTTAAGTCTATATTAAATTTTTTGTCTGCATATAACCAGTACCAGACTGTAATGGAGGTAATAAAATCTTCAGTCTTGATATTAAACTCTTCACTATGATAATGTATTTTCACTTTATCCTTGATGCATTCTAGTACACTATGATGTTTAGAATTATATATTCATTTCCATTCTGTTTTGCACTGGGTTTGTACTTTGATCTGAGAATTTATAGGTTTCTGCTGTTCTGGGAAATTCTTAGCTTTTATATCTGTCATTATTGTTTCTATGCTATTCTCTCTTTTCTGCTGACAGTACAATTAGACATATATTGGAACTTTTATATTTTCTTAAGGACTTTTTGGTATAATATTTATTTTTATATCTTCTTGTTTTGAGATAATTTTGTAGTATTATTTTCTTATTAACTTAAAATTTTAAATCTTCTCTATTAAGATTTTTAACTTCATTGACTACATATTCTAGGATTTTTCATTTAGTGTCTCTTTTTAAACATATGCCAAATAATTACATTTTTACCTATTTTGATTTCATAATTTTTGTTTTTTATGGAATTTTCTCCCCTTATTAGATGAAAGATTCTAAACACTTAACATTATTTTCAGGTTGTATAAATTTCTTTAATTTTCTTTCATATTCTCTCAGTAATGTTTGTAGTTTTCAGAATACATGTCTTACACATGTTTTGTTAAATTTGTACCTAAGTAGTACATGTCTTAGATTTTAATGATATTATAAATGGTGTTAAATTTTCTAAAACATTGTTTCTAATATATAGAAATAAAATTGATTTTTTGCATATTGAACTTATATCCTTTTATGGTTATTGAGACTTGTTTTATGGCTCATATCATCTGTCTTATTGCATGCTTTCATGTGTAGTTGTAAAAAACTGTATATCCTTCTGTTGTATAGAGTATTATGTAAATGTCAGTTAGGTCAAATTACTTGAATGCTGTTGTCTATGTCTTCTATACCCTTTATGATTTTTTTCTTATTATCAGTTACTGGGAAGTGTCAAAATTCAGTTATATAATTTTTTTCTTCATTACTTTGACATTGTATTATTTCAGTTCAGTTCAGTCGCTCAGTTGTGTCTGACTGTTTGCGACCCCATGAATTCCAGCACGCCAGGCCTCCCTGTCCATCACCAACTCCCGGAGTTCACTCAGATTCATGTCCATCGAGTCAGTGATGCCATCCAGCCATGTCATCCTCAGTCGTCTCCTTCTCCTCCTGCCCCCAATCCCTCCCAGCATCAGAGTCTTTTCCAATGAGTCAACTCTTCGCATGAGGTGGCCAAAGTACTGGAGTTTCAGCTTTAGCATCATTCCTTCCAAAGAAATCCCAGGACTGATCTCCTTCAGAATGGACTGGTTGGATCTCCTTGCAGTCCAAGGGACTCTCAAGAGTCTTCTCCAGCACCACAGTTCAAAAGCATCAATTCTTGGGCGCTCAGCGTTCTTCACTGTCCAACTCTCACATCCATACATGACCACAGGAAAAACCATAGCCTTGACTAGACGGACCTTAGTCGGCAAAGTAATGTCTCTGTTTTTGAATATGCTATCTAGGTTGGTCATAACTTTTCTTCCAAGGAGCAAGCATCTTTTAATGTCATGGCTGCAGTCACCATCTGCAGTGATTTTGGAGCCCCCCAAAATAAAGTCTGACACTGTTTCCACTGTTTCCCCATCTATTTCCCATGAAGTGATGGAACCAGATGCCATGTACATACAATTTAATTTTCTATATCTTTTCATAAATCAAATTTTTAATTTATATAAAGTGTTCCACTTTAACCTTGGTAATCTTTCTCTGAAGTCTACTTTATATCATATTAAAATGGCTACCCTAGCTTTCTTATGATTAGTGAATGTATGGTATATCTTTTTCTATAATTTTAGTTTAATCCTGAATCTTTTAAAAATTTGAGAAATAATTCACATATCATAAAATCCACAATTTTAAAGTATACACTTCAGTAAATTTTCATATATTCATGAGGTTGTACAATAATCACTACTAGTTCCAGAACATTTTCATTACCTCATAAAGAAATTTCATAATTTCATCTCCCTCTCCCCCAACCCCTGGCTACCACTAAGCTAATTTCTAGATCTATGGATTTGCCTATAATGAACATTTTTATAAGTGGAATTATATAATATGTGGACTTCTGTGTCTGACTTCTTTCACTTAGCATAATGTTTTTAATATTCATCCATGTCATAGTATATATCAGTATCTTATAAGTGCTTTATTCCTTTTTATGACCAAATCATATTCTATTGTATGGATATACCACATTTAGCTTATCCATCAGTTGGTTGACATTTGGGTTGTATCCACATTTTGGCTATTACGAATAATGCTGTTATAGTCTTGTACATATTATCGTGTGGACGTATGTTTTCATTACTCCTGGGTGTATACCTAGAAAGTTGCTGGTTCTTGTGGTGACTGTTTTCTTTTCTTGAGGAACTACAAAAATTTTACCACAGTGACTACACCATTTTACTTTTCCATCAGCACAGTATAGGGGTTCCAACTTTTTGACACCCTCCCTGATACTTGTGTTGTCCATCTTTTTATTTATAGCCATCCTAGTGAGTATGAAGAGAAATCTCATTGTGATTTTGATTTATATTTCCTTAGTGACTAATGATGTTGAACATGTTTTCATGTGCTTTTTGCCATTTGTTAATCTTCTTTAGAGAGATGCCAGTTGGTTTTTCCATCATGTATTTTGGGGTTGTTAAGTACATATATCTTTATGTTGTTGTGTCTTCTTAAAGTTTAATTATTGCCTGTGTTTTTAATTGTTATGTCATTTATAATGCATAGGTTATTTTTTCCACTCTTTTACTTATCAACCCATTTGTGTCTTTGAATTTAAAGTGAGTCTCTTGCTTTCAACACATGGTTGTATTGTAATTTTTTTTAACGTATTTTGTAAAAATTTAATTTATTTTTTGGCTGTGCTAGGTCTTCTCTGCTGTATAGCTTTTCTCTAGCTGTGGCGAGCAGGCGCGTCTCTCTAGTCGTGGTACCTGGCGTTTCGCTGCAGTGGCTTCCCTTATGGCAGAGCACAGGCTCTAGCGTGTGTGGACGTCAGTCGTTGCAGCATGTGGGCACAGTGGTTGTGGCTCCTTAGCGCACAGGCTAGTACTTGTGGTGCGTGGACTTAGTTGTTCCATGGCACGTGGAATCTTCTCAGACCAGGGGTCAAACCCATGTCTCCTGCTTTGGCAGGTGGGTTCTTTACCACTGAGCCACCAGGGACACCTGAATTATAGTTTTTAGTCCATTTTGCTAAACTCTACCTTTTGACTAGAGTGTTTAGTCAGTTTACCTTTAATGTAAGATAAGGTAGGCTTTACCTTTGTCATTTTGCTGTTTGTTTTCTGTCTTTTCTGTATTCATGCCTTTTTTGTTTCTCTCTTTCTACATTAGGGACTTCTTTTGTGTTAACTATTATCTAGTGTGCCATTTTAATTCCCTTGTTTCTATTACTGTATTTTTTGAGTTATTTTCTTAGTGGTTGTTCTGGGGTTCACAGTTAATATTTTAATTTTTAACAATATAGTATGGATTAATGCCAATTTAATTTGAATAATGCATAAAACCTTTGCTTTTATTTAGTTTGTTCCCTCTCCTCTTCTTTATAATTTCATTATCATGCAGATAACATCTTTATACATATACACTCTTCAACATAATTTAGTAATTGTTGCTTTATTCAATTTTATTTTAGATAAGAATGGGTAAATGAGAGAAAAATACAATTATATTGTCCTAGGTTTACCTGTGTAGTTCCCTTCCTGGTGTTTAGTTTTTCCTGTACGTTTCAGCTGGTGTCCTTTCATTTTAATTTGAAGGATTTTCTTTAGTAATTCTTGTAGGGAAGTTCTCATGATAAATTATCTTTTTGTTTAATTTCCCATCTTTTGTGAAGGAGAATATCCTGGATATTGGACTATAGAGCGCCTTCTTTTAGTACTTTGCATGCGTCATTCCACCTTCTTCTGCTTCATGCTTCTCATGGGGAACCAGCTGTTATTACTGCTGAGGTTTTCTAGTACCTACTGAAACATTTTCCCTTTGCTTCTTTCAAGACTCTTCATCTTTGCCTTTGAAAAGTCTGATTATGATGTGTGTGGTTGGAGTGATTGGAGTTTGCTGGATTGAATAAATAGATTGTTTTTCTTTAAATTTCACAAGTTTCCCCATTATTTCAGCAGCTGTTCTTTCTGGCTATGTGTCCTCTACTTTAGGGGTCCCAGTATATCTATGTTCCTGTGCCTTATGGTTTCCCCCAGGTCTCAGAGACTATTCATTTTCCTTTTCTCTTTCTGTACCTCAGGCTGGATAATCTCAATTGACTACTTTTCAGGTTCATTTATTCTTTCTTCTGCCAGCCTATATCTGCTCCTGACATTCTCTAGTGAATTTTTCATTTATTAAGTATTTTCAAACTCTAAAATTTCTATGTTTTAAAGTAATTTCTAGCTATCTATTGATATTCCTTATTTGATGAGACATCATTGCCACACCGCCATACTTTTCTTTAGATCTTGAGGTAAGGTTTTCATTAGTCCTTTGTGCATATTTATAACAGATGATTTAAAGCTTTTGTTTAGTAAGCCAAATTTCTGGGCTTCCTCAAGGACACTTTCTGTTGACTGCCTTCATGTATAGGTCATTCTCTTGTTTCTTTACATGTCATAAGTTTTGTTGAAAACTAGACATTTTAAATAATATAATGTGGAACTGTGTTAATAAGACTCCCTCTATTTCTCAGAGTTTATTTATTTTTGCCATTGTTGTTGCTTTTTGTTTGTTTAGTTACTTTCCTGAGCTAAAGTCTGCATTCTGTAAAATCTGTGTTCTTTGTTGAGTGTTGTCATTGAAGTCTCTGCTTAGTTAGCTTTATGGCCCTTTAATAACAGGATTTATACTTCCTTAAATGCCTTGAACTGGTAAGTCCCCCAGCCTTTGCTCAGTATCTCTGTTGCATGTTGGGACATGCTTTCTATGCCCTGCATGCAGTTTTCAGTTCTTTCTTAGTCTTCACTTTCAACATTTCAAAGCCTCAAATCAGTCAGAGGTGAGAGATTAGGGTTTCCTTAGGTAATTTCCAGATGCATACACATCCCCACACATGTGTGTGATCTTTTCAATTGCCAAGAATATCATAGCTTGTCAAAGACACCCTGCCTAGCACATACACACACAGAGACACACAGACACACAGACAAGACACACACACACTCACACAAACACACAGTTATCCAGCTTTGCCTTTTAAATGTTTTGATCACTTTTTTTTTTTGCTCCAATTTCAAGCATCCATGATGTTAAATAATAGCTGTTTATTGTTCTTGACAGATGCCTTGCAGGTAAAGGATGTTTGTTGTAACCAAGTTCTTATTCAGATTAAATAAAGAGAAGCCCTGTGAATGGAGGTTTCCAGAATACTGTCCAACAGGTCAAATAATGACAGTTTTTTAGGCATGGGCCTTTGGGGTAGCTTTAAATCTGCTTTCCTACAATGACAGTGGGGCTGCTAGTTTTCATAAGAATTTTCGTTTTCAAGGGTATAGTAGACCTGAGTGGAGGACATTGGGAATAAAGTATGTCAACTGTTTTTCTTGAATAAATGCTCCTTAGATTGTTGCAAACCTTTGGTTAATTTCCAGACCTCTAAAGAGTTGATTTTGACAGTTCTTGTTGACATTCTCACTGCTTTTACAGAGGGTCTGATTGTTTCACATTTGATTTATCTCTCTCTATGATATAAGTAGAGATATAGAAATATAAATATAGTGATGACATATTTGAAAGGAAGTTGCTTATATTCAGACACTTTACCACTAAATATTTCAGTGTAAATCCCCTAAGAACAAGGACAAACTTGTTGTCCTATATAAATTATAATTTGCCAACATTTATTGGATCATGGAGAAAGCAAGGGAGTTCCAGAAAAACATCTGCTTCATTGATTGAGCTAAAGCCTTTGACTGTGTGGATCACAACAAACTGGAAAGTTCTTTAAGAGATGTCTCCTGAGAAACGTCTATGTGGGTCAAAAAGCAACAGTTAGAAGCAGACATGAAACAGTTGACTGGTTCAAAATTGGGAAAGGAGTATGGCAAGGCTGTATATTATCACTCTGTTAATTTAAATTCTATACAGAGTTTATCATGTGGAATTCTGGACTGGATGAATCACAAACTGGAATCAAGATTGCTGGGAGAAATATCAGCAACCTCAGATACACCACTCTAATGGCAGAAAGTGATGACAAACTAAAACACTTCTTGAGAGTGAAACGGGAGAGTGAAAAAGCTAGCCTGAAACTCAACATTCAAAAAACTAAGATCAGACCATGCAGTCCCATCACTTTATGGCAAATAGAAGGGAAAAAAGTAAAAGCAGTGACACATTTTGTTTTCTTGGGTCCAAAATCACTGTGGATGGCGACTGTAGCCATGAAACTAAAATATGCTTGCCCCTTGGGAGAAAAGCTATGACAAACCTAGACAGCATATTAAAAAGCACAGACATTGCTTTGCTGACAAAGGTCAGTATAGTCAAAGCTATGGTTTTCCCAGTTGTCATGTACAGATGTGGAATTGGACCATAAAGAAGGCTGGGCACCAAAGACTTGATGCTTTTGAGTTGTGATGCTGGAGAAGAGTCTTGAGAGTCCCTTGAACTACAAGGATGTGAAACCAGTCAATCCTAAATGAAATCAACCCTGACTATCCTTTGGAAAGACTGATGCTGAAGCTGAAGCTCCAGTCCTTTGGCCACCTAATGCAAGGAGCTGACTCATTGGAAAAGACTCTGATGCTGGGAAAGATTGAGGGCAGGAGGAGACGGGATCAGCAGAAGATGAGATGGTTAGATAGTATCATCAACTCAACAGACATGAATTTGAGCAAATTCCAGGAGATAGTGGAGGACAGAGAAGCCTGGTATGCTACAGTCCATGATGTTGCAAAGAAGTGGACATGACTTAGGAACTGAACAACAACAAAAACAAAAGCAATAATTATCCATATGACTGTTTTAAGTCAACTAGTTTGCTATTTATTTTCTATTTGTTCCATAGGATTGTCTTTAAACCTTCTCTTGATGCCTTCTTTTTGGAATGTTCCATGGTATTCCTTTAAAGAATGGCAGAATTTGTAGAATTGTAGATAAGAAAAAATATCATGTCTTCTTACATGTACAGCAAATAGGGAAAACACTCAGCAGTTTCCAGTGAGGACAATTAGAGCTGTACTGCACAGTATAAACTAGTTGTACTAAGTAAGTGATAAATTATAAAGTGATAAATTATCACTAGTGATAAATTATAAGTGATAAATTAACTATAATAATTTTATTTAATTCAGTATATCAAAGTATTATCCCTTCAACATGTAGTTAATATAAAAGTTGTTAATGAGATATTTTACACTTTTTTTTGTAAAAATTCCTTAAAATACTTTAGAACAAGTCTTCAAAAATCTTCAAAATCTTGTGTTTTATACTAACAATCCATCTCAATTTGGAGCAGTCACATCTGTAAGCATAACAGATATGTAGGACTCTAACAGGTTTGGTTTAAATGAGGCAGTAGAAAATGAAGCTTTCAGACAGAGTGAAATTTCTGAGGACCTTGATTGATTTTAATAATCAATAGTGAATTATTAGGACAAAAGTAGAAAATAGAATAAGAGGTAGACAGACTCAAAGAATGGCACAGAAAATAAATTTTAGCTGCTATATACAAAGGGACATGAAGTGACTCACTTATTGTGTGACTTTAAGTAGTAAATTACCTTGTCTTTATGGGGGGTGGGGGGGATCTGTTGTTTTCCTACATAAAAAATTTGAAGCTTTACTAGATTATTTCTAAGCTGCTTTTTAATACTGAGAGTCTGAGTATTTGGATACATTGATGAGGAAATTAGAATTTCTGTTCTCAGGAGTTTATAGTCAAGTTAAAGAGGTACTGCTGCTGCTGCTGCTGTCACTTCAGTCACATATGACTCTGTGCGACCCCGTAGATGGCAGTCCACCAGGCTCCCCTGGCCCTGGGATATTCCAGGCAAGAGCACTGGAGTGGGTCACCACTGCCTTCTCCAATTAAAGAGGTGAGGTGTACCTATTTGATTGATGTGCAGGGAGACAATAATTAGGGCCTTAAAAGAACTGTAAAATGCTATGAGAAGCTACAACTTATTTACTTGAATATAATAAATTCACAACAAGTGTTTGAATTAGAGTGAATTCAGTAGAGATAATTGGAAAATCAAGAGAAATTTTGTGTATTGAGATGGCAGTTAATGGAAAGCCTTGGGAGATAGAAGGAGGTGAGGAGGATATGGAATGAAGTAGTAATCCAGATAATGAAAGAATGTGTGGCAAGAAATCCATGTGTGTGTTCAGGAAACAATAACACATATACTTTGTAGTTTTTGGAGATACTAAGTAGTATAGTTATGTGATAAATTGGATTCAAATCTTAGACAGTCTTCTATATTCTACTAAGGATAGTTGATCACTGGCGATGAAATATGGCAGAAACTGGAAAGACCTTGCTGTGTACGTTTTAGAAACCCTACATCGTCATGTCAATCCTGAGAATAGTTAAGTACAGTTTTATATTTAAAAAATATTTCACAGGCTGGAAACTACAATTCACTTGCTTTGGAAGTTTGTCATATTTCTTTTGATGAGGGTGTATATGGGCTGCGACTTAGGGCACTACAGGTCAGATTTGTGCTTTGTTTTGGTATTTTCTTGTCCTCTAGTATAGTGCTTTATTTCTGCTGAATCTTCCTTTGTGATTAAATGATGCTAAATAAGTTTGTGTCAGCATTCTACATAAAGTGGGAGCCTAAGGCTAACTGTTTAAAACTATTAGTGTCTGTCCCAAGAGCCAGTACATAGAGCTTCAAATGTCGCACAAGTAACCAAGTGGAAAATCATAGATTTCTCAGAGGGATGGAAGTTATAAGGCATTTCATTTAACTCTGTAAACACTAGAATCTCTCTCTTTTTTTAACCTGTGCATATTTTTATTAGCTTAGCAGACTGGTGTTTTTATGTAATGTTTGGTAAGTTATTTTAATATGACAGTTTAGGGAATTCATGAAGCAGTCACATTCATCTCTCTAATTTCTTTCAGGTAACTTGCCCAGGAGTGGTGCTGAAAGACAAGGAGGACATCTATCTTAGCATCTGTGTGTTTGGCCAGTACAAAAAGACACAATGTGTCCCAGCCAATTTTCCATTGGTCTTCAATGCCAGAATGGTGTTTGAAAAGGTGAGTTCAAATATTCTATGAAAGGTTAACAAATAAAAAAATTGAAGTGGTTCCAAAATATGAATAGCACAAAATTTGAATATGCACTTTAATTGAAAAGATTTATAATTTAAATCTGGAAGCTTGAAAATAAATATTCCTTATATTATACACTGAATCAGTTACCTCTTTTTCTTGATGAATCAGCTTACTTCTAAAATTGTCTTAGTGATCTTTATGTAAAAAATAGCTCCTTGAATTATAAATACTTATCTTCTTAGAGAGAAAGGGGAGATTTTAATAGGTAAGAATAGGTCATATTTTACTTATGGCTGTCTTGTGGTGTTTCTTTCTATAGATCTCTTTTCTTTTTTTTCCCTTGAATCTGATGCTTTTGATTAATTATTACCCATTGTATTCCTCACCTTTCTTTCCTTTCCTAGTTCCCTCCTTCCTTCCTTCCTTCCCTTTCTTCCCTTCCTCCTTACTTCCTTCCTTATTTTCCTTTCTTTTCTCCAGGAATAAATACTGAGTACCAGCTCTGTTCTATGCACTATTCTAGGCACTGAGTAAATAAGACAAACATTTTCCCCTCTTGGAGCTTTCATTATAATAGGAAAAACAAACAGTAATCAAGTAAATGCATGAGTAATACACTTTTAGATGGTAAGTGTCATGAACTGTGGTATCAGAGAAGACTCTTGAGAGTCCCTTGGACTGCGAGATCCAACCTGTCCATCCTAAAGGAAATCAGTCCTGCATATTCATTGGAAGGATTGATGTTGAAGCTGAAACTCCAATACTTTTGCCACCTGATGCGAAGAACTGACTCATTTGAAAAGATCCTGATGCTGGGAAAGATTGAAGGCGGGAGGAGAAGGGGACGACAGAGGATGAGATGTTTGAATGGCATCACTGACTCAATGGACATGAGTTTGAGTAAACTCTGGGAGTTGGTGATGGACAAGGAGGCTTGGCATGCTGCAGTCCATGGGGTTGCAATGAGTTGAACATGACTGAGTGGCTAAACTGAACTGAGCTGTCATGAAGAGAATAAAGGGAGGGTAAGGGAATAGAGGGATTAAGAGGATTGTCTGTTTTGAAGGTGGTGGTCAGAGAAGGCAGTAACATTGAAATTGAGTCTGAATTATGAGGTAGTATTTAAATGTCTAGGGTAAAAGCATTCTAAGCAGAGGAACAGCAAATATAAAGGTGTCTTCTTGGGAATAAGCTTACTGAGCAGGAGGAGCAGCAAGAAGGCAAATACGACCATGGTAACAACGAGAGGACTGCTAGCAGATGAAATTGGAAAGGGAAGCAGAATCAGCTGTAATTTTTTTTGTTGGTTAAATCTTGCATGGTGATCATGGGAAACAGAGAAGTGACAATTCTCAATAATGTCAAAAGTTTCTTTGGTTGGGAAAGGAATATTCTGGCAAAGAGAAGCAAAGCACAAAGATTGTCTCATATATGTCTTCCTTTTACTTTCTCTTCTCCATCTTGCTTCTCTCTGCTTTCTCTCACCATAGGTGTTCCCTGAAGCAGTGGACCCTGGAGATGTGGTTGCACAGCTTGAGTGTAAGTTTTTAACTTTTAATTCCTGATTCTGAGAGATTTTAGAATTATGTTGTTTAATCCTGAGTTAGATAAAAGTCAAAGATACTCTAATAAGAAGTTGACAAATCTCAAGGTGAGGCCCTTTTTTTTCCCCCTACTTTTTTTAGAATTTCAGAATATACCTGGAAGCAATAAAAAAAAAAAATACATGTGCTGCAGAGATGGGGAATTTTTCCTTTTTCTGGGTTTGATCTGTAAATAACAAAAAGAGTTATTTGAACTTTTTGTTGACTAAGATGTTATGGGTTGTTAATGATGTAAGGATTATGATTCGTGTTAAGTGGGATTCTGCCCTGCAAACAAAAATCTGTCTTTAACCTCATTGTGTTGCAAGTCAGTTCAGTTCAGTTCAGTCGCTCAATCATGTCCAACTCTTTGTGACCCCATGAACCACAGCACGCCAGGCCTCCCTGTCCATCACCAACTCCCAGAGTTCACCCAAAGCCATGTCCATTGAGTCGGTGATGCCATCCAACCATCTCATCCTCTGTCATCCTATTCTCCTCCTGCCCTCAGTCTTTCCCAGCATCAGGGTCTTTTCAAATGAGTCAGCTCTTCGCATCAGGTGGCCAAAGTATTGGAGTTTCAGCTTCAACATCAAGTCAAGAGAGTAAATAATAGAAGATTGAAGTAATAGTAGCTTAAAATATATATTTGCTTTTGTGCTTTTATTGTACATAGTATGTAAATCAATTATTTGAAAGCGACATTTTCAAGGTTGTGGTTAGCAGTAAATTCCTCAAAGTGCTAGGAATCAACTTTAAAAAGATCCAGTTATTTGTGAGAACATCAATGCAAAGTATATTGGGGAGAAGTTATTTGAGTTCTGAATATGAAGTGAAAAGCTCTGTTACTTATCTTTGTAATCAGAAAGGGATTAGGAATTACCAGATTGGTCTAATGTATAACTGTGGCTCAAAATGCCAGCGATATTGAGCCTCATCAGTGTCAGCTGTCCCTCCCATTTCCCTTCCCTGGGGTTTGCACCCCGTTGGGAGTATGGCAATATAGAAACATGCAACTTGGCACCACACCAGAATCTGGACATAAAGATAGAAATAGGGCTGGTTCATTTCTACCCTTGGAAATCCTTCTCCAGGGGATCGTCCCTATGCAGGGATCAAACCCAGGTCTCCTGCATTGCAGGCAGATTCTTTACCATTTGAGCCACCTGGTGCTAGTGGGTAAATGGCTTCTAATTCTTTTGAACATCATGTTCAGTATCTGGTAAACTGTACATCTCAGAAAACATGAAGATAATTGTTTCTCTCATCATTCTGAAATTTTGTTAAACATAATTATTTTTCTCTTTGATTTGAAATTTAGGAGCTCTAAGAAGGGTACTTGATGATTATTATCTGGAATCTTTCTTGCCTTGATTTCCCTGATTCAGTTTTTCTGTTAAGTCTCTTCTCTTGTCAGTGATATTCTGCTTTTTGGTATCTTTCTCAAATTCGTGTTTGTCCGTCCTGTCTTTAAATATTGGCATTCTTCTGGCTTCAATTCTATGGTTTCTTTTTACTTAGTTTCTACTCTCTCCTTATATGATATTCTCCAAGCACTTGGCTTCATGTTTTACCTGTCTTTTTTTTTTAACCTGTCTTCTGATGACTTCACAAGAGTCTTTATCCCTGACCTCTGTGGTAGTTTTGGGCTCCTTTTTATTTTTTTCTCAGTTTTGCAACTTTTTGTTGTGTCCTAACCTTACTGATATGAAAATTAAAACTATACTAAAAGTAGAAGGGTTGGAATGATGAAATCCCATAATACCTATTAGCTTTAATAGTTTTTGACATTTGCCTGTTGTACTGTATGTTAACCCTTGAAAGGTTGTTGCTGAACCATGAAAGATGCTGGGAGTCTTGGCTTTTGGAGGAGAAGAATTCAATCCAGGGCCAGAGACGAGGCTTGATCACTCAGAGCTTTTGTGTAATAAAGTTTTGTTAAAGTATAAAATAGAGAATGCTTCTGACAGACATCAGAAGGGGGATAGAGAGTGCCAGTGTTAGCAATGGAATTATATACCTTTTAATTAGTTATTACAATGAATCAAAAGAATGTTTGGAGTCTGTGAAAATTTTACCAGACCCACTCCCACAATTTACATTTTAGGATAATAAGATTAGAATTTAATAATAGAAAGATCCTACCAGACCTTCTCCCATAATATACATTCTAAACTATCAGGATTAGTCAGGTTTTCAGGAAGGAGAAACTGTCCTCAAGCAGGATACATTGTTGTATAATCCCTAGTACAGACTTTAAACTGAGTTGTGTAATTAACTAAGACTAAGAAGGCAATGGCAACCCACTCCAGTACTCTTGCCTGGAAAATCCCATGGATGGCGCAGCCTGGTAGGCTGCAGTCCATGGGGTCACTAGGAATCAGACACGACTAAGCGACTTCACTTTCACTTTTCATTTTCATGCATTGAAAAAGGAAATGGCAACCCACTCCAGTGTTCTTGCCTGGAGAATCCCAGGGATGGCGGAGCCTGGTGGGCTGCCGTCTATGGGGTCACACAGAGTCGGACATGACTGAAGTGACTTAGCAGCAGCAGCAGCAGCAAGGAATGTAAACAAAAAAAGTTTGTCCTTTCCTCCTCCTTGAGAATTCCAGACCCATTTCCACTTTGGGAGCCCCAGACCCCTTTCTCCTCCTTAGTGACCCTGAACTTCTTATCAGTCTGCCTAGGAATTAACTCCTTCACCTTGACACTTAAGGAAAAGTTGGAATATTTAAAAGAAAAGTCTCTACATATATTACTTCATTGCAAATATTCTGGCATGACCTCTAATTGATAGTATTTTTTTTTTTTTTAAGAAAATAAAACCTCTCTACTGGTATCATACCTAACAAAATTAGTAATAGTTCCATGTTAACATCAAATATTTAGTCATTGTGCAAATTTCTCCAGTTGTCATCACAATGTCTTTATACAGTTGGTTTGTTAAAATCAGGATCCCATGAAGATATGGTTCATATTCTGTTTATGGCTGTTTAGCTCTTAGGTTTATTTTTTTCTGTAATAGTGTCTCTCACTTTTTTCCCCCTAATGCTGTGAGTTTTTTAGAAAAATCAAGTTCTTTAGCATATCCTATAGTTTGGATTTGGTTGATTGCTTCCTTAAAGTGTAGTTTAGCTTATTCATCACTTGTATTATGTAAACGGCTAGTTAGAGCTAAAGGTTTGGTTTGATCCATGCTTATTTTCTTTTCTTTTTGGCAATAGTGTTATGTAAATTGATAATTAGACCTAAAGGTTTGGTTCAGTTCAGGCTTCTTTTTTTTCCCCCTACAAGAATCCTTCATAATTGGTGTTCTGTACTTATTGTACATCATATCAGGTGGCATATAATATCTGATTGTCTTAAGTTTAGTGATATTAAGATTGATTTTTTTTTGCTTCAGGCAGTATCAGCCTGATGTTATTCCATAATAAATTTCCTCTACAGTCTGTCATCTAATAGCTTTAGTATTCCTTGAGACCCATGTTTTCATTAGAAGTTACCAAATGTGGTTTTTCTAATATTGTCATTTTTCTGTATTTGTTAGCTGGAATTCTTCTATTAAAGATATTTCCCTCATCAGCAATGTGGTTGGTGATTTAGTTCCTAAGTTGTGTCCGACTCTTCGACCCAATGGGCTGTAGCCCACCGGGCTCTTCTGTCCATGGGATTCCTGGCAAGGAATTTGGAGTGGGTTGCCATTTCCTTCTCCATATCAACAAGGCAGTGAGATTGAAATACTGTTCTTATATGAAAAGTGGGGTCATTTCTCCTTTCCTTCCTTATTTAATAGCTCTAGTGAGGCATAACTTACATATCACAAACTTTACCCATTGTAACTGTAGTTAAGTGATTTCTAGAAAATGTGTATAGCTGTGAGCCATCATCACAATCCAGTTTAGAATATTTCTATCACCTCATATTCCTAATGGGTATTTGGACTCAATTTCTATGTGTACTTCAGTCCCAACAACACTGATCTATTTTGTATCTTTGAATGTTTTTCTTTGCTAGAAATTTTATGTAAATGGATTTGTATAATATGTTGTCTTTTGTGTCTGACTTCTTTTACTTGGAATGTTTTTGAGGTTTATCCATGTTGTTCTCCATATTAGTAGTTCATTCCTTTTTGTTGATGACTGATACTCTAGTCATAGAACTTTTTTTCCCTTTCTGTTCACTATTTGACGGACGTTTGGATTCTTTCCATTTTTGACTATTATGAGCAATTTGCTATGAGTATATGGATGCATGCTGGGTTGTATGCTAAGTATATGTTTAACTTAAACTCTCAGCCTGTATTCTAAAGTTAAGCGTGTGCATGCTAAGTCACTTTAGTCATGTCTGACTCTTTGCAACTGTATGGACTATAGCCCGCCAGGCTCCTTTGTTCATGGGATTCTCCAGGAAAGAATACTGGAGTGGGTTGCCATGCCCTCCTCCAGAAGATCTTTCCAACCCATGGATCAAGCTTGCGTCTCTTGTGTCTCCTGCATTGGCCAATGTGTTCTTTACCACTAGCCCCACCTGAGAAGCCCTTTCTAAAGTTACTGTACCATTTTACATTCCCACCAGCAAAGTATGAAGATGTTCTATATCATCCCCAAGATTTGATAATGTCAGTCTTTTTGGAATATAGTTATTCTGATGGATGTGTAGTGATTTCTCTTATTTTTAATTTGTATTTTAATATTCTTGAGCATCCTTCTATGTGCAGATTAGCTATTTATATACCTTTTCTTGTAAAATGCTTATTCAAATATTTTATCCATTTTGAACTGGGTAGTTTGTCTTCTTATCAAGTTTTTTTTCTTTTTAAACATATTCTAAATATAAGTCCTTTATCAGATATAAGATTGGTAAATACTTTATCCTATTTTAATTTTTTCATTCTTTTAATGGTGTCTTCTAATGGCTCAGGGTAAAGAATATGCCTGAAATGCAGGAGACCCGGGTTTGATCCCTGGGTTGGGAATATCCCCTGGAGAAGAGAATGGCAACACTCCAGTATTCCTGCCTGGAAAATCCCATGGACAGAGGAGCCTGGCGGGCTGCAGTCCATGGGTTTGCAAAGAGTTGAACACGACTGAGCAACTAACACTTTTCACTTTCTGAAGAACAAAGGAAGTCCACATTAACAATTTTTTTTTTTTTTGCTTTTATGGGATCATATTTTTGGTGAAGTGTTTGTTTACCAAGGTCACAAAAATTTTCCCATTTCTTCTACAAATTTTATAATTTTTTTCTTTACATATATGCCTATTGTACATTATGAGTTAATTTTTGTGTGTATGGTGAGAGGTAAGGATCTGTGTTGTTTTGTTTTAATAAATTGTGCAAATGCTCAAGGATATCCAAGGACCTCTTAAATTGGGCAATCTGATAAATGGTCAGATCCTTGAGTAACCTCAGACAGAGTGCTTAGAAAAGTCCATGGCACACAGGAACCACTTAAAATATCCTTGCTTATTTTTATTGATAGTGTGTTATTCGGTTAAGTTCAGTCGCTCAGTCATGTCCGACTCTTTGCGACCCATGAATCGCAGCACGCCAGGCCTCCCTGTCCATCACCAACTCCCGGAGTTCACTCAGACTCACGTCCATTGAGTCAGTGATGCAATCCAGCCATCTCATCCTCTGTTGTCCCCTTCTCCTCCTGCCCCCAATCCCTCCCAGCATCAGAGTCTTTTCCAGTAAGTCAACTCTTCGCATGAGGTGGCCAAAGTACTGGAGTTTCACCTTTAGCATCAGTTCTTCCAAAGAAATCCTAGGGCTGATCTCCTTCAGAATGGACTGATTGGATCTCCTTGCAGTCCAAGGGACTCTCAAGAGTCTTCTCCAGCACCACAGTTCAAAAGCATCAATTCTTCGGCGCTCAGCTTTCTTCACAGTCCAACTCTCCATACATGACTACTGGAAAAACCACAGCCTTGACTAGATGGAGTTATTACTCTTTATTATTTGGGAACTGCCACGTTCTATTCATACCATATCTGAACCTGTAAGGAGCCTCCAGAGGCCCAGAACCACATTAAGCCTCTGGTGAAATATATATTTATAATACATAAATACAAAGTGATATATGAGCGCCAGTGACATTAAAAGCCATATATGGCGATTTTGCATTCATAGAGAAGGTATTCTCTTTAGGGAAATGGTTTTAATTCTGGAATCTACCAGAATAAAATTACAGTTATAATGAAAGCTATTTGCTGGGAGCCATTTTTAGGTAAGAAAAAATGAAAAGTTTGCTACCTTGTAGACTTCTCTATTGAAACTGAATTTTCATCCTTTCTCATGGGAGGTTGGTAGATTCTCTTCTACAGACAGACACACACATTCTCTCTCTTACATAGACACACACTGTATCTCACACACACACAATACACTTGAACCTTGGACAACACAGATTTGAGTTGCACAGGTCCACTTATACACAGATTTTTTTTCAATAGTAAATACTACAATGCATGATCTTTGGTTGGTTGACTCCGTGGATGCTAAACCACAGATTAGGAGGAACTATAGATATGGACTGTGGCTCAGATCATGAACTCCTTATTGCCAAATTCAGACTTAAATTGAAGAAAGTAGGGAAAACCACCAGACCATTCAGGTATGACCTAAATCAAATCCATTATGATTATACAGTGGAAGTGAGAAATAGATTTAAGGGACTGGATGTGATAGACAGAGTGTCTGATGAACTATGGATGGAGGTTTGTGATATTGTACAGGAGACAGGGATCAAGACCATCCCCAAGAAAAAGAAATGCAAAAAAGCAAAATGGCTGTCTGAGGAGGCCTTACAAAATAGCTGTGAAAAAAGAGAAGTGAAAAGCAAAGGAGAAAAGGAAAGATATTCCCATCTGAATGCAGAGTTCCAAAGAATAGCAAGGAGAGATGAGAAAGCCTTCCTCAGCGATCAATGCAAAGAAATAGAGGAAAACAACACAATGGGAAGAACTAGAGATCTCTTCAAGAAAATTAGAGATACCAAGGCAGGACAGAAATGGTATGGACCTAACAGAAGCAGAAGATATTAAGAAGAGGTGGCAAGAATACACAGAAGAACTGTACAAAAAAGATCTTCACGACCCAATAATCACAATGGTGTGATCACTCACCTAAAGCCAGACATCCTGGAATGTGAAATCAAGTGGGCCTTAGAAAGTATCACTACGAACAAAGCTAGTGGAGGTGATGGAATTCCAGTTGAGTTATTTCAAATCCTGAAAGATGATGCTGTGAAAGTGCTACTATACTCAATATGCCAGCAAATTTGGAAAACTCAGCAGTGGCCACAGGACTGGAAAAGGTCAGTTTTCATTCCAATACCTAAGAAAGGCATTGCCAAAGAATGCTCAAACTACCGCACAATTGCACTCATCTCACGTGCTAGTAAAGTAATGCTCAAAATTCTCCAAGCCAGGCTTCAGCAATATGTGAACCGTGACCTTCCAGATGTTCAAGCTGGTTTTAGAAAAGGCAGAGGAATCAGAGATCAAATTGCCAACATCCGCTGGATCATGGAAAAAGCAAGAGAGTTCCAGAAAAACATCTATTTCTGCTTTATTGACTATGCCAAAGCCTTTGACTGTGTGGATCACAATAAACTGTGGAAAATTCTGAAAGAGATGAGAATACCAGACCACCTGACCTGCCTCTTGAGAAACCTATATGCAGCTCAGGAAGCAACAGTTAGAACTGGACATGAACAACAGACTGGTTCCAAATAGGAAAAGGAGTACATCAAGGCTGTATATTGTCACCCTGATTATTTAAGGATTTGAAACAGCTCAACTGGAACTCCATCACCTCCACTAGCTTTGTTTGTAGTGATGCTTCCTAAGGCCCACTTGACTTCACATTCCAAGATGTCTGGCTCTAGATTAGTGATCACATCATCATGATTATCTGGGTCATGAAGATCTTTTTTGTACAGTTCTTTCGTGTATTCTTGCCACGTCTTGTTAATATCTTCTGCTTCTGTTAGGTCCAGACCATTTCTATCCTTTATTGAGCCCATCTTTGCGTGAAATGTTCCCTCGGTATCTCTAATTTTTTTAAAGAGATCTCTAGTCTTTCCCATTCTGTTGTTTTCCTCTATTTCTTTGCACTGATCACTGAAGAAGGCTTTCTTATCTCTTCTTGCTATTCTTTGGAACTCTTTATTCAGATGCTTATATCTTTCCTTTTCTCCTTTGCTTTTCTCCTCTCTTCTTTTCACAGTTATTTGTAAGGCCTCCCCAGACAGCCATTTTGCTTTTTTGCATTTCTTTTCCATGGGGATGGTCTTGATCCCTGTCTCCTGTACAATGTCATGAACCTCAGGCCTTTAAATCTATTTCTCACTTCCACTGTATAATCATAATGGATTTGATTTAGGTCATACCTGAATGGTCTAGCGGTTTTCCCTACTTTCTTTAATTTGAGTCTGAATTTGGTAATAAGGAGTTCATGATCTGAGCCACAGTCAGCTCCTGGTCTTGTTTTTGTTGACTGTGTAGAGCTTCTCCATCTTTGGCTGCAAAGAGTATAATCAATCTGATTTCGTTGTTGACCATCTGGTGATGTCCATGTGTAGAGTCTTCTCTTGTGTTGTTGGAAGAGGATGTTTGCTATGACCAGTGCATTCTCTCTTGGCAAAACTCTATTAGTCTTTGCCCTGCTTCAGTCCGCATTCCAAGGCCAAATTTGCCTGTTTCTTGACTTCCTTCTTTTGTATTCCAGTCCCCTATAATGAAAAGGACATCTTTTTTGGGTGTTAGTTCTAAAAGGTCTTGTAGGTCTTCATAAAACCATTCAACTTCAGTTTCTTCAGCATTACTGGTTGGGGCATAGACTTGGATATCTGTGATACTGAATTGTTTGCCTTGGAGATGAACAGAGATCATTCTGTCGTTTTTGAGATTGCATCCAAGTACTGCATTTTGGACTCTTTTGTTGACCATGATGGCTACTCCATTTCTTCTGAGGGATTCCTGCCCGCAGTAGTAGATATAATGGTCATCTGAGTTAAATTCACCCATTCCAGTCCATTTTAGTTCGCTGATTCCTAGAATGTCGATGTTCACCCTTGCCATCTCTTGTTTGACCACTTCCAATTTGCCTTGATTCATGGACCTGACATTCCAGGTTCCTATGCAGTATTGCTCTTTACAGCATCGCATCTTGCTTCTATCACCAGTCAAATGTTAGGCAGGGTGGTCGGCTCAATGAGGTGCATAACAGCGCCGGGGACCTGAGTCATGTTTCCTGTTTTCTTGAAAAACATTCCTTAACCAAATAAGGAAAGATTTCTATATGCGATAGCATAAGGAAGGCATTGCATGAGCTCATTCTGCCTGTCCAATCAGGTATCGCCAAGTACCCTGTAACTGAGACAAAGAACTGACTGTATATAAACCACCATACTGCTTTGTTCGGGGCTCTTGTCTGATTCCGCTGCGTCGGATGAGGCTTGAGCCCTAGCGCGGTAGAAATAAAAATTCCCTTCTTGCCTTTGCATTACCACGGTGGACTTGTTCACTCTCTCGGTTGGTTTGGAGATACAGGCTCGGTGCATAACAACATCCACAACTGGGTATTGTTTTTCCTTTGGCTCCATCCCTTCATTCTATCTGGAGTTATTTCTCCACTGATCTCCAGTAGCATATTGGGCACCTAATGACCTGGGGAGTTCCTCTTTCGGTATCCTATCATTTTGCCTTTTCATACTGTTCATGGGGTTCTCAAGGCAAGAATAATGAAGTGGCTTGCCATTCCCTTCTCCAGTGGACCACATTCTGTCACACCTCTCCACCATCACCCACCCGTCTTGGGTTGTCCCGCAGGCATGGCTTGGTTTCATTGAGTTAGACAAGGCTGTGGTCCTAGTGTGATTAGATTGATTAGTTTTCTGTGAGTATGGTTTCAATGTGTCTGCCCTCTGATGCCCTCTTGCAACACCTACCATCTTACTTGGTTTATCTTACCTTGGGCATGGGATGTCTCTTCACGGCTGCTCCAGCAAAGCACAGCCGCTGCCCCTTACCTTGGATGAGGGGTATCTCCTTACCGCCGCCGTTCCTGACCTTCAACGTGGGATGGCTCGTCTAGGCCCTCCTGTGCTGCGCAGCTCCTCGAGTTGCTCCTCCCGGCCGCCGGCCCTGGCCTTGGGCGTGGATGGCTCCTCCCAGCTGCCGCCCCTGGCCTCGGGCTCAGGGTGGCTCCTCAGGGTCACAGCCTCTGGCCCCGGCCACGATGTGGCTTCTCCCGGCCGCCCCTGACCTCGGACTTGGGGTGTCTCCTCCCGGCCGCCACTGGCCTCGGACGCTGGGTAGGTCCTCCCAGCCGCTGCCCTGACCTCAGACACAGGGTGTCTCCTCCCAGCTGCCACTGACCTCGGACATGGGGTGGCTCCTCCCAGCTGTTCCTGCGCCGTTGCAGCCTGGCACTCTAGGCCGCTGTCCCTGACTTCGGATGTGGGGTAGCTCTCGGCCGCACTTAGTGCACCGGCCCACCGCCGCCGCCTGCGCTTTGTGCACTGGCCCGCTGCTGACTAGGTGTTTAATGTTCAAAGGAGTTAAATAAAATACCATAAATGTATCATATAACTGCCTCTCATTACTCTTTTCATGAGTGCTGGAACTGTCCAATTAAAAGATACCTGTTTGTACTATAATCCTTTGATTAGGAAATATATTTTGTATTTGAAAATTTGTATTATATTAGTAACTACCTTGGTTTCATACCCTTCGATGTTTGGATAAAGAGAAGATAAGATCTTTACTTTTATTGCAGTAGATTACTAGCTGTCCCTATTGTTTTCTCTTGCCTATAGGGGAAAATAGCAGTTTCATTATAGCCCCTGCTTTATTGCTTCTGAGAATTGCTGCTTCTTTGGTGTCTTCAGTATTTAAAATGCTTTCACGTGAAGATTTGAAGGCTGAGAATAAATCCTTCAGTGTCTATGAGTGAGAAACTCCCTGCCTCAGTCATCAGGAGAGCTTGTAGGACTCAGGATTCATATTTTAAATCCATGATGGCAAATTCATTCCCACCAATTCCCCTTGTAGTTAAGGCAGATGAATAGGCATTTATTGGAAATTGTTATAGCGATTACTCTTGTTGGTACAAAGGATTAATGGTATTCTGGCACTCTCTATTAAGAAGTTTACTATAGCTTTTGACTTGCAGCATATGACTAAGATTTCTGGAATACTGTGGTACATTTACTTTGTAAATCGCATTGAAAGTACATGTAAAAACTTGAATTTTTACAGAGAAAGAAGGGAAATTGTCATTACTTAGTTATAAGATAAAAAACAACAGTAAAATGGGATTAATTATATGTTCCAGTAATTGGAACTTACTGTTTGGTTTCCAGGAACATTAGTTCTGCAAAAGCTTTTTCTTTAGTAATTTAAAGTCTTTCTTTTTTAAAAAATTGTTTATTGAAGGATGATTGCTTTATACAATTTTGTTGTTTTCTGCAAACCTCAACATGAATCAGCCATCAGTTCAGTTCAGTTCAGTCTGTCAGTCGTGTCCAACTTTTTGCGACCCCATGAATCGCAGCACGCCAGGCCTCTCTGTCCATCACCAACTCCCGGAGTTCACTAAAACTCATGTCTATCGAGTCGGTGATGCCATCCAGCCATCTCATCCTCTGTCGTCCCCTTCTCCTCCTGCCCCCAATCCCTCCCAGCATCAGAGTCTTTTCCAATGAGTCAACTCTTCGCATGAGGTGGCCAAAGTACTGGAGTTTCAGCTTTAGCATCATTCCTTCCAAAGAAATCCCAGGGCTGATCTCCTTCAGGATGGACTGGTTGGATCTCCTTGCAGTCCAAGGGACTCTCAAGAGTCTTCTCCAACACTACATTGTTGGTATATAGAAATGCAGGTGATTTCTGTGTATTGATTTTATATCCTGCAACTTTGCTAAATTCACTGATTAGCTCTAGTAATTTTCTGATACTATCTTCAGAATTTTCTGTGTACAGTATCATGTCATCTGCAAACAGTGAGAGCTTTGCTACTACTTTTCTGATCTGGATTCCTTTCATTTCTTTTTCTTCTCTGATTGTTGTAGCTAGGACATCTAGAACTATGTTGAATAATATTGGCGGAAATGGATACCCTTGTTTTGTTCCTGGTCTTAGGGGGAATGCTTTCAGTTTTTCACTGTTGAGAATAATATTTGCTGTAGGCTTATCATATATGGCCTTTACTATGTGAAGGTAGGTTCCTTTTATGCCCATTTTTCGAAGAGTTTTAATCATAAATGGGTGCTGAATTTTGTCAAAGGATTTTTCTCCATCTATTGAGATTATCATATGGTTTTTATCTTTCAGTTTGTTAATATGGTGTACCACATTGATTTGCATGTATTGAAGAATCCTTGCATTCCTGGAATAAACCCATCTGGGCTTTTTGATGTGCTGCTGAATTCTGTTTGCTAAAATTTTGTTAAGGATTTTTGCATTTGCGTTCATCAGTGATATTAGACTATAGTTTTCTTTTTTTGTGTTGTCTTTGTCTGTTTTTTGTGTCAGGGTGATTGGCCTTGTAGAATGAGTTTAGAAGTGTTCCTTTGTAATTTTTTGAAAGAGTTTTAGAAGGATAAGCATTAGCTCTTCTCTAAATGTTTGATAGAGTTCTCCTATGAAGCCATCTGGTCCTGGGCTTTTGTATTTTGGGAGATTTTTGATCACAGCTTCAATTTCAGTGCTTGTAATTGAGTTGTTCATAATTTCTCTTTCTTCTTGGTTCAGTCTTGGAAGATTGAACTTTTCTCAGACTCTGTCCATTTCTTCCAGGTTATCCATTATTGCCATATAGTTGTTCATAATAGTCTCTTATAATCCTTGTATTTCTGCATTGTTTTTTGTTACCTGTCCTTTTTTCATTTCTAATTTTGTTGATTTGATTCTTCCCTCTTTTTTTCTTGATGAGTCTGGCTTGTCAATTTTGTTTATCTTTATAAAGATTTGTCAATTTTGTTTATCTTCTGAAAAAACCCACTTTTAATTTCATTAATCTTTATTATTGTTTCTTTCATTTCTTTTTCATTTATTTCTGCTTGGATCTTTATGATTTGTTTCCTTCTACAGTCTTGAAACCTGGGAAAAAGAGACCTCAAACACAATAAGATTTTAAAAAATAGTGAAAAGGTAGAGAAATATTACACAAAGGAAGGAACAAACTAGAAACACAGAAGTCCAAGTAAATGAAGAAGAAATAGGCAAACTACCTGAAAAAGAATTCAGAATAATGATAGTAAAGATGATCAAAAACCTTGAAAACAAAATGTAGAAAATGCAAGAATCAATTAACAAAGACCTAGAGGAATTAGAGAATAAGCATACAGAGACAAATAACACAATTACTGAAATTAAAAATACTCTGTTGCTGCTGCTGCTAAGTTGCTTTAGTAGTGTCTGACTCTGTGTGGCCCCATAGACGGCAGCCCACCAGGCTCCCCCGTCCCTGGGATTCTCCAGGCAAGAACACTGGAGTGGGTTGCCATTTCCTTCTCCATTGCATGAAAGCGAAAAGTGAAGTGAAGTCACTCAGTCGTGTCTAACTCTTAGCGACCCTATGGACTGCAGCCTACCAGGCTCCTCCATCCATGGGATTTTCCAGGCAAGAGTACTGGAGTGGGGTGCCATTGCCTTCTCTGAAAAATACTCTAGAAGGAATCAATAGCAGAATATCTGAAGCAGAAGAATGAATCAGTGAGCTGGAAGATAAAATGGTGGAAATAACTTCTGAAGAGCACAATAAAGTAAAAAAAATGAAAAGAACTGACAATAGTCGCAGAGATGTCTGGGACAATATCAAATGCACCAATATTTGAATTATAGCATCCTAGATGAAGAAGAGAAAAAGAAAGGGTATGAGAAAATTTTTGAAGAGATTATAGTTGAAAATTTCCCCAACATGGAAAAGGATATAGGCAAATCTAAGAGGCACAAAGAGTGCTATACAGGATAAACCCAAGAAGACACATACTAACCAAACTAACAAAGACTAAACACAAAGAAAGAATATTAAAAGCAGCAAGGGAAAAGCAACAAGTAACATACAAGGGAAACCCCATATACTTAACAGCTGATCTTCCAGCCAAAACTCTGCACACCAGGAGGGAATTGCAGGATACATTTTAAGTACCAGAAGGGAAAAATCCATAACCAAGATTACTGTACCCAACAAGGATCTCACTCAAAATTGATGGAGAAATAAAAAGCTTTTTAGACAAGCAAAAGTTAAGAGAATTCAGTACCACCAAACCAGCTTTACAACAAATGTTAAAGGGACTTATATAGTCAAGAAATACAAGAGAAGAAAAAAGATCTACAAAATCAACCCCAAACATTTAAAATAGCAATAGGAACACCCAGTTCCAGTTCCAGTTCGGTCACTCAGTCGTGTCCAACTCTTTTCGATCCCATGAACTGCAGCACACCAAGCCTCCCTGTCCATCACCAACTCCGAGAGTCCACCCAAACCCATGGCCATTGTGTTGGTGATGCCATTCAACCATTTCATCCTCTGTCATTCCCTTTTCCTCCTACCTTCAATCTTTCCCAGAGGTGCCACTAATTACTATGTCTATTAGGGTTCCTCTAGGATGGAGATTTCAGTGTAAACTTTATTGTAGGGTGATTTCTTGAGCTCTTTTATTGGAAATTATGTCAGCATCTTTTAATGTCCTTTTTCTTCAGCAGATCATATTCAGTAGAAAAATCATTTACATATTTTTCCTGGAAGCTATATACTTGATGACCTGGTTTTAGAACCTTGTGGTGTAAGGACCTATAGTAAAGTCTCATTACATAGCTGAGATTCTTAGTCTACCTGTTTTCATTTGTACTTGCTGTTTCCATGACAGTGAGGGCAACTATTACTGTTACTTCTCTTTCCCTTCCTCCTAACCCTCTTCTTCCCCCTCCTCCTCCTTTCCCTAAAAAAACTTTAAATCTGTCTCCCCTTACCCTCCTGTTCTAACTCTTTAGAGAATAACTCCCTTTCATGTGTCTGAGAATGGGTAAGGGCAGTTTCCTAGCAGTAAGTTAGAAGAAGGATATGGGGTTGACTGTTTCTGAAATTTTCAGTTATTGTTCTGGTTTTAGCTCCACTGATTTTGTCATTGCCAGAGGTACCTTGTACCACCAATTTGCTATGTTTTTTAGGAGTTCTTTAGTATAAAAAAAACTTGCTTCTAAGCTTTTCTCTCTATTGGCTTAAGGTTCTTTCTCTAGGCTGTTAACCCAGTTACCACTTTTGTTCAATTCTTTTTCTCTTTAGTTTTGTCATTGTGAGTTGGTGTGTATGTGTGTGTTTAATTCCTTTATTCATTTAGTGAGAGTTCAGAAAGGAACTATAGCTAATGCATACATTTAACCTGCTATCTCTAACAGGAGCTGACTGAAATATTACAGTTTGACCACCTGTGTAACTGCTACCTAGGTCAAGAATTAGAACATTGCCAAATTTCAGAAAACCTACCTTATACTCTCTAATCTCTATTCAGTATCATGGTAATTAATCCAAGTCTGTGCCCCAACCAGTAATGCTGAAGAAGCTGAAGCCGAACAGTTCTATGAAGACCTACAAGACCTTCTAGAATTAACACCCCCCAAAGATGTCCTTTTCATTATAGGGGACTGGAATGCAAAAGTAGGATGTCAAGAAACAACTGGAGTAAAAGGCAAATTTGGTCTTGGAGTAAAGAATGAAGCAGGGCAAACACTAATAGAGTTCTGCCAAGAGAATGCACTGGTCATACCAAACACCCTCTTCCAACAACACAAGAGAAGACTCTACACATGGACATCACCAGATGGTCAACACCAAAATCAGATTGATTATATCCTTTGCAGCCAAAGATGGAGAAGCCCTATACAGTCAGCAAAAATAAGACTGGAGGTAACTGTGGCTCAGATCATGAACTCCTTATTGTCAAATTCAAACTTAAATTGAAGAAAGTAGGGAAAACCACTAGACCACTCAGGTATGATCTAAATCAAATCTCTAATGATTATACAGTGGAAGTGAGAAATAGATTTAAGGAATTAGATCTGACAGAGTGCCTGATGAACTGTGGGTGGAGGTTCATGACATTGAACAGGAGACAGGGATCAAGACCATCCTCAAGAAAAAGAAATGCAAAAAAGCAAAATGGCTGTCTGAGGAGGCCTTACAAATAGCTGTGAAAAGAAGGGAAGAGAAAAGCAAAGGAGAAAAGGAAAGATATACCCATTTGAATGCAGAGTTCCAAAGAATAGCAGGGAGAGATAAGAAAGCCTTCCTCAGTGATCAGTGCAATAAAGGACAGAAATGGTATGGACCTAACAAAAGCAAAAGATATTAAGAAGAGGTGGCAAGGATACACAGAAGAACTGTACAGAAAAGATCTTCATGACTCAGATAACCACGACGGTATGATCATTCACCTAGAGCCAGACATCCTGGCATGTGAAGTCAAGTGGGCCTTAGGAAGCATCACTATTAACAAAGTGAGTGGAGGTGATGGAATTCCAGTTGAGCGATTTCAAATCCCAAAAGATGATACTGTGAAAGTGCTGCACTCAGTATGCCAACAAATTTGGAAAACTCGCAGTGGCCATGGAACTGGAAAAGATCAGTGTTCATTCCAATCCCAAAGAAAGGCAATGCCAAAGAATGCTCAAACTACTGCACAATTGCACTCATCTCACATGATAGCAAAGTAATGCTCAAAATTCTCCAAGCCAGGCCTCAACAGTACATGAACCATGAGCTTCCAGATGTTCAAGCTGGTTTTAGAAAAGACAGAGGAATCAGAAATCAAATTGCCTACATCTGCTGGATCCCCGAAAAGCAAGAGAGTTTCAGAGAAACATCTATTTCTGCTTTATTGACTATGCCAAAGCCTTTGACTGTGTAGATCACAATAAACTGTGGAAAATTCTGAAAGAGATGGTAATACCAGACCCCCTGTCCTGCCTCTTGAGAAACCTATATGCAGGTCAGGAAGCAACAGTTAGAACTGGACATGGAACAACAGACTGGTTCCAAATAGGAAAAGGAGTACATCGAGGCTGTATATTGTCACCCTGCTTATTTAACTTATGCGCAGACTACATCTTGAGAAATGCCAGGATGGATGAAGCACAAGCTGGAATCAACGTTGCTGGAAGAAATGTCAGTAACCTCAGATATGCAGATGGCACCACCCTCATGGCAGGAAATGAAGAAGAACCAAAGGGCCTCTTGATGAAAGTGCAAGAGGAGAGTGAAAAGTTGGCTTAAAGCTCAACATTCAGAAACAAAAATCATGGCATCCAGTTCCATCACTTCATGGCAAATAGATGGGGAAACAGTGGAAACAATGACAGACTTTAATTTCTTGGGCTCCAAAATCACTGCAAATGGTGACTGCATCCATGAAAGAAAAAGACACTTACTCCTTGGAAGAAAAGTTATGACCAACTTAGACAGCTTATTAAAAAGCAGAGACATTGTTTTGTCAAAAAAGGTCCATCTAGTCAAGGCTATGGTTTTTCCAGTAGTCATGTATGGATGTGAAAGTTGGGCTATATAGAAAGCTGAGCAGCGAAGAATTGATGCTTTTGAACTGAGGTGTTGGAGAAGACTCTTAAGAGTCCCTTGAACTGCAAGGAGATCCAACCAGTCCATCCTAAAGGAGATTAGTCCTGAATATTCATTGGCAGGACTGATGCTGAAGCTGAAACTCCAATACTTTGGCCACCTGATGTGAAGAACTGACTCATTGGAAAAGACCCTGATGCTCGGAAAGATTGAAGGCAAGTGGAAAAGAGGACGACAGAGGATGAGATGGTTGGATGGCATCACCAACTCAACGGTCATGAGACTGAGTAAACTCCAGGAGTTGGTGATGGACAGGGAGGCCTGGTATACCGCAGTCCATGGGTTGCAATGAATTGGACACGAGTCACTGACTGAACTGATAAAGAAAGCTTTCTGAAATTTCAGTTCAGTTCCATCTTTAGTCGTGTCCGACTGTTTGCGGCCCCTTAGAGTGCTGCACACCAGGCTTCCCTGTCCATCACCAACTCGGAGTCTACTCAAATCCAAGTCTGTTGATGGTGATGCCATCCAACCATCTCATCCTCTGTCATCCCCTTCTCCTCCCGCCTTCAATCTTTGCCAGCATCAAGGTCTTTTCAAATGAGTCAGTTCTTCGTATCAGGTGGCCAAATATTAGTGTTTCAGCTTCAGCATCAGTCCTCTCAATGACTCTTCAGAGTTGATTTACTTTAGGATTGACTAGTTTGATCTCCTTGCTGTCCCAGGGACTCTCAAGAGTCTTCTCTAGCACTGCAATTCGAAAGCATTGATTCTTTGGCACTCTGCTTTCTTTATAGTCCAACTCTCACATCCATACATGACTATTGGAAAAACCATAGCTTTGACTAGATGGACCTTTGTTGGCAAATTAATGTCTCTGCTTTTTAACATGCTGTCTAGGTTGGTCATAACTTTTCTTCCATGGAGCAAGTGTCTTTTATTTCATGGCTGCAGTCACCATCTGCAGTGATTTTGGAGCCCCCCAAAATAAAATTTGTCACTGTTTCCATTGTTTCCCCATCTATATGCCATGAAATGATGGGACCAGATGCCATGATTTTAGTTTTATGAACGTTGAATTTTAAGCCAACTTTTTCGCTCTCCTCTTTCACTTTCATCAAGAGGCCCTTTAGTTCTTCTTTGCTTTCTGCCATAAGGATGGTGTCATCTGTATATCTCGTTATTGATATTCCTCCCGGCAATCTTGATTCCAGGTTGTACTTTAACCAGCCTGGCATTTCACATGAAATACTCTGCATAGAAATTAAAAAGGAGGGTGACAATATACAGCTTGGCATGCTCCTTTCCCAGTTTGGAACCAGTCTGTTGTTCCATGTCCAGTTCTATCTGTTGCTTCTTGACCTGCATACAGATTACTCAGGAGGCAGGTAAGGTGGTCTGGCCTTCCCATCTCTTTCAGCATTTTCCACAGTTTGTTGTAATCCACTCTGTCAAAGGCTTTGGCATAGTCAGTACAGCAGATGTAGTATATTTCTGGAACTCTCTTGCTTTTTCAATGATCCAGCATGCTGGCAATTTGATCTTTGGTTCTCTGTCTTTTTAAAATGAAGCTTGAACATCTGAAATTTCTGAAATTTGGCTGTCTATTTATTGACCTAAAGGCTTCCCTGGTGGCTCAGATGGTGAAAAATCTGCCTGAATCACAGGAGACCTGGGTTCAATCCCTGGGTTGGAAAGATCCTGTGGAGAAAAGAATGGCTACCCACGCCAGTGTTTTTGCTTGGAGAATTCCATGGACAGGGTAGCCTTTTGGCCTATAGTCCATGGAGCTGTAAAGAGTCAGACACAGCTGAGCCAGTAACACTTTTACTTTTGTGTTCAATCTCTATTTCCTCTATGCTCCACAAAGAAATTTCCATTTTAAAGTCTGATATTGTAGTTTAGTTTTACCTATTTTTGAAAATTAAATAAGTGGAATCATTGTTTGCAACTTCTTTTGTTCCAGGCCTATTTTGCTTAGCATTTTTGCTGAGAAATTGACTTTTGTTTGGATAGCTAGTTCATTTGTCTTTGTTGCTATGTAGTATCTCCTTATGTGACTATACTCCAAGTTGTTTATTCTGTTATTAATGGGCATTTTGCTTATTTCCATTTTTGCTGTTATGAATGAAGTTACTATGAACATTCTTGATAACATGCCTTGATGTTCATGAGCATGCACATCTGTTTGGTATGTGTTAGTGTGTTGATGTGACCTTCTCTAGGGGATCTTACCAACCCAGGGATTGATTCCTTGTCTCTTACCACTCCTGCATTGGCAGATGGGTTCTTTACCACTAGTGCCACCTGGGAAACCCATACACTTATATGTATATATATATACACACACACATATATATGAGTGTGTGTGTATATATACATATACATATATATATATATATATATAATGTGTGTATGTGTGTGTAATTGCTGAGTCTTAAGGTGAATATAGGAGTACGTCAAGGCTGTATATTGTCACCCTGCTTATTTAACTTATATGCATAGTACATCATGAGAAATAATGGGCTGGAAGAAGCACAAGCTGGAATCAAGATTGCTGGGAGAAATATCAGTAACCTCAGATATGCAGATGACACCACTCTTATGGCAGAAAGTGAAGAGCAACTAAAAGGCCTCTTAATGAAAGTAAAAGTGGAGAGAGAAAAAGTTGGCTTAAAGCTCAACATTGAGGAAATGAAGATCATTGCATCTGGTCCCATCACTTCATGAGAAATAGATGGGGAAACAGTGGAAACAGTGTCAGACTTTATTTTTGGGGGGCTCCAAAATCACTGCAGATGGTGATTGCAGCCATGACATTAAAAGACGCTTTCTCCTTGGAAGGAAAGTTATGACCAACCTAGATAGCATATTGAAAAGCAGAGACATTACTTTGCCAACAAAGGTCCGTCTAGTCAAGGCTATGGCTTTTCCAGTGGTCATGTATGGATGTGAGAGTTGGACTGTGAAGAAAGCTGAGCGAGGAAGAATTGCTGCTTTTGAACTGTGGTGTTGGAGAAGACTCTTGAGAGTCCCTTGAACTGCAAGGAGATCCAATCAGTCCATTCTGAAGGAGATCAGTCCTGGGTGTTCTTTGGAAGAAATGATGCTAAAGCTGAAACTCCAGTACTTTGGCCACCTCATGCGAAGAGTTGACTCACTGGAAAAGACTCTGATGCTGGGAGGGATTGGGGGCAGGAGGAGAAGGGGACGACAGAGGATGAGATGGCTGGATGGCATCACTGACTCGATGGGCGTGAGTCTGAGTGAACTCCGGGATTTGGTGATGGACAGGGAGGCCTTGCGTGCTGCGATTCATGGGGTTGCAAAGAGTCGGACATGACTGAGCGACTGAACTGAACTGACTAAGGTGAATATGAGTAGACAATGCCAAGCAGTTTTACAGTGTTGCTCTGTCAATATACACTCTGCCATTGGTGAAAGTTCTGTTCGCCACATCCTTGCCAACTCCTGGAATTGCCAGACTTTGTCATTTTAGTCATTGTGGTTTGTGGACAGTGGTTTCATTTTGCATTTCTGTGAAGATAAATGACATCATCTTTTCTGGGCATCTTTGTGTGTGTGTGAATGCTTATCTTTTGCTCATTTCTCTTTTTGGCTGTTTATTACTTTCTTACTAATTTGTAGGGCTTCTCAATATTTTCTAGTTAACAAGATTTATGTCAGTTATGTGTGTTGTAAGTACAATAATTTCTGACTCTGTGGCTTGCATTTTCAATCCGTTAGTGATTCTTGTTGTCATCCTCATTGCAGGCAGATTCTTTACCATCTCAGCCACCAGGGAAGCCCCTTATGTTTAGTGCTTTTTGGGGTTGTGTTTTTCCCTTTCCCAGTATGTTGCTGTTTTCTGTTTGTTATGCCAGTTGTCTTGCTGATCCCCCTGTTCACTGCACCTAGGGTAGGCAAAGCACAAGCTAAGAGGCTGGAAGAAGACTCTAGGAACCATGGAAACTGCAGACACAGTTATTCTTTTCTGGCTGGCGCAGCAGCCACAACTCAGTCTCTCTCCTGGCTGACGTGGCAGCTGAAGCTGCAGCCATAACATAACCATAATGTAGCCATAAGGTTGCCGTAACATAACTTGATGTAACGTAACCATGATGTCACTCCAGTGTAGCCCCAGTGCAGCAGCAGCCAGGGCTTTCATGGTGAAGCTCATACAGGCATACTGCACAAAGCAGCCCATGACCAGGTGAGTAACTCGTGACACTCATACACAGTGCTATAAGTGATCTCAGCCATCACACAACTGTGCAAAGTCATGTTTTCAGAACATGGAGTGAATGAGCATGAGAGCACGGGTTGAAAGAGTGAGACTAGAGCCATCTTGTTAATTTTCCCACCTTTAAGTTATGAAGATACTCTATATAATTTTCTAGAAGACTTATTTCTACCATATACATTCAGATCTGCAGTCTTCCTTTGATTTTATTTCTATATATGGTTGAAGTAAGGATAATATTTTTATTTTATGTATATCTAATTGGGCAATACCATTTGGTGAAGAGACTTTTATTCCCCTTGCTCTTAATGTTTGTCACAAGCTAAATGCCTGCCTACTTGTGGATTTTTTTTATTTATATATTTTCTGTTTTGTTTCATGGGTCCTTGCATAAACCTTATGCTTTCTTAATTACTAGAAGTTCAGTTTGGATATCTGGTAGTTTAAGCCCTCCAGGTTTATCCTTTATGAAGACTGTCTTAGGTATTTTTAGTGTCTAAAGTATGCTAATTTTAGCCCTAAATATACCCTTGAATGATTATTCACATTTTAGTATTCCATAACCACCGTTTATCAAGACAGAGAATATTTCCAACATCTGAAAAGGTTTTGTACCTCTGCCAGTCAGTACCCCCCTCACTACAATCACTGTTGTAACTTTTGTCCGTTTTTGGACTTAATATAAGTTAAATCATAAATATGTATTTGTTTGAATGAGTTTTTTCATTCAGCCTAATGTCTGTGAATCACCAATGATGTTGTATTTCATTAGTCCATTCTTTTTTTATTGCTTTTTATTATTCCATTATATGAAAGTAATTTATTCATTTCTTGTAAATGAGCATTGTTTTTAGGCTTATTATGAATATTCTTATAAATATCTTTTGATAAACGTTTATACTCAGTTCTCTTGGAGTGGAATTTCTGTGTCATAGAGTAGATGTATATTTAGCTTTATTTGATACTGCTGAACACTTTCCTAAAAGTAATTGTACAGTTCCTTTTGAGTATTGAACTTTGTATGTGAAAAATTATAGAAATAATTGGAAACATAACATCATAGTATTGTTCTCCAGATAGGCTTTATGTTTGCCTTTTATTTCCCTTCTGTAGAGTGTCAGTGGTAGCAGCAAACCTCTATCATGTCAGTCTGATGTCAGGGATTATGGCGATTGGAAGCTGGGTTTCTTTCTGAGTGGAAGGACCAGGGGAGGGTGTTTCTGGTTTATCCTTACTCCTGTGGTGGTGTCTTTTAGATGCTCTTCTCTAAACTGTGGAGAATTTATGAAGACCCCTCCTTCTTGGTGTAGGCCCTATAGTGATTTTTCTTAACTAATTAATTTTTGGCTGCCCTGGGCCTCTGTTGCTGAGAGTGAACTTTCTCTAGCTGTTGCAAGTGGGGGCTGCTCTCTAGTTGGTGTGTGTGCTTCTCATTGTGATGGCTTCTCTTGTTGCAGAGCACAGGTTCTAGGTACACAGACTTCAGCAGCTGTGGCATTTGGGCTCTGTAGTTGTGGCTCACGGGCTCTAGAGCACGTGCTCTGTGGCATGTGAGCTAAGTTGCCCTGCAGCGTGTAGAATCTTCCCAGACAAAGGACCAAACCTGTGTCCCCTGCTTTGGCTGGCAAATTCTTAACCACTGGACCACCAGGGAGGTCTCCTGTAGTGATATTTTTCTTCTAGGTCTATGAGACCATCAAAATCTCAGCTAAGTTTATTAATCCTTAGTTTGCCATTTCTGGAATTAGCAGATGCCCTTGGGGAGAAAGCAGTTCCAATGTTTGGCTCATCTCCCTGACTCTTCTTTGTTTTCCCAGAACTTGGCCCTGTAATTCTTCACTGCCTTATTAGCTTCTCTGTGCCTTCAAGCAGATTTTAAAAAATAACTTGACCAGATTTTCTTAGTCTTCTTAGTAAGATGATTGGTCTGCTTTATGTAAATTGCCATTATCTGAAGCAGAAATCTGTTCCTCATTAATATCCTTTCTATCCTCATCCTGTGTCTCTGTGTACTCTCCCATTTGTCCCCACCTCATTATATCTATTTACTTATTCTAAGTATCTATATGTGGGCCAATATTGCATAGTTAATTATTACATCTTACTATAATCCATGTTCTTTCATTTAAAAAGCACACATTTATATTCCTACTTGTTTATTTTTCTAGATGAACTTAAACTCATTTTTAAGGTCTAAGATAAACCTCTTTGAATTTTAATTATTTTGAAAGAATTAGCATTTTTATATTATTCATTTTTCCCATGTAGATAAGTGATATATATTGATTTATTAAACTTATGTTTTCTTTCACCCTGTTACCAAGGTTTGGGGGTACGTGTGTGAGTGTGTGTTTGTATATATAGTTACCATGTATTTCATGTTTATTTTCATATTTATTTTTAACTGTGGCATATTTTGTGACTTTTGAGAATAAGATTCTTTGCATAATTTTCCTTTCTTCTCTTTTTTGTGGTTAATATGCAAGAAAGTGAAAAAATATTTGTTGGGTATCCAGTCATTTCACTGAACCTTCATATTGGTGCTGTTGTTTTTTTCAGTCTGTTTCAGATATTTATTCATGATTAGTCTAAGTATCAAAAATTTGTTAGTTTGCATTTCAGTCAGAGCATGTGACCTATAATAGTACTACTTCTTGGAATTTAATGGTGATTTCCCTGAGCATCTGGGCTAGGAATCAAAGATAAACATGACTTGTTTGCTTGTGTCCCCTTTGTGTTGGTAACAACATTGAAGCATTCTTTCTATATCTTACTTTAGCTTACTGATGGCATTATGTCAGGTATTACATCAAAGCTAACATACAGGAGACCCTTATTAATGTCCATTCATGAGTCAATGCTACAACTTGCCTTCTTGACTTTTTCAGTTCAGGTCAGTCGCTCATTCCTGTCCAATTCTTTGCAACCCCATGGACTGTAGCATGCCAGGCTTCCCTGTCCATCACCAGCTCCTGGAGTTTGCTCAAACTCATGTCCACCAAGTTGGTGATGCCATCTAACCATCTCATCCTCTGTTGTCCCCTTCTCTTGTTTTCAATCTTTCCCAGCATTGGGGTCTTTTCCAATGAGTCAGTTCTTCGCATCAAGTGGCTAAGGTATTGGAGCTTCAGCTTTAGCATTAGTCCCTCCAATGAACATTGAGGACTGATTTCCTCTAGGATTGACTGGTTCGATGATTTGCATTCCACGGGACTTGCAAGAGTCTTCTCCAGTGCCACAGTTCAAAAGCATCAGTTTTTTGGTGCTCAGCTTTCTCTGTAGTCCAACTCTCACATCCTCACATGATTAAGGTCCCTGCATTAGCAGCACACCCTCTGCTCTAACATAGCCACAAAAAAAGTACCTCATTTGACTGCTGTGAAAAAGTTCAGATGCAGCTGTTCATTCATTTATTTCACTCATTCTACCATCAGTTAATTGACTCATTTTCTATTCATTCTCCCACCAAACTTCCAGTGATAACCTACGATGTACCAGGGCTTGTGGAATTTAAAAAACCAAGAATGTATGGTCCCTTCCCTGAAAGAGTTCACATTTTAATGGGAGATGAAAACAAGCAAAGCATGATTATGCCATGTGGTCAGTGCCAGGAAAGAGAATTGTGAGAGCACACAGGAGGCTGTTCACTCATCCCTGAGGGATAAAAATGGTTATTTGAATTTATCTGTTTGTACGAGTCAGGTGAACAGTTTTAGATGCTATAATAAGCAGTCCCCAAACCTCAGTGGCTTAATACAGTAAAGGTTCATTACAGTCTGATGCAGGTCAAGTGACTTGTCTGGCAGTTTTCCTCCCAGTGTTGACTTGGTGAACTAGCCTTTTTCCTTATTAAAATACCACTGATTTTACATGTAGCTTCCATGCCCAAGAGCGAGAATTGGGCAATTGTGTATGTGTTTGATGACCAGGCCTGGAAGTGGCACTTATTACCACTGCCCACACCCCTTTTGATCCCAACCAAATACCAAGGAAACTGAGAGATGTTGTCCAGGGTCCAGGAAAAGGATATGAAACTGGTGAGCATCTCCTTAGTTTGCCTTAAGTCTTAAGGTTGTCTCAGGGTTACCCAGATAAAGAGAACTTGTATTTCAGGCAGAGGAGATATTCATTATATGTAAATATGGAGATGAAAGTCACAAGCCTAGAGATTTGAAGTACTCCAGGCAGCTCCATAGGACTGAAGTATAAAGTATCAGACCAGAAGTTGTGAGAGCTGAGAGTAGGCAGGGAGCGAGCAAAGGCCAGATCATACAGGGCCTTTTATAATATATGAAGGGGTTTGGAGTCTGTCCTGTGAGCGATAGGGAAGGATAGAGCAGTTTCAGTTAAAGAAGCACCAGTATCTGTTTACATTTTAAAAGATTGCTCTGAAGCAGAAAGGAAACCAGGTCAGAAGCTATTGTAGTAAAACAAGAAAGAGATGATGGAATGGGGTCAGACTCGGTCCATGTCCTCAATATGGTCATAGGCAGACAGACATACTTTCTAGCCAGATTATAGTAACAAATATACCTATACAGTAACAAGTATATCTATACAGTACACAAGGATACCTATACAATAACAAGTACTGACCTCAAGGCCCAAGCAAGAAGCTGTTGGCAGAAGATGAAGGGATTTATTTTAACAGAATAAGAGACAAAGTCATGGAAAACTTAAGAAAGCTGTATCTCTTTTCTTTCATCCAACAGCCACTTTTAAAGATGCAGAAATTGAGGTACAGTGAACAGCTGCTACTATTCATGGTTATAGATATGTGAACATTAGAACTGGAGTTAGGAACTCTGCTTGCCTTCCTTCCTCTGTTCTTATGGACCAACATGAGCCCATAAGGCCAGTTTAGGCACAAAACATAGTAGGATGGTGATGAAATTAGTATCTGTGGTCTTTGGTATTGCCAGAAAAGTGCTGAATATATGCAATGAAGAAGAAAAAGAACTAGAACTTCAAGCTCAGACCCCATGCAGGTTAATTTCCTAGACCCTTTTCTACTCCAGGTAAAATCTAGACTCTCAGAGTGGGAAGAGATCTTAGAAACTAGATAATCTCTGGGTATTCCCAGATGCTACAGTTGTAAGGACTTAATGTGTTCAGTGTGGTGGCCTGAGGTCAGTCCTAGTCAGGGAACTAAGATCCTACAAGCCATGCAGCATGGCCAAAAAAATTAGAGAAAATAGATGATCCTTTAAAATTGTTGTGGAGGTACTAGCCAATGCAGTTAGACAAAAAAAGAAATTAGAAGCATAAAAACTGAAAAAGAGGAGATAAAGTTATTAAGTATATACAATAAGATTGTTGTTGTTCAGTCGCTCAGTCATGTCCAACTCTCTGTGACCCCATGGACTTCAGTACGCCAGGCTTTCCTGTCCATCACCAACTCCCAGAGCTTTTCAAACTCATGTCCATCAAGTCAGTGATGCCACCCAATGATCTCATCCTCTGTCGTCCCCTTCTCCTCTTGTCTTCAACCTTTCCCAACATCAGGGTGTTTTCCAATAAGTCAGAGCACATCAGTCTGTCAAAGTATTGGAGCTTCAGCTTCAGCATCCGTCCATCCAATGAATATTCAGGACTTATTTCGTTTAGGATGGACTGGTTTGATCTCCTTGCAGTCCAAGGGACTCTCGAGAGTCTTCTCCAACACCATGGTTCAAAAGCATCAGTTCTTCTGTGCTCAACTTTCTTTATGGTTCAACTCTCACATCCATCGATGACTACTGGAAAAACCATAGCTTTAACTAGACAGACCTTTGTCAGCAAAGTAATGTCTCTACTTTTTAATATGCTGCCTAGGTTGGTCATAGCTTTTCTTCCAAGGACGAAGAGTCTTTTAATTTCTGGCTGCAGTCACCATCTGCAGAGATTTTGGAGCCCATAGAAAATAAAGTCTGTCACTGTTTCCATTGTTTCCCCATTTATTTGCCATGAAGTGATGGGACAGGATGCCATGATCTTTGTTTTTTGAATGTTGAATTTTAAGCCAGCTTTTTCAGTCTCTTTCACTGTCATCAAGAGGCTCTTTAGTTTCTCTTTGCTTTCTGCCATAAGGGTGGTGTCATCTGCATATATGAGGTTATTGATATTTTTCTCTGCAAACTTTTTTTTTGCACATTTTGAAATAATTATTTATTTTTTAATTGAAGGATCATTGCTTTACAGAATTTCATTGTTTTCTGTGAAACATCAGCATGAATCAGCCATAGGCGTACATATGTCCCCTCTTTTGAACCTTCCTTGCACCTCTCCCCCAATCCCATCCCGCTAGGTTGGTAAAAGCCCCATTTGAATTCCCTGAGACATACAGCAAATTCCCATTGGCTATCTATTTCACATATGATAATGTAAGTTTCCATGTTGCTCTCTCCACACATCTCAGCTTCTCTTCCCCTCTCCCTGTGTCCATAAGTCTGTTCTCTGTGTCTGTTTCTCCATTCCTGCCTTGAAAATAAGTTCATCAGTACCATCTTTCTAGATTCCATATATGTGTATTGGTATACAATATTTATCTTTCTCTTTCTGACTCACTTCACTCTGTATAATAAGCTCTAGGTCCATCCACCTCACTAGAACTGACTCAGATGCATTCCTTTTTATGGCTAAGTAATATTCCATTGTGTATATATACCACAACTTCTTTATCCATTCATCTTTTGGTGGACACCTAAGTTGCTAACTAGCTATTGTAAATATATTCTGTTGTAAACATATTGTAAATATGTTCTATTATAAATAGTGCTGCAATGAACATTGGAGTACATGTGTATTTTTCAATTTTGGTTTCCTCAGGGTATATGCCTAGGAGTGGGATTGCTGGATCATATGGTGGGTTTATTCTTAGAGTTTTAGGAATCTCCATACTGTCTTCCATAGTGGCCGTATCAATTTACATTCCCATCAACAGTGCAAGAGTGTTCCCTTTTCTCCATTCCCTCCCCAGCATTTATTGTTTGTAGACTTTTTGATGCTGGCCATTCTGACCAGTGTGAGGTGATATCTCATTGTAATTTTAATTTGCATTTCTCTCATAATGAGCATCTTTACAAGAACTGACACAGGATTAATTTCCAAAATATACAAGCATCTCATACAACTCAATACCAGAAAATCAAACAACCCAATCAAAAAGTAGGAAAAAGACCTAAACAGACAGTTCTCCAAAGACTACAGATGGCTCCCTGCAATATTGATCTCACCTTGTGCTTCATCCAGTCTAGCATTTTGCATGATGTATTCTGCATATAAGCTAAATAAGCAAGGTGACAATACACAGCCTTGATGTATTCCTTTCTCAGATTGGAACCAGTCTGTTGTTCATGTCCAGTTCTAACTGTTGCTTCTTGACCTGCATATAGATTTCTCAGGAGGCAGGGAGGCAGTCTGGTATTCCCATCTCTTGAAGAATTTTCCAGTTTGTTTTGATCCACACAGTCCAAGGTTTTGGCGTAGACAATGAAGCAGAAGTGGATGTTTTTCTGGAATTCACTTGCTTTTTCTGTGATCCAACAGATATTGGCAATTTGATCTCTGGTTCCTCTGCCTTTTCGAAATCCAGCTTGAAAATCTGGAAGTTCATGGTTCACTTTATTTGTAACCCTTCTAGACAATGTATTATTTTTAGTTGTGCATTTTAATTTAGTTTGCAATTAAACCACACAAAATAGTATTGCTATGATTATATAGGCTTCATTTAGTTCACTTTATATCTATATTTAGCCTTTTTGGTTGTTCTTTATTTCCTTTCATTTTTTGAAAATCTTCTAGATTTATTGCTTCTTTCTAAGGAATATCCTTTCACGATTCCTTTTTTATAGTCTTTTGTTGATAGATTATCTTGATTTTTATTTCTCTGAAAATGTCTTTATTTCACCTTTACTGAAGGATTTTTTTTTTTAATTTTATATTGGAGTATAGTTGATTAACACTGTTGTATTAGTTTCAGGTGTACAGCAAAGTGATTCAGTTACACATGTACTGAATGTTGGTATTAGTGTCATCCAGCACTTAGAAAATATTAACACTATTTCATTATCTTTTTGCTCCCTTACTTTCTGATGAGAAATCATCTGTTAATTTTATTGTTACTTCTTTGAAGGTATTTTTTACTTTTTCTGCTGGCTTCTTTTAATATATTCTCTTACATCTGTTTTCCTATAGCTTTACTTCAGTGTACTCAGCTTTGTGTGTGTATGTGTGTGTGTGTTTTAAAATTTGTTCTCTTGGGATTTGTATCTTGATGTCTTAAGATAAATTCTCAGACATTAACTTTTCAAATATTTTTCTCCGTTTTTTCTTCTCTCTTTTTACAGATCCAATTACATATTGTTCTTACTCTGTTCTTTTTTTTTTCTTTTTTATGTTGCTCCATCTTTTTGGTTTTCTGTGCTTCTCTCAAGATGCTTTTGTCTTCCAATTCCATAATTCTCTCTGGAATAATTTATAATCTGTTAGTAAAAACTTTGTTATGGTTAATTTTTGGTTATTTTATTTTTTAGTAAAAATTTTCCACTTGGTTCTTGAAATGCTTTCTAGTTGTCTACTGACATTTTCAATCTTGTATTTTATTTTCTTGAGCATAGTAAGCATATTTTAAGTTGCAGTCTGATAGCTATTTTTTCTGGATTTCTTGTTGATTTGTTTTTATTTCCTGTTATTTCTTTTGTGTTTTGGTCCCAGTGATTTTTTCCCCTATATCCCTTGTTGATTTTCATTAAATGTCAGATTTTGTATATAAAAATTTTAGAAATGATTAAAAACCTTTTATGAAGATATTTTCCTTTAGACAAGGTTTATGATTGTTTTAGAAGATTTCTAAAGGGCACTTGGAATTCTAGACCAACTTAATTCAGACAAGATTTGGGATGATTCAGATTTAAGCCTAAATTCTTAGTTGACTGTCTTAGTCCTTTTGGGCTGGTACAGCAAAATACCCTAGACTGGGTGGCTTATAAATAATAGAAGTTAATTTTTCATAGTTCTGGAAGCTGGAAAATCCCAGATCAAGGAGTCAGCAGATTTGGTGAGGGTCCCCTTTCAGTTCATGGATGACCGTCTTCTCTGTTTCCCCATGTGGCAGAAAGGGTAAGGACATTCTTTGGGGTCTTTTGGTCACCAGTGGCACTAATGGGCACTAATCCCATTAATGAAGCCTTAGCCCTAATAACCTCATAAAGGCCCTAACTCTAAATATCACACTTGGGAGGGGTAGAATTTCAGCTTATTCATTTTGAGGGGATGCAGACATTCAGTACATAGCATGGGTTATCTATTTTTAGTTTATATCCTTTCAAGATTCAGCCTAAGGCCTAGCTACTTTACAGGCCATTGTCTCTTACCTGCAGACCTCCCTTCTCATCTCTTCCCAAGGTCATGATACTCCAATTTTTGTAACTCTACTTCATGAGCTTACAAAAAGTCATACTCTGCTTCTTACCCTCTTAGCTACCTCTATCAGAACTCTCAGATACCCAAAAAGAGAAGGAGCCTCAAATACCAGGCTTCAGTTCAGTTCAGTCGCTCAGTCGTGTCCGACTCTTTGCAACCCCAGGAATCGCAGCACGCCAGGGCTCCCTGTCCATCACCATCTCCCAGAGTTCACTCAGACTCACGTCCATCGAGTCTGTGATGCCATCCAGCCATCTCATCCTCGGTTGTCCCCTTCTCCTCCTGCCCCCAATCCCTCCCAGCATCAGAGTCTTTTCCAATGAGTCAACTCTTCTCATGAGGTGGCCAAAGTACTGGAGTTTCAGCTTTAGCATCATTCCTTCCAAAGAAATCCCAGGGCTGATCTCCTTCAGAATGGACTGGTTGGATGTCCTTGCAGTCCAAGGGACTCTCAAGAGTCTTCTCCAACACCACAGTTCAAAAGCATCAATTCTTCGGTGCGCAGCCTTCTTCACAGTCCAACTCTCACATCCATACATGACCACAGGAAAAACCATAGCCTTGACTAGATGGACCTTAGTCGGCAAAGTAATGTCTCTGCTTTTGAATATACTGTCTAGGTTGGTCATAACTTTTCTTCCAAGAAGTAAGCGTTAAGTGTCATGGCTGCAGTCACCATCTGCAGTGATTTTGGAGCCCCAAAAATAAAGTTTGACACTGTTTCCCCTGTTTCCCCATCTATTTCCCATGAAGTGATGGGACTGGATCTTCCATGATCTTTGTTTTCTGAATGTTGAGCTTTAAGCCAACTTTTTCACTCTCCTCTTTCACTTTCATCAATAGGCTTTTTAGCTCCTCTTCACTTTTCTGCGATAAAAGTGGTGTCATCTGCATATCTGAGGTTATTGATATTTCTCCCGGCAATCTTGATTCCAGCTTGTGTTTTTTCCAGTCCAGCGTTTCTCATGATGTACTCTGCATAGAAGTTAAATAAGCAGGGTGACAATATACAGCCTTGACATACTCCTTTTCCTATTTGGAACCAGTCTGTTGTTCCATGTCCAGTTCTAACTGTTGCTTCCTGACCTGCATACAGATTTCTCAAGAGGCAGGTTAGGTGGTCTGGTATTCCCATCTCTTTCAGAATTTTCCACAGTTTATTGTGATCCACACAGTCAAAGGCTTTGGTATAGTCACTAAAGCAGAAATAGATGTTTTTCTGGAACTCTCTTGCTTTTTCCATGATCCAGTGGATTACTTCTCTGTATTTATTTCTTATACTGAGTTTCAGATTTGTAATTTGTATACTATCTTATTAGGTCTCTACTGCCTCAAGCAGATTTTTTAGGTGTCTACCTTTTCAAGGTGATTTGAATAAGAAGTTTGCTTTTGAACCATTAATCTCTCATATTACCCTGCTATGTTCTGTTAAGAGCCTTTGTACATCCTGTTTGTACTGCTTAAATCTCTAGTTTCTCACTCCCCCTGACTCTCATGGGCTTCCCTGGTGGTTCAGACACTAAAGCATCTGTGTGCAGTGCAGGAGATCCAGGTTTGATCCCTGGGTTGGGAAGATCCCCTGGAGAAGGAAATGGCAACCCACTCCAGTACTCTTGCCTGGAAAATCCTATGGATGGAGGAGCCTGGTAGGCTCCAGTCCATGGGGTCTCAAAGAGTCAGACATGACTGAGCAACTTCTGTCTTTTCTTTCTCTTTCCTAACTCCTGGTTTACAGTTATTCATGCTATGGGTTAAGTCCTAAAGAGATCTTCTCTTCTTCAGACTTCGCTGACTCCCTGACTGGATTATCTTGTTATAATACTCTTACAGCACAACCTGAATGCCTCTGTTGTAGTTGTAGTTTGTAAATGTTTGTTTCTTTATTTTATTTAATGTTTGCCTTTTCAACACAATGTCAGATCATTGAGGAAAATCTCTGTATCAGTTATTTTTTCCTTATTACAGCCCCAATTTATGAGTCATAAGGAATATTTACTATTTCTTCATAAATTGGGCATATAGTTATTGAGTTAAATGACTGAGATTTCCCTTGGTTGAAAGTAACAGAATTTAAAGGAAGAAAAAGATTTGTCTCATTCATGGGTTCTTAGAAGGGAGAAAGGATGTAATTTATATTTTATTCTTATTTCTATAAATTTATTATAAAGTATTTCAGACATATTAAAAGTCTAAAGAGTTGTATAATATACCCAACTGTGCCCATCACTCTGTTTAAGAAGTAAACTTAATTTATATTTATAAAAATATATGAGAAGAACAGAAATATGCCTCTGTAAATATAGTCAACTGATCTTTAACAAAGGAGCAAAGACAATACTGTAGAACAAAGATATTATATATTCTTCAGTAAATGGTACTAGAGCAACTGGACATACACATTTAAAAAAGAATGAATCTAGATACAGACCATATACCTTTCACAAAAATTAAAACTCCTAATGGATCATATTATTTTTTGGAATGTGTTAGACTTACTTATCCTCTGATTTGATGTCTGTATTAAAAGAAATACACATGTAGAAGGTAATGGTGACTACAGGAAACCAAATATGAAACATCTCAGAAGTCCCTCAAAGTCATGTTAGTTTGATAGATGACTTTTCAGCAGCAATAGTGGAAGCTAAATGATAGTGGGATATCTGTAATGGCCTGAAAGAAAATAACTTCTGACCACAAATTCTACACTAAGCAAAAAATATTTTGTAAGAATGATTGTACAATAGACCTTTAGACACACAGTTGAAAGTGTGTGCCACCAGTCAGCTTACCAAAGGAAATTCTAAAGAATATATTTCAGGCAGAAGGAAAATGAAGATCATAGATGCAAAAATGATAGTAGAAAAATGAAAGTCATTTTGTATGAATAAATATAAATGAGCATTGATTGCTTAAAAAGGTAATTATGAAAGTTAAAAAATACACAGAGTTAAACTAACAGCAACGTATCAGGAGTAATTAAAAAGGTATTTCATTAAATATTTCATTAATGAAAAAGGTGTTAACATTAAACTTTGATAAGTTAAAAGGATACATGTAATATTTTCAAGGGTAACTGCTAAAAAAAATACAATTTGAGCATAAAAACTCCAAACCAGTACAGGGAAAACATTTGGAATAATTCTTTTTAATAAATTCAAAGCAGGACAAAGTAGATAGAAGTAGATGTAGATTCAGAAGTAATTCTCATTAAATATAAGTGGATTAACTTCCAATTAAAAGATAAACATTGTCAGACTGGATTTATAAACCCTAATCAAGTAGTTTTAAGACTTAGATATAAGCGTTGGGAAAAAATGTTCACATCATGCTCATGTCATGACATGACAAAATGCTCCTGTCATATTGATAAAACTTAACTAGGAAGACAGTAGTTTCCAGTTTGCTGCTAAGTCGCTTCAGTCATGTCCGACTCTGTGTGACCCCATAGACGGCAGCCCACCAGGCTCCCCCATCTCTGGGACTCTCCAGGCAAGAACACTGGAGTGGGTTGCCATTTCCTTCTCCAGTGCATTAAAGTGAAAAGTGAAAGTGAAGTTGCTCAGTCTTATCTGACTCTTAGCGACCCCATGGACTGCAGCCCACCAGGCCCCTCCGTCCATAGGATTTTCCAGGCAAGAGTACTGGAGTGGGGTGCTACTGCCTTCTCCGAGTTTCCAGTTTGAACAGATCTAATAGTATAGCCTCAAAGTAAATGAGCTATAAAGACCAACTGTAACCAACTGCAGTGGGAGATTTAACACCCCTTTCTCAGTAGTTATAGAACAACCATAAAATCAATAAGGATATAGAAGTTTAGGACAAAAGGATTACCACATTTTTACATGGACATATGTAAAATGCTTAATCAACACCTTCCAACTACAAAATTATTTCATTTGATCATATTTTAAGCCACAAATTCAGTCCCAAATTTCAAAGCATTGAACCATAATCATTATGTTTTCTGATCACTGTACAGTTAAATTTTAGCTAGAAAGCAGTAACAGAAAGACAACTAGAATATTGCCTTGTGTTTGGAAATTAAATTTATTTCTCAGGAACACCTGGGTAAAGAGGAACGCATATCAGAAATTAGAAAATGTTTTGTATTGAATTATAAAAATATTATAGAACAAAAGTTGTGGGATGCAGCTGTAGTAGTACTTAGAGGGAAATATATACTCTTAAATGTATATTCTGTCAGCTTCCCTCATGACTCAATTGGTTAAGAATCCATTTGCAATGCAGGAGACTGCCTGCAATATAGTAGATACAAGTTTGATCCTTGGGTTGGGAAGATCTCCTGGAGGATGAAATGGGAACCCACTCCAATATTCTTGCCTGGAAAATTCCATGGTTAGAGGAACCTGGTGGGGTACAGTCCATAGGGTCACAAGAGTTGGACACAATTTAGCAAGTAAACCACCACCACCGATGGATCATAGACATAACTGGAAAATGCAAAACTATAAAACTCCTAGAAGTTAGCACAGGAGAAAAATCTAGATGATCTTGGGCATGGTGATATGTTTTTAGAGACAACAAGAAAGACACCATAGTTGTTTTTGAAAGAAACTATGGAAGAAATAATTGATAAGCTGAAGCTGATAGGTTAAAAACTTCTGCTCTGTGAAAGGAAAAATCAAGAGAATTAGAAGACCAGCCACAGACCGGATGAAGATATTTGCAAAAGACACACCTGATAAAGGACTATTATTTAAAATATGCCAATAATGCTTGAAATTCAATGATAAGAAAACAAACAACCTAGTTAAAAAATGGGTCAAAAGCCTTAACAGACACCTCACCAAAGATATACAGGTGGCAAATAAGCACATGAAAAGATACTTCACATTGTATATCACTAGAGAAATGAAAATTAAAACAATGAGATTGCTGTACATTCCTTAGAATTGCCAAAATCTGGAACAGTGACAACATGAAATGCTAGTGAGGATACAGAGCAACAGGAACTCTCACTTACTGCTGGTGAGAATGCAGAATGGTGCAGACACTTTGGAGACAGTTTGGTGGGTTTTTTCCAAAAGCTAGTGCATCCTTTCCATATGATTGGACAATACTGCTCCTTGGTTTTTATGCAAAGAATTGGAAATTTATGTATACACAAAATTCTGCATATGGATATTTATAGCAGCTCTATTCATAATTGCCAAAACTTGAAAGCAGTTGATGTCTTTCAGTAGGTGAAGGAGTAAACTGTGGAATATCCAGACAATGGGATATTACTCAGCAATAAAAAGAAATGAGCTATCAAGCCATAAAAACACATAGGGGAACCTTAAATGCATATTAGTAAGTAAAAGAAGCCAATTTGAAAGGCTACATACTGTGTGATTTCAAGTACATGACATTCTGGAAAAGGCAAAACTTTGTAGAGACAACGAAAAGATCAGTGATTGTGGTGGTGGTGGATTGTGGGGAGGAGAGAGGTAAATAACCAGAGAACAGAGGGACAGGGCAGTGAAAAATACTCTGTATGGTATTGTAATGATGGATAATGTCATATAGGACGTCCCTGTAGCTCAAACGATAAAGAATCTGCCTGCACTGCAGGAGACCAGGGTTCGATCACTGGGTTGGGAAGTTCCTCTGGAAAAAGGAATGGCATTCCACTCCAATATTCTTGCCTGGAGAATTCCGTGGACACAGAAGCCTGGAGGCTACAGTCCATAGGGTCGCAAAGAGTCAGACATGACTGAACAGCTAACACACAATGTCATTATTCAGTTCAGTTGTTCAGTCGCTCAGTCGTGTCCGACTCTTTGCGACCCCAGGAATCGCAGCATGCCAGGCCTCCCTGTCTATCACCAACTCCCAGAGTTCACTCAGATTCACGTCCATCTCATCCTCTGTCGTCCCCTTCTCCTCCTGCCCCCAATGCCTCCCAGCATCAGAGTCTTTTCCAATGAGTCAACTCTTCACATGAGGTGGCCAAAGTACTGGAGTTTCAGCTTCAGCATCATTCCTTCCAAAGAAACCCCAGGGCTGATCTCCTTCAAAATGGACTGGTTGAATCTCTTTGCAGTCCAAGGGACTCTCAAGAGTCTTCTCCAACACCATAGTTCAAAGGCATCAAACATTTGTCTAAACCCACAGAGTGTACATCACTAAGAGTGAACCCTAAGATAAACTACAGCCTTTGGGCGATCATGATGTATCGGTGTAGGTTCATGCTTGTTTTAAAAAATGTGCCATTCCTGTGAATGATAGACGGGGAGGCTATGCATGCTTAGGGGCAGGGGATATATAGAGGCAATCCGTGTCCCTCTCTCTCAATTTTGTTGTAAACCTAAATAAAAGTACTCTAAAAAATTAAGGCCTTAAAATCAGGAAAAAGCCTAGAAAAGATCAACTTCTACTACAGATTATTAAATCTATATGATAAAAAGCAACCAAAAATACACACAGTATACTAAAGTATAAACATAGATGTAGTCTACTGAACAATTACTTTGGCTTTTATGTACTTCTGTGGTAGGGTAGTTATTATTTATTATAAATTTATTTAAGGAAATTTTTCTTTAATCTTTCAGATGATACAGCATTGTTTGAGTTGATTCAGCTAGTTCCACCAGGTACTGTATTGTATTTTGATAAGGTAATTGACACGTGAACCCATTTTAATGAAATACTTTTCAAAAATGTCATCTTTTCCACTTCTTGCCACATTAAGAGCAGTGTTGAGTTTCTAGCATTGGTCCACTGTGTGTAAAATGTCAGTAGGCCAAAATAATATATACAGAAAGATTGACATAAATTATATGTGAACACGTTGTTCTAAAATTGAATAAATTATCATAATTGAAAGTGAAAAATAACCTGGTATCATCCTAGCATATTTTGTGACATTCATGAAAATTAACATCTTAAAAGTTCTTGTGGTTTCCTAAAACAGCATGCTTTTACTGATAAAGTAGTTCCTTACCTCTGTTTCTGTGTATTGGCTGTTATTAGAAATGTAGGGGAATGAAAACTGTACCTGAGCAGGATAGATCCCTGTGGTAGGCACAGTTAAAACCTGAAGGATAGTTATATTTATATTATTGATTTCTATGATTATAGAAGACTCTATCTTAAGTCTTTATTTTATGTGAGTCACAGGAGGCTATATTTTGTTGAAAGCTAGTAATGTAAAAGTTTTGAGTGTCACATACATACCTAATTCTGGTAACCACAAATTCTAAAAAATGTCTATATTTTTTTCAACGTGCAGTCTAATGTCTTATAATGGCAGGTAGAAAAGATTGGAAGATAGAAAAATAAATTATGGAGATAGTAATTAAGTTTTAGATGTGTAAATATTATGCCAGTTTTATATGTTTAAAGTGGTATTTCTTTCCCTAGGAATTCATAGGTACATAAAAAATTTACATGAATATCCTCTTTCTACAAAAGGGGAGAGAGAATCAGTAGTATGTATGACATTTCTTATAAGGAAATATGTTAATTCATTTAACATAACTATTTTAATTTTTTTCCTTTTATAGAAAAAAATTAAAAGCATGACCCTGAAGCAGGTATTTCATTAAGGCATCAGGCATTATATATTTGTACTTGATGATATTGTTTCTAAATAGCATATTTTGTTATAATTTGAATCATAGGATATCTTTCTTGTAGTGGGTGAAACACTGTCTACATATGATGAGAATACACGAGATTTCATGTTCCCGGGTCCAAATCAAATTTCTGGACACCATGATTCAAACCGCCAGGTTACCATGAGGAGGATTTCTGGCCTTCGAGTAAGTGCTTACTATTTTCTGAATCAAATTGTGATGCAGGATCATTGCCAAAAACTACCACATAGCCCTTAGCACCTGAAATGTGAAGAACTAATTCAAAGTTTAATTCTGTTTAAAACATAATTGTGTTATGAATTTATGCTAAGTCACTTCAGTCATGTCTGACTCTGCGATGCTATGAACTACAGCCTACCAGGCTCCTCTGTCCATGGGATTCTTCAGACAAGACCACCAGAGTGGACTGCCATGCGCTCCTCCAGGGGATCTTCCTGTCCCAGGGATTGAACCAGCTTCTCTTGAGACTCCTGCATTGTAGACAGATTCTCTCCCTCTGAGCCACTGGGGGAGCCCTATGAATTTATGATGTTATTGTAAACATATCGAAACCTAAATGAAAATAATTTACCAGACTGCATGCATCTACTTTTCAAAATTAACAAGTATTATTTTACCTTATATTCTTCAGATGTCTCTCCTCTCCTCCTTATCTCCCCTCCCCACTGGCCTGTCTCCTTGTCTCTCTTCTCTTTATTTTTCTCTCAAAAAAAAATGACCAATAAACATTTGAAAAGGTACATAATCCCATTAGCATTTAGGAAAGTTCAAATTTAAACAGACAATTTCATTTTTATATTTTCATTTTAGCTATAAGACTGGTAAAATATAATAAATCTGACAAATACCGAAAGTGTGGAAAAGTGGAAATGTATATGTTTGTACATCATGTAAAGTGGAACAACCATAATTCAGGATTATCTAGTAAAGGCAAAGATTCTCATAGCACTGATCTTCTAGGTATATGTCTTTGAGATATATTCTGTCTGACATACTAAAAGAACCTTCTTAGGAATGTTCATTTGTAGCATTATTCATGATAATGGAAAATGGAAATAATTTAAATGTCCATTAGTAGGAGTGTTTTGTTGTTCAGTCGCTCAGCCGTGTCCAGTTGTTTGAGACCCCATGGACCAGGCTTCCCTGTCTTTCACCAACTCCCAGAGTTTGTTCAAATTCATGTCTGTTGAGTTGGAGGAGTTTAGATAGAATAATTATTATATGTTCATGTAATGGAAATATGTATTCATACACCTAAAAGTGAAACTGCATTAGGTGATAGCCAACTCTCATCTTTTCCTAACAACCTTTTCAATATTCACTGGATGATTTAATCATATTTTTATTCCTGAAAATACTTTCTGTGAAGAGAGACTGAGTGAGGCCCCTGCTGTTTCAAAGAATAAAAAAGTAAAAGTTGTCTAAGTGAAATTTTTCTATACTTTTTTTTTTGCTAACTTTATATAAGTAAGGAAATTAGCATGATATATGGAATGCAAAAGTAGGAAGTCAAGAAACACCTGGAGTAACAGGCAAATTTGGCCTTGGAATGTGGAATGAAACAGGGCAAAGACTAATAGAGTTTTGCCAAGAAAATGCACTGGTCATAGCAAACACCCTCTTCCAACAACACAAGAGAAGACTCTATACATGGACATCACCAGATGGTCAACACCGAAATCAGATTGATTATATTCTTTGCAGCCAAAGATGGAGAAGCTCTATACAGTCAACAAACGCAAGACCAGGAGCTGACTGTGGCTCAGATCATGAACTCCTTATTACCAAATTAAGACTCAAATTGAAGAAAGTAGGGAAAACCACCAGACCATTCAGGTATGACCTAAATCAAATCCCTTATGATTATACAGTGGAAGTGAGAAATAGATTGAAGGGCCTAGATCTGATAGATAGAGTGCCTGATGAACTATGAAATGAGGTTCATGACATTGTAGAGGAGACAGGGATCAAGACCATCCCCATGGAAAAGAAATGCAAAAAAGCAAAATGACTGTCTTGAGAGGCCTTACAAATAGCTGTGAAAAGAAGAGAAGCGAAAAGCAAAGGAGAAAAGGAAAGATATACCCATTTGAATGCAGAGTTCCAGAGAATAGCAAGAAGAGATAAGAAAGCCTTCTTCAGCGATCAATGAAAAGAAATAAGAGGAAAACAACAGAATGGGAAAGACTAGAGATCTCTTCAAGAAAATTAGAGATACCAAGGGAACATTTCATGCAAAGGTGGGCTCGATAAAGGACAGAAATGGTCTGGACCTAACAGAAGCAGAAGATATTAAGAAGAGGTGTCGAGAATACACAGAAGAACTGTACAAAAAAGATCTTCATGACCCAGATAGTCACGATGGTGTGATCACTCATCTAAAGCCAGACATCCTGGAATGTGAAGTCAAGTGGGCCATGGAAAGCATCACTACAAACAAAGCTAGTGGAGGTGATGGAGTTCCAGTTGAGCTGTTTAAAATCCTGAAAGATGATGCTGTGAAAGTGCTGTACTCAATATGCCAGCAAATTTGGAAAACTCAGCAGTGGCCACAGGACTGGAAAAGGTCAGTTTTCATTCCAATTCCAAAGAAAGGCAATGCAAAAGAATGCTCAAACTACCGCACAATTGCACTCATCTCACACGCTAGTAAAGGAATGCTCAAAATTCTCCAAGCCAGGCTTCAGCAATACGTGAACCATAAACTTCCAGATGTTCAAGCTGGTTTTAGAAAAGGCAGAGGAACCAGAGATCAAATTGCCAACATCCACTGGATCATGGAAAAAGCAAGAGAGTTCCAGAAAAACATCTATTTCTGCTTTATTGAGTATGCCAAAGCCTTTGACTGTGTGGCTCACAATAAACTATGGAAAATTCTGAAAGAGATGGGAATACCAGACCACCTGACCTGCCTCTTGAGAAATCTGTATGCAGGTCAGGAAGCAGCAGTTAGAACTGGACATGGAACAACAGACTAGTTCCAAAGAGGAAAAGGAGTGCATCAAGGCTGTATATTGTCACCCTGCTTATTTAACTTCTATGCAGAGTACATCATGAGAAACGCTGGACTGGAAGAAACAGAAGCTGGAATCAAGATTGCCGGGAGAAATATCAATCACCTCAGATATGCAGATGACACCGCCCTTATCGCAGAAAGTGAAGAGGAACTAAGAAGCCTATTGATGAAAGTGAAAGTGGAGAGTGAAAAAGTTGGCCCAAAGGTCAACATTCAGAAAACGAAGATCATGGCATCCGGTCCCATCACTTCATGGGAAATAGATTGGGAAACAGTGGAAACAGTGCCAGACTTTATTTTGGGGGGCTCCATAATCACTGCAGATGGTGACTGCAGCCATGAAATTAAAAGACACTTACTCCTTGGAAGAAAAGTTATGACCAACCTAGATAGTATATTCAAAAGCAGAGACATTACTTTGCCGACTAAGGTCCATCTAGTCTAGGCTATGGTTTTTCCTGTGGTCATGAATGGATGTGAGAGTTGGACTGTGAAGAAGGCTGAGCACTGAAGAATTGATGCTTTTGAACTGTGGTATTGGAGAAGACTCTTGAGAGTCCCTTGGATTGCAAGGAGATCCAACCAGTCCATTCTGATGGAGATCAGCCCTGGGATTTCTTTGGAAGGAATGATGCTAAAGCTGAAACTCCAATACTTTGGCCACCTCATGTGAAGAGTTGACTCATTGGAAAAGACTCTTGATGCTAGGAGGGATTGGGGGCAGGAGGAGAAGGGGACGACAGAGGATGAGATAGCTGGATGGCATCACTGACTCAATGGGCGTGAGTCTGAGTGAACTCCGGGAGTTGGTGATGGACAGGGAGGCCTGGCGCGCTGCGATTCCTGGGGTCGCAAAGAGTCGGACACGACTGAGTGACTGACCTGAACTGACTGATGAGTCGATAAGGCAATTAAGTAATTTTTCCTGTAGGTCTAGGTTTTGATATATTCTATCGTCCTGTTGCTGCTGCTATGTCACTTCTGTCATCTGACTTTGTGCAACCCCATAGACAGCAGCCCACCGGGCTCCTCCATCCATGAGATTATCCAGGCAAGAGTACTGAAGTGGGGTGTCATTGCCTTCTCCGATATTCTATCCTAGAAAATAGCATATATCAGCTTGTTGAAATTTTAACAGTTCACTAGCACATTTATTAAAATATACCTCCTTTGAGACATTTTCAGTGTCCTTTAGCCAAAAATACTTCAAAGAATGTTGCAGGATCTTTCTAGAAACTTGCAAGGAAAAAAAAAAATCCAATTTTAACATTAGCTTTTTTTAAAGTAATTTAAAATGCTGTTTTATACTAAATTTGACAATATAAACATAATATGGACCATTAACAGGTATTTACATTATTGAATTTGAGTTAGCTTTTCATATATCAGAAAAGGTTTGACTACTAAGGCAAAAAAACTATATATATTATTAAAAGATAAATTGGAGCATATTAAACATTTTTAGTTTATTTGAGCAAAAATTTATTTGATTTAGGCAACATCTAATCTAGCAGATAAAAGCTCCAATGAGCTACACAAAATGAAATACTTTTATATTCAGAAGGGTATAGGAACAAGGAAATCATACTAGGCTAAAAAGTTTGTTGGTTGTTATAAGATTTGTTTCCTTTAGCTAATCAGGCTATTCCTGATGAATTGCTTTAAAATTCTATTTCTGTAATTAATTTTAATCTGTTTGATGACATGGGGCTTAGTGTAAGCAAGTCCATTTTGGGCCTCTTGTCTAGTTTTTAACAATATAAAAACTGAGACTTCTGGTGATGGTGGTGCAAAGAGTTTATCAGTTACTCTCACCACACAAGTATAAAACTAGACAAAATTGTTGCAAACAACAGTTTCAGGGCACTGGAAAGTGATCAGCAAGTAGGACAAATAAGAAGTATCTTTGCTTGAATAACTCTACTCTACTCTACTAAGAGTTTTGGTAAAAATGGCAGAAGTATGTGGTCATCTTGCATAGGGTGCTCTCATACCCTGCATGGCCAGTGAGAGTTGTAGCTTCACCAAGCATGTGGCAGGGTGCAAAAGTCAGCAGCTTTGCAAGCAGAGAGGTCAGAATGACTTTGGGGCAGTGATATTGTAATTTGTAGTAAGAAACATGTATTTGGTTTTCTTACCCCATTCCTAGCACAGAACTCATAAAACCCTTGGAATTTCCTGTGTTTAAGAGTTAGGTTGATGGGGAGACTTTTGGAGAGCTTGTTGGGAACCTAAGGATGGGAACTAGATGCCAGGGAAACCAACCCCTTTGGAACTTTCAGCCACATCCCTGAAGAAGAGAGGGGCTAGAGACTGAGTTCAGTCACCAACGGCCAGTGATTTTATCAACTATGCCTGTGTAATGAAGTGATTATAATACCCAAAATGATGGGGTTTGGAGAGCTTCCACATTGTGAACACTTGGAGGTACTGGGAAAGTGGCGCAGAGGGTGAGGACACAGAGACTTCTGTGTATTTTGCTCTATACATCTCTTCCATCTGCATGTCATTATATCCTTTTATATAAACTGGGAAATAGGAAGTAAAATATTTCTTGAGTTCTATGAGCTGCTGTAGCAAATCGATGGAACCTGTGGAAGGGGTTGTGGAAGGGGTTGTGGAAGCCTGTTACTTGTAGCCTGTGGGTGGCAACCTAAGACTTGTGATTAGCAACTGAAGTCAGATGGGAGCAGTCTTGTGGGACTGAGCCCTTAACCCATAGGATCTGATGCCGTCTCCAGATAGTCAGAACTGGGTTAAATTGCAGGACACCCAAATGGTATCACAGAGACTTGTGACAGTGACATCTTGACGGTGTTAGAAAACCCACACATTGGAATTGGTGTCACAATCATAGGGGCACATATTGTGGCTTTACCAGCTTAATGCGGACTATTCAGTTGGAAGCACATGAGGAAACCTACAGCTTTGCTAGGCTGATTGCAGTTCCAATTAGCGAGCTGCACATCTGCCAGAAAGTTGACCGAGATGCCCTGGAAATGAGGGTGCAGTCAAAAGGCAGAAGCGAGCTTTCCACTCATTCCTTGCTGACTGAAACTATGCATGCTTGCGGGAGACAGTGGGAGTCCAACAAGCAGGGAAAGCTGAGGGAACTAGAGGCCTGCTGTATCTTTGAGTGCCTTTCCCCAGCCCACACACACATAATCAGTAGAGTAGAACCCTTACAGGTTTGTTGGATGAACACTAAGTTATGCATACTCTGATGAGACCACTAGAAAGAATAGAATAAAAAGATATGGCACCTTTATAAATTGAACAGCAGAATAGCAGATGTAAATTCAGTCACATCAGTTATTGTATTTAAATGTGAGTGAACAACACACTGTAAGCAGTAGTTTGTTGTCGGGCAGGATACAATGCAGTCCTCCTCAGAATTCTTAGCATAGAAAACTGTCTGGGTTTTAGGGCATCTTTCTGAACCTGTCACTATAGCAAGAATTCAAGTCACATTTGGGCTTAAATCTTGGCACTATCACAGACTGCCTGAGTAAACTTGAGACTGCTATGCCTTGGAGATAGCATGCTTTTTGGTGGATTAATGAATGCTTGTAAATGGTTACTATAGTAACGTGGCACATAGAGAATGATCAATAAATATTAGTGATATGGTAATGGCCGGGGAGATCATAGCAAGGTGCTGTTTGTTATGGATGGTGGTGGTGATGTTAATATCTTCTCTACACTGTGAACCCCATAAAAACAGAATCTGTGACTTTGTCTTTGATCTTAACTCTTAGCACTGTCCTTTGCATAAAGTACTTATATGCCTCTTGATTGAATTGAGTAAATGAATTACATCTTACTGTAGACTTCATAGAGGAAACTGACATTTCAGATGTGTGATGATTATATTTATTTTGGTTAGGCTGTAGTGCCCAATTGTTCAGTCAAACACCAGTCTCGATGTTACTGTAAAGGTATTTTGTAGATGTGACTAATATTTACAGTCACTTGACTTTTAAGTATAGGAGATTACCCTTGATAATGTAGGTAGACATCATCCAATTAACTGAAGACCTGAAGAGCAAAGACTGAAGTTTCCCAAAGAATAAGAAATTCTGCCTCAAGACTGTAATATAGAAATCCTGAGTTTCCAGCCTTCTGGTTTGCTTAGAGATTTCACACTCAAGACTACAGTATCAACTTTGCCTGAGTTTCCAGGCTGCTAGCTTTCCCTATGGATTTTGGACTTGTCATTCTCACAATTGCATGTACCAGTTCCTTAAAATAAATATCCATCTCTGTGTGCTGCTAAGTCACTTCAGTTGTGTCCGACTCTGTGCGACCGCATAGACTGCAGCCCTCCAGGCTCCCCCGTCCCTGGGATTCTCCAGGCTAGAACACTGGAGTGGGGTGCCATTTCCTTCTCCAATGCATGAAAGTGAAAAGTGAAAGGAAAATCGCTCAGTCGTGTCCGACTCTTCGCGACCCCATGGACTGCAGCCTACCAGGCTTCCCCGTTCATGGGATTTTCCAGGCAAGAGTACTGGAGTGGGGTGCCATTGCCTTCTCCACCATCTCTGTGTATATCCTAGTAATTTTGTTTCCCTGAAATCTGAACTGAAACATATGGGTCTTGAAAGATCTAATTAATGGCTAAAACACCAAGTATTTACTGTATGACCAGCAGTATATGGGGAGGGGTAAAATGATAAGTAACAGTCCAGGCTGTGGTAGTTATAAAATATGTGCTCAAACGGTTTGACATTCCTCTCTTCCAAATGCAGAGCCAACTCTGCTTCTCTTAAGTATGGACTCTACTTAGTGATTCTAACAGATACAGAGTGGTGAAGTGACAGTGTTAGACTTTTGAGACCAGGTCATTAAATGCGCTGTGGCTTCCTCTTTGCTCTTACTCTTGTATCATTCACTCCTGGGGAAGCCAGTTGCCATGTTTGAGGACGTTCAGGCACCTCTCTGAAGAGAGCAGAAGCTGGAACAACTTTCTTAGAGTGTAGATGAGAGCTTGAAGAGCCTTGAAGAAACTATCAAATGAATGTTTGCAGGAAAATGAGGTAAATGTTATTGGAAATTAGTGGAAGAAGGAACCCTTGTTGTATAATGGTGTAAAGTTTAGCAACCATGTAGAATATTAAAAATAACTGATGAAACAGGTGGTCTTTTTAAGGAGACTTTCTGACAGAGTGTTAGAGGGGCTGTCTGTTTTCTTACTGCTGCTTATAGAAAATGTGAGAGGAGAGAGAAAAGCACAAGGAAATGCTGTTAATAATACAAAAAGGAGGTAGCACTTACTGTTTTTAAGGGTTCTCAGCCTTCCCCCATGGCAAGTAATGCTGAAATTAAGGAATGACTTATAAGCAAAAATCATTCTAGGGCGCTTTCAGGAAATTATGGTCTGATGGTAAAACCAAGATTATAACTATAAAATCCTTTATTAAAATCTCCAAATATCCAAGCTGTTGCCTCAGAAAATAAGTTAATGAGGCAGGTTTTATTCTACTTTATTTTTTGTATTTTATTTTTAAATTTTTTAATTAAAATTTTTATATAATTAAAAAATTGAAGTCAAGATGATTTGCAGTGTTCTGTTAGTTTCAGGTATACAGCAAAGTGATTTAGTTATCTATTTCTCTGTATATGTATATATGTGTCTATGTGTGTACATGCGTGCTAAGTTGCTTCAGTAGTGTCTGACTCTTTGCAAACCTATGAACTATATCTTGCCAGGCTCCTCCGTCCATGGGGTTTTCCAGCCAAAAATACTGGAGTGGGTTGCTATGCCCTGCTCCAGGGGATCTTCCCAACCTAAGGATGTAACTCTAGTCTTTGTATTACAGGCAGATTCTGTACCACTGAACCACCTGGAGAGCCCATGTACATGTATATGTGTGTGTGTGTGTGTATATACATATATATATATACATATATATATACACACACACACGTTTCAAGTTCTTTGCCATTATAGGTTATTACTAGATATTGAATATAATTCCCTTGTTGTTAATTATACACATAGTAATATGTGGTCTCCCGCATTGCAGGCAGACGCTTTAACCTCTGAGCCACCAGGGAAGCCACCATATAATTAATCCCATACTCCTAATTTTTTAGTCTCCCCATTTCCTCTTTGGTGACCATGTTCGTTCTCTGTATCTCTGAGTCTGTTTCTGTTTTTTAAACAAGTTCACTTGCATCATTCTACGTATACGTAATCTATAATGCTTGTCTTTCTCTGACTTAGGTCACTTAGTATGAAAATCTCTAGGCCCATCTATTTTGCTGCAGGTGCTATTATCTCATTCTTTTTAGTGGCTGAGTAGTATTCCATTGTGTATATGCCGCATCTTCTTTATTGATTAATCTGTCAATGGACATTTAGGTTGCTTCCATGCTTTTTCTGTTGTAAATACTGCTGCCATGAACATTGGTGTGCATGTATCTTTTTGAATTAGAATTTTCATCTTTTCCAGATACATGCCCAGGAGTAGGAATGCTGGATCATATGGTAACTCCAATTTTGTTTTTTAAGGAACCTCTATACTATTCCCCAGAGTGGTTGCAATTTATATTGCTACCAACAGTGTAGGGAGATTATTTTTTTCTCCACACCCTCTCCAGCATTTATTATTTGTAGAATTTTTGGTAATGGCCATTCTGACTGGTGTGAAGTATTGCCTCACTGTAGTTTTGATTTGTATTTCTCTAATAATTAGTGATGTTGAGCATCTTTTCATGAGCTTCTTGTAAATAAATCTAAAAATGAACATACAGATGGCCACTAAGGTCTTTTTAGGTCTTCTGCTTTTTTTTTTTTGTATTGAACTGTATGAGCCCTTGTTGATCCCATTACAAATACTTTCTCCCCTTCTGTACATTGTCTTTTCATTTTGTTTATGATTTCTGTTGCTGTGCAAAAGCTTTTGAGTTTAATTGGGTCCCATTTGTTTATTTTTGCCTTTATTTCCATTATTAGAGAAGATTGATTCCAAAAAAAGTATTGCTGCAATTTTTGTCAGAGTGTTCTGCCTATGTTTTCTTCTAGGAGTTTTATGGTATTTGGTCTTATATTTAGGTTTTTAATACATTTTGAGTTTATTTTTGTATATGGTGTTAGAGTGTTCTGATTATATTCCTTTACACGTAGCCATCCAGTTTTCCCAGCACCACTTATTAAAGAGACTATCTTTTCCCCACTATATATCCTTGCCTCCTTCGTTGTAGATTAATTGACCTGAGTGTCTGAGTTTATTTCTGGGCTCTCCAACCTGTTCCCTTGATCTGTGTGTCTGTTTTTATACCAGTTTCATACTATATTGATGACTGTAGCTTTGTAGTATAGTCTCAAGTTAGAGAGCATGATTCCTCCAACTTCATTCTTCTTTATCAATATTGTTTTTGCTATTTGGGGTCTTTTGTGTTTAAATACAAATTTTAAAATTATTCGTTCTAGTTCTGTGAAAAATGCTATTGGTGATTTGATAGGGATTGCATTGAATCTGTAGATTGCCTTGGTAGTATGGTCATTTTAACAATATTGATTCTTCCAGTCCAAGAACATGGCATGCATTTCCATTTGTTTGTGTTGTTTCCAATTTGTGTCTTATAATTTTTGGAGTACAGATCTTTTGCCACCTTAGGTAGGTTTTATTCCTAAGTGTTTTATTCGTTTTGATGTCATGATAAATGAGATTGGTCCCTTAATTTCTCTTTCTAATAGATCAATGTTAGTGTATAGAAATGCAACTGATTTTTATATGTTAATTTAGTATCTTGTAACTTTACTGAATTCATTGATGAGCACTAGTAGATTTCTGGTGGTATCTTTAGGATTTTCTATGTATAATATCATGTTATATGCAAATAGTTAGTTTTACTTCTTCCTTCCAACGTGGATTCATTTTATTTGTTTTTCTTCTCTTGATTGCTGTGGCTAGCACTTCCAAAACTACATTGAAGAAAAGTGGTGAGAGTGGGTGTCCTCATTGCCTTTCATCTTTTCACCATTAAATGGTGTTAGCTGTGGCTTTCTCATATATGGCCTTTATTATGTTGAAGTATGTTTCCTCTGTGCCCACTTTCTAGAGTGTATATATTATAAAAGGATGTTGAATTTTATCACATTTTTAAAGGTTGCTTTCCACTTACAGTTATTATAAAATATTGGGTATTTTCCCTGTGTTGTGCAATACATACTTGAAGCTGGCTTACGCCTAGTAGTTTTACTTCTCTGTCCCCTGTCTCTATATTCCCCCTTCTTTCTCCCTACTGGTAAGATGAAGAAAGTAGGGGAAACCACTAGGCCATTAAGGTGGGACCTAAATCAAATTGTTTATGATTATACAATGAGGTAATGAATAGATTCAAGGGACTAGATCTGATAGAGTGTCTGAAGAACTACGGACAGAGGTTTGTTAACATTATACAGGAGGCAGTGACCAAAACCATCCCAAAGAAAAAGGAATGCAAGAAGGCAAAGTGGTTGTCTGAGGAGGCTTTGTAAATAACTGAGGAAAGAAGAGAAGCAAACAATGGGAAAGGTATTCTCAACTGAATGCAAAGTCCCAGAGACTAGCAGGGAGAGATAAGAACGCCTTCTTAAATGAACAAAGCAAAGAAATAGAGGGAAACAATAGAATGGGAAAGACTAAGGATCTCTTCAAGAAAACTGGAGATACCAAGGGAAAATTCCATACAAGAATGGGCATGATAAAGTACACAAATGATAACAATCTATCAGAAGCAGAAGAGATTAAAAGAAGTAGCAAGAATACACAGAAGAACTACACAAAAAAATCTTAATGACCGAGAAACCTATGATGTTGTGGTCACTCACCTAGAGCCAGATGCCATAGAGTGCAAGGTCAAGTGGGCCTTAGGAAGAATTATTATAAACAAAGCTAATAGAGGTGATGGAATTCCAGCTGAGCTATCTCAAATCCTAAAAGACAATGTGATGCTTTTAAAGTGCTGCACACAATATGTCAGTACTCAATATGTCAGCTACACTCAATATAGCCACCTCAGCAGTGGCCACAGGACTAGAAAGGGTCAATTTTCATTTCAATCCCAAAGAAGGGAAATGCCAAAGAATGTTCAAACTACTATACAGTTGAGCTCACTTCACTTGCTAACAAGGTTATGCTCAAAATCCTTCAAGCTAGGCTTCAGCAGTACATTAACTGAGAACTTCCAGATGTACAAGTTGGTTTTGGAAGAGACAGAGGAACCAGAGACCAAATTGACAACATTTGTTGGATCATGGAAAAAGCAAGGGAGTTCCATAAAAACAACTACGTCTCCTTCCTTGACTACACTAAAGCCTTTGCCTGTGTGGATCATAACAAACTGGAAAATTCTTCAAGAGATGTGAGTACCAGACTACCTTACCTATCTCCTGAGAAACCTGTACATGAGTCAAGAAGCAACAGTTAGAATCAGGGTTGGAACAACGGACTGGTTCAAAATTGGGAAAGGAGTATGATAAGGCAGTGTATTGTCACCCTCCTTATTTAACTTATATACAGAGTACATCATGTGAAATGCCAGTCTGGATGAATCACAAACTGGAATCAAGATTGTCAGGAGAAATATCAGCAGTTTCAGATATGCAGATGATACCACTCAAATGGCAGAACGTGAGGAGGAACTAAAGAACCACTTGATGAGGGTGAAAGAGGAGAGTGAAAAAGCTGCCTTGAAATTCAGCATTCAAAAAACAAACATCATGGCATCTGGACCAGTCACTTCATGGCAAATTGAAGGGGAAAAAGTGGAAACAGTAACAGATTTTCTTTTCTTGGACTCCAAAATCACTGGGTTGGTAACTATATCCATGAAATTTAAAAATACTTTCTCCTTGGAAAGAAAGCTATGACAGACCTAGACAGCATATTAAAAAGCAGAGACATTACTTTGCGTATAGGTCTGTATAGTCAAAGGTGTGGTTTTTCCAGTAGTCATGTATGGATGTAAGAGTTGGACCATAAAGAAGGCTGAGTGTCAAAGAATCAATGCTTTCGAACTGTGGTACTGCAGAAGACTCTTGAGAGTCCCTTGGACTGCAGGGAGATCAAACCAGTCAATCCTAAAGGAAATCAACCCTGAATATTCTTTGGAAGGACTGATGGCTGAAGGTGAAGCTCCAATCATTTGGCCACCTAATGCAAAGAGCCTACTCATTGGAAAAGACCCTGATGCTGGGAAGAATTGAAGGAAGTAGGAGAAGGGGGTGACAGAGGATGAGATGGTTGGATGACATCACTCACTCAATGGGCATGAGTTTGAGCAAACTCCGGGAGATGGTAAAGGACAGGGAAGCCTGGTGTGCTGCAGTCCATGGGGTCATAAGGAATCAGACATGTCTTAGCCACTGAACAAGAATAATAACAAAGTGATTCCTGTTTGCCTCTTGTATTCTATAGTGATTATCCTCTGTTGGCTATATGTGGGGCACATAACTTGTTTCTTTATTAGTTCATACATATTCTAATTGTGAGGAACTATATTCTTGGAACTGTACTTAAAGAACCATACCAGAGACAGCTAAATAATGGTTTGATTTAGATGTCAACATCCTGGATTTCAAGCTGGTGTTTTAAAGGGTGAAACTTTTTCCTTTCCCTTTCTTTCTCTTTCCTTCAGTAGGGCATGCATTTATTTTGCCCATGAGAGAAATCTAAGTAATTTATGATCAAAGGGTGAATTGTGATTGTCTAAAAACATGCCCCCCCCCCAATTTTTGATGCCCTTTTGCTAAAAATGTAGTCTGTTTCTTTTGTTCTAGAATGTGGATTGTACTTAGGAGCGCTAATGAATAGAAAGTGACAGAAGTGACAGTGTTAGACTTATAAGACTAAACCATAAAAAGAATTGTGTCTTCTTCCTTGCTTTTCTTTGAGAGAAGTAGTTTCCAAATCATGAGGACATTCAAGAAGTCCTGTGGAGAGGTTTGTATGATAAGGAGCCGCGTCCTCTTTTTCAAAAGATGGAAAAGAAGTGAGTCCTCCAGTCAGCAGCTGTGTGAATCTTAGGGAGCAAATCCTCTTGCCTCAGACAAGCCTTCAGATAACTACAGCCCAAACAACATCTTGACTGAAGTCTCAGGAGAGATTTCAAGCCAGAATCACCTAGTTCAGCCTCTTCCAGATTCCTGACCCTTAGAAACTATGTGAGACAATAAATGTGTAATGATGTTTTAAACTGCTAAGTTACATGCTTTGCAACAATAGATAACTAATAAATAAGCATAGTGTGTATCATCAATAAAAGTATGTTTGCTGAAAAAGTCATCCACTTAATTCATAGGTAGCTCATGTTTAACTTTTTTCTAGTGTATAATGTTTGAAACTTTAAAATTAGTAAGTCAAAGACAGGGTAAAATGTTTGACTTCAATTATATTAGAATGAAGCAGCCCTGGGCACAGACAACACTGTATCTTTGATGTTTTGATGAACTGTAATTTGTGTGGCTGTCATTTGTCTGCTTCCAGATATTTCCTCAGGTACTTTGTGACTGTTGCTTTGAATTTTACCATTTTTCTCTACATATCTCAAAACAGTGTTTAAGCTGATGATTGAAATGTTGCAAGAAATACAAACCAGATTCATTTCATTCATAAATCTGGATTTAGGCTTCATTATGGGAAAAACTGTTGGAAGAATTGGAAGAGACTTATCTATCTTCCATATTCAAGAACTATATACCCAGGAGCTATGAATATTTTTTAACATCTAGAGAGTATGAAAGTATTTCTTGATTGTGTAGTTATGTATGTCTCAATTTGTAAGAGTAAAAAGAGTTGGAATCCATTAAGTATTTTCACATATTTAGAACTTTAATATTATTATAAACAATCTTTAAAATTTTTTATAAGGAAATACTTGAAAATGAAAAATTTCTTAATTTCTCCATAAAAGCAATATAATCACTTGTAAGTGAATCATCAGCAGTGAAACGGTTTCTCGATAACATTTAACATTAGTTTGTTGTCTTTATCCTTAATAAGAAGCCCAAACTAACAAATAAAGCAGCTGAACCTTGATAAATGTTTGTTACTGTAGGTTGTATTTTCATCAGTAATAATTTATCTTTTTAAAAGTTAAAATGTCTAATAATACCCTGTCTTTCCTCTTCAGGGAATTGCTCCAAAGCTGGAATTTTCTACAACCTCAGTGATTACTGAATGTCTGATAAGTTCAAGGAAGTGCCGCACTCAGGTTAAAATAATTTAATTACAGTATTTAATGATTTAATGTATTAGTTCCTATTTATTGGGCATGTGGCAAGTGCTATTTTTTTTTTATTTTGGCTGCAGTTGATTCCACATTTTTTGGATCTTTCAGTTCAGTTAGTTGAGTTCAGTCTCTCAGTCGTGTCCGACTCTTCACGACCCCATGGACCACAGCCGCCAGGCCTCCCTGTCCATCACCAACTCGCGGAGTCTACTCAAACTCATCTCCGTTGAGTCGGTGAGGCCATCCAACCATCTCATCCTCTGTCGTCCCCTTCTCCTGCCTTCACTCTTCCCCAGCATCAGGGTCTTTTCAAATGCGTCAGCTGTTCATCTCAGGTGGCCAAAGTATTGGAGTTTCAGCTTCAACATCAGTCTTTCCAATGAATATTCAGGACTGATTTCCTTTAGGATGGATTGGTTGGATCTCCTTGCAGTCGAAGGGACTCTCAAGAATCTTCTCCAACACCACAGTTCAAAAGCATCAATTTTTCAGTGTTCAGCTTTCTTTATAGTCCAGCTCTCACATCCATACATGACTACTGGAAAAACCATAGCTTTGACGACCTATGTTGCTAAGGTAGTATCTCTGCTTTTTAATATGCTGTCCAGGTTGGTCATAACTTTCTTTCCAAGGAGTAAGCGTCTTTGCATTTCATAGCTGCAATCACCATCTGCAGTGATTTTGGAGCCCCCCAAAACAAAATCTGTCACTGTTTCCACTGTTTCCCCATCTATTTGGCATGAAGTGACGGGACCAGATGCCATGATCTTAGTTTTCTGAATTATGAGCTTTAAGCCAACTTTTTCACTCTCATTTTTCTCATTCATCAAGAGGCTCTTTAGTTCTTCGCCATTTGCCATAAGGATGGTGTCATCTGCATAACTGAGGTTATTGCTGTTTCTCCCGGCAATCTTGATTCTAGCTTGTGCTTCCTCCAGCCCAGCATTTCTCATGATGTACTCTGCATATAAGCTAAATAAACATGGTGACAATATACAGCCTTGACATACTCCTTTTCCTATTTGGAACCAGTCTGTTGTTCCATGTTCAGTTCTAACTGTTGCTTTTTGTCCTGCATACAGATTTTTCAAGAGGCAGGTCAGGTGGTCTGGGATTCCCATCTTTTTCAGAATTTTCCACAGTTTATTGTGATCCACACAGTCAAAGTCTTTGGCATAGTCAATAGATGTTTTTCTGGAACTCTCTTACTTTTTCAATGATCCAGTGGATGTTGGCAATTTGAACTCTGGTTTCTCTGCCTTTTCTAAAACCACCTTGAACATCTGGAAGTTTATGGTTCACGTATTGCTGAAGCCCGTCTTGGAGAATTTTTAGCATTACTTTGCTAGCGTGTGAGATGAGTGCAATTGTGCGGTAGTTTGAGCATTCTTTGGCATTGCCTTTCTTTGGAATTGGAATGAAAACTGACCTTTTCCAGTCCCGTGGCCACTGCTGAGTTTTCCAAATTTGCTGACATTGAGTGCAGCACTTTCATAGCATCATCTTTTAGGATTTGAAATAGCTCAACTGGAATTCCATCACCTCCACTAGCTTTGTTCATAATGATGCTTCCTAAGGCCCTCTTGACTTCACATTCAGGATGTCTGGCTCTAGGTGAGTGATCACACCATCGTGTATCTGGCTCTTGAAGATCTTTTTTGTACAGTTCTTCTGTGTATTCTTGCCACCCCTTCTTAATATCTTCTGCTTCTGTTAGGTCGATACCATTTTTGTCCTTTATTGAGCCCATCTTTGCATGAGATGTTCCCTTGGTATCTCTAATTTTCTTGAAGAGATCTCTAGTCTTTCCCATTCTGTTGTTTTCCTCTGTTTCTTTGCACTGATCACTGAGGAAGGCTTTCTTATCTCTCCTTGCTGTTCTTTGAAACTCTGCATTCAAATGGGTATATCTTTCCTTTTCTCCTTGACTTTTTGCTTCTCTTCTTTTCACAGCTATGTGTAAGGCCTCCTCAGATAGCCATTTTGCTTTTACTTTTTTGCATTTCTTTTTCTTGGGGATGGTCTTGATCCTTGTCTCCTGTACCAATGTCGTGAACCTCCGTCCATAGTTCATCAGGCACTCTGTCTATCAGATCTAGTCCCTTACAAATCTATTTCTCACTTCCACTGTATAATCGTAAGGGATTATATTTGGATCTTTAAGGCAGTTATCATAGGTATTTAGCATTTTGGTTACATGTTAATAAGTGTGAATGTGAAAAGCTTGTTACAGTTGGTAGATGGTACATTTACTTACTTACTTCATGGTTTTTTTTTTTAATGGAAAGAAATTAAACTGCCAGAAAGATGTTGGGATCAAGAAGTCCCACAGAGAACCAGTTTGGAGGCCTCTATAAATCTTAAAGAACTTAAAGTTCAAAGAAAGTGAAAGTGAAGTCGCTCAGTCGTGCCTGACTCTTTGCGACCCCATGGACAGTAGCCTGCACCAAGCTCCTCCGTCCATGGGATTTTCAAGGGAAGAGTACTGGAGTGGATTGCCATTTCCTTCTCCAGGGAATCTTCCCAACCCAGGGATCGAACCCAGGTCTCTTGCATTGTAGACAGACAATTTGCCATCTGAGCCACCAGGGAAATCCTTAAAGTTCAAAGGATTTGCTGAAAAGTTCCCTTTTTAACAAATGGGACCAAGGTGCTCAGACTGGGTTATAGGTATTTAGTAGGTATAGCTTCTTGAGTGTTTCTGATTCCTTAAGGGACCATTGCTCTAGTTTGGTGGCTGTTCTAATGCTATCAGATCATAAGAAGCTTGGCTATTTCAGTGTAAGTACCTTCTATGTTTGTAAAAACTGTCTTCAGCAAACTCAGATATCTGGATCTAATACTCCATTTTGGTCCAACTTTCTGCTGAGTCACCAGGCTCATCTTGCTACCCTGTCTGCAGATGATCTAACAATGTCCAGGCATTACCCATACATATGTGGCTGCCTTATGACCAGGTAACAATGGGCAGCCTGTGACGATGAGCCAGGACTATATAAAGCCTAGTGGGCCCAAACAGGGCAGGACTGGACCTATGGTGGGAAAAGTAGAATGTTAATTTCCTACATTAACAGTTTAAGAGTAACCTTTCTCAGGGTGACAGCAAGCTAAGAAAGGTAAAATATAGTTATAAGATTATCAAGGGGATCTTTTTTACTTTGTTTAGCAAGACATTTACTGTATCAGAGTTTAGCCTAATTATTTGTCTTTTAAATGCAAGACGAAGTACTGCTGTTAGAGGTCTGATGACTTGCTTGCCAAATGTAGAGCTGGCTTACTGACTTGTTTGGTGATATGCTTTGTGATAAATTGTCATAAATTCTGCCCCTGGTCATAACAAGTTTCCTTTCCACGCTGGGGTATTCGCTTCTGCTGGATGGGTAGAAAGTTCTCTTTTTTGGTCAGGAGTGTCGCATACACACAGAAGAGTACGTACATTCCAAATGCACAGCTTGGTGGAAGACTCCTTACTAAATGCAGAACTGTCATCCCACCAGTGGTTTCATTGGACTGGCATTTTCCTCTATAAGCTTTTGGCTCACTTGCTGTTTCAGTGTCATTTGTTCTTTGTGGAACGGAAATGTGAGAAACTGGTTGTTGATGTTAGTGTTTAAGAAAATATTCTTGAAAATCAGACAGATTTGGTTTCAAGTTCCTCATAAGACTGATTTAAAGATTTGAGAATATATGTACCTGGCATGTAACATATAATTAATAAATTTTGTGACTGTTACTGAGGTTATGGTTTTAATTAAGATAATTGAGATGTAGAAGACATAGATGAGATATTAGAATATATTGTCTGACAGGTACAAAAGAGTGTACATTTTTACATTAAAATTGTGGATGGTAACAGGCAGAATTTTAATTTTATGTGATATTGTGTGAGAACATGCTAAATCCACTTTTTTCCCAAGTAAGTATTAGTTACAATTAAATTTTTAATGGCTATAAAACAGCATTTTCAGCTTTAAATACAGTTTAAAATAAGACAAACCGTTTTAATTTTTAAGAGTAAAATAAACTTCATATGATAATTTAGGTTTATAAATATTTATAATGATCTTTATTCCTTTGGGAACTTTTTTTTCAAGTTTTGTAAATCACAATTGATGTCACCAATTGAATGCACTGATAATAATAAGGTATATTATTGGGATTTTCTGGAATAAATCATTTTCTACTTACTTTTTTTTACCTACCACAGATTAGAATTTATCATTAGTAGTAAGTAAATATTACACATTAATAAAGTAACTTTATTAGTATGTCTGATAATCTGTATCAGGTTTCCTGTGTAACTAAGTTAATAAAATAAGATGTTTCTCACTGTTGTGTGGCTTGGCTGTGTAATTCTTTTGGTTTGGGCTGGCTAGGCTAGGGCTGAGTGGTCTAGGATGGCTTCACCTTGGCACCTGGATGACTTCTTGGGCTGAGAGGGGCTTTACATTCCTGGTATTTGGCTTTATGTCAGCTGGGGTGATGGCCATAGACTATCCTCATTTAGCAGGCAAATTTCAGCTCCTTCACATGTGGCAGGAAAGTTTTTCTGGGCCATTTGGTATAATACAGTATAAAAACAGCCACTATTTTAAGTTTTGTTGGACATTAATAGGATACATTAAGGATTGATTAGGTTAGAAAGCATGAATCTGTGGTAGATACAGCACAGATATACTTCACTTTCTGTGTGATATTCAGCATTCAAAAAGTGTAATGAAGAAGAAAGTTCGAGTTAGTTTCGGTTTGGTATAAACAGAAGTGGGTAAGAAGGAATTTTGCAGCATTGCTGAAATAGGTAATGATGGATTCATCTGGATAAAAGATACTAAAAAATGTATGAAGATCTAAGGGAAAGAGATCTAGGGGCTGAGGAGGAGAGGAGGGCAAGTAACAGATTCAGTGAAAATAAAAGAAGTAGGTTGAGGAAGAGGAGGTTTGGTCAACAAGAGACTTTCAGAGTTTAGTGTGCAGTGGATCTGAATAATGATGAAATCTAAGATGAAGTAGAAAGAAATAGTTAAAGCTCAGCAGTAGAAAGTCTGAGTCCAAGGTCTTGGAAAGATTCATTGCTTGAACATGTTATTAAACCTCAAAGGTTCATGTGCTAACATTGCTGCTGCTTTGAGTCAGTGTGATGTCATAAAGATGCATGAATTGGGATGAAAATTCTGAATTACTTGTTGAAGTCATTGAACAAGGTGGGAGAAGGTCCAGGAGCATTAACAAGAGCTAGAGAAGAAAGAAAGATGATGAAATAATCTGATGCTGCTGGTCTGTATGAAACTTGTGGACTTAACTTTTTTCCTAATCAGGAAATGTTTTCTTGTTTTCCTATTTTCTGTTTATCTGCCTTAAAAAATGCATGACTTCTATTTTATGTTTGTATTTTATTTACTCTGAAATAGATACCCTTAGCAGGTAGGGAGGGAGACTGAGAAGGTAGAAAAGGGGAGAGGTAGATTAGGTGGTTTTTTAAAGTTATAAAGTTAGGAGGACATTCACGGATTCTTAACCATCTGTTTTCTCTAATATTGGAAAGCTTATAAATCTAGATAATGCTTGCAATGGTCTTAACGTTGTTTATTTGTGATCCAGCTTTTGTAAGGCAGAATAATTTTTATTTGAATAAAATATCCTAATAACTCAAAAATTTTAGAAATATCATGTTTGTTATTAAAATTTTACACTATTAGCCAATATTATTAGAAGATAAGTACTAGTTATTCAAATTTGTAATATGTCTTTTGGACATTTTTACTTTTATGAAAGTTCAGAATTAAGATGTTATGGTTATTTGCCATTGAATTTTAAAGTTTGGAAGAGATATTAAAATTCTAATCACTTTGTGTAATTCATATATGTTCAATGAAAATATGTAAAAGCTTTACTTCAGATTTTCATATTGTACAAGTGAATGTAATTATAATAGTATGAATGAAACATATATAGTTTTCTCCATTAAGATTTTATAATCAACTAATTAGATGTGTATTTGTAAGATTATTAAACTTACCCTCTTAAATTATATAGCTAATTATTTGAATACATAGTTACAAATGATAAACCAACATTTACATTAATCTTTAGTATATTGAAAAATAACTTTTTAATTTTTTCTTAGATTTTTCAAATGATTAAATATTGGGCTTTAACTTTTGTAAAGTACTTATTGTACTTAAGAAGAAGTGTGGTATAGTGTATTTTACTTATTACTAGACAGAGTTATTTGGGAGGATGTGGATTTGACTTCCCCCAGCATCTGCACAAATAAGAGACACTGATCTAGTTGGTTTTGATAGATTATATGTACGTTAAATTACTTTTTAAAGTTTTTCCTACCTGTGGTTATATATATATATATATATATATATATATATATATATATATGGTTTACCCAGGGGTCATAATATGTATTAAGTATATTCTCCTGGCCAAACTAATTTTTATTTTTTATCTTTAGGATAAATTTGCTTACCATACGGCTCCAGTTGAAAAACCACACGGCAGACTGCAAAACAGAACATCGAGGTCACAAAAGAAAAAATCCAAGTCACCTGAGAGAAATAAGTATTGCATAAATGCAAAAAACTACGAACAGCCTACAATTTCTTCAAAATCACACTCTCCATCTCCTTACACAAAAAGACGCATGTGTGAGCTATCGGAAGACACCAGGCGGCGGCTGGCCCATTTAAATCTCGGCCCTTATGAATTCAAAAAAGAAACAGATAAACCTCCATTTGTGATTAGACATGTATGTGCTCTTTGAAACATTTCCATTTGAAACTGATCTAATCTGTAATTGCACTAAAATATTACTCTCAAACTTCTTTCAACTTCCAGCTTATGTGAATAATTTTTCTTCCTGAACTGTATGTTAGCCTAGCAATCTAAAATGGAAAGTTAACTTAATAAAAGAACATTCTTTTGTAGGCTTTAAACCTGACAGAGATCAAGCTCCATTATGAATCCCATAAGTCCTCTAAGTAGCCATTTCCTTTCCTCTTATAAGTGGACAGTGTAATAACTACAAATAGAACTGATTTATAATTGGCATTATACTGAAATGGCAGAGTAAGATTCTTAAAAAGGAACTAGTTTTCTTTGTGAAAGGGAGGCACCCGCCCCCAGCCCTTTAAGAAATTGTAATGGAAAAGTTTCCCTTGTAATTATGTCCCTTGGGTAAACCTTATATAATGGACTTGGAAGCAAATCATCATTTGATGGTAACGGAAAGGCCTTTGAAAGAGAAGACTTAACTTTAAGGGTAATAGAGTTTATAATCTTTCTGTATAGAAGCCTGTTTTGATGTGTTTTGTGTTTAAAGCTTGTATCCATATGATAGTCAAAAAGATTTTGGCTAATTTTTAAGGGTCTATAGTCCATCCTAAAGGAGACCAGTCCTGGGTGTTCACTGGAAGGACTGATGCTGAGGCTGAAATTCCAATACTTTGACCACCTAATGCTAAGAATTGACTCATTGGAAAAGACCTTGATGCCAGGAGGGATTTGGGGGCAGGAGGAGAAGGGGACAACAGAGGATGAGATGGCTGGATGGCATCACCGACTCATGCACATGAGTTTGGGTGAACTCCGGGAGTTGGTGATGGACAGGGAGTCCTGGCGTGCTGCGATTCATCGGGTCGCAAAGAGTTGGACACTACTGAGCAATTGAACTGAACTGAACTAAATAATACTTAATAAAAATCTTTCTCAGAATCTTCATAATTTTTTTAATTTTTATAGAAATATTTTACCTTAAAGGCATTTCAGTAACAAAAAATTGCTTTATACAATAATAAACTTGAAGATTTAAGTGCCTGTAGAAGCAAAACAACTTTTTGAGGTATCTATAAAATACTTTCTGACTTTAATGTTTCCAGTGCATTTTCCCAAATTTTAAAATGTGAATGTAAATCCAAACAAGTAAACATGTTCCTTTGATGGTCTAATAGCTTTTTTAATATTGGTGATACCATTAAAAAAAAAATTTAGATGTACTTTAAGCAGTATTTCATTCCATTTTCTTATTTTGACTATGAATCTTTTATTATTTTAGCCTAAATTAATAGATTTTTATTGTAAAAAAGAAAATTTTTAATAGTTATGGTAACTTTTAAATGGTTACATTTTATTGAGATCATTGTAATTGCACTTGTGTTATTTATAGCACTTGTTTATAGGTTCTGGTCACTGTTTTTTATTGTTTGAACAATATCCAGATATGTTTACTTGCTTGTTTGATGGCAGTTTCAGAATGCCTTTAATTTTGTTTGCCCACAATTGCAAATTAAATTGAAAAGAAAGGACATGCTAAATTCTAACCTGAAGGAGTATTAGCACTTTAATTAAAATACCTATGTACAAAGACAACTAGGAATATTTTGAGCATTAGCCACATAAAAATTGCTTAGGGAAATAACTACTCTTAAAATGTTTAGTATTATTTTCATGTCACTACTTAAAATAGAATAATTTTATTAATTCTTGGGATAAATTTTGACATTTTTATTTAAATAATTTCCCTTTCAACTTTCCAATGAATGGGAAGAAATATATGCTTCTAAGTTTATAGCTACAAAATTACTTACAGTGACTGTAAAGGACTAGATTTTTCCAACTGTGTTTATAAATATATGACTCCCACCTCCATGCTGCTGCTGCTGCTAAGTCGCTTCAGTTGTGTCCAACTCTGTGCGACCCCACAGACGGTAGCCCACCAGGCTCCCCCATCCCTGGGATTCTCCAGGCAAGAACACTGGAGTGTGTTGCCATTTCCCTGTCCAATGCATGAAAGTGAGAAGTGAAAGTGAAGTCGCTCAGTCGTGTCCGACTCTTAGTCGCTCAGTCGTGTCCGACCCCAGGGACTACAGCCTACCAGGCTCTTCCACCCATGGGATTTTCCAGGCAAGAGTCCATTCATGATTTTCAAAGCACTTAACAAAATTGGTAACCAAGCAAAATTTTAATTTGATATATGAATATACAAAATGTAATACTCTTAGACATTCTAGTTTTATAGGTACTGTATAAAAAGTAATCTTAAAGAATAAAGAAGTTTCCAGAAATGAGTATGCTCCCAAACAAACTAGCACAACCATTCTATAAGAGTTAAGCTACATTCTTTGCTTTTTTTTCATTTATGTAGAAGTTAGTATTTTTTCTATTATGGTAAAATATTCATAATATAATATTTTTATTCTGCCATTTCATATAAATAGAAACATACACGTTTTGCCTTTTTGTCTTTTTTCATTTAGTACATTTATACAGTGCTTTCGAGTTTCATTTGTGTTGCAGCATGTATCAGTACTTGATTCTTTTTATGACTGAATAATTCAGTGTACATTTTGTGTATCCATTAATCTGCTGATGGACATTTGAGTTTTCACCTTTTAGTTATGTGAATAGTACTTCTGTGAACATTCGTGTACAAGTTTTGTTTGAATATCTGTTTTAATTCCCAACTGCTTTAATACCTAGGAGTGGGATTGTGGGGCCATATGGGCTTCCCTGACCTGCCTCTTGAGAAAACTGTATTGCAGGTCAGGAAGCAACAGTTAGAACTGGACATGGAACAACAGACTGGTTCCAAAGAGGAAAAGGAGTGCATCAAGGCTGTATATTGTCACCCTGCTTATTTAACTTCTATGCAGAGTACATCATGAGAAATGCTAGACTGGAAGAAAAACAAGGTGGAATCAAGATTGCCGGGAGAAATATCAATAACCTCAGATATGCAGATGACACCACCCTAATGGCAAAGTGAAGAGGAACTAAAAAGCCTCTTGATGAAAGTGAAAGAGGAGAGTGAAAAGGTTGGCTTAAAACTCAACATTCAGAAAACAAAGATCATGTGGTCCGGTCCCATCACTTCATGGGAAATAGATGGGGAAACAGTGGAAACAGTGTCAGACTTTATTTTTTGGGGCTCCAAAATCACTGCAGATGGTGATTGCAGCCATGAAATTAAAAGACACTCCTTGGAAGAAAAGTTATGACCAACCTAGAAAGCATATTCAAAAGCAGAGACATTACTTTGCTGACTAAGCTCCGTCTAGTCAAGGCTATGGTTTTTCCTGTGGTCATATATGGATGTGAGAGTTGGACTGTGAAGAAGGCTGAGCGCCGAAGAATTGATGCTTTTGAACTGTGGTGTTGGAGAAGACTCTTCAGAGTCCCTTGGACTGCAGGGAGATCCAACCAGTCCATTCTGAAGGAGATCAGCCCTGGGATTTCTTTGGAAGGAATGATGCTAAAGCTGAAACTCCAGTACTTCGGCCACCTCATGTGAAGAGTTGACTCATTGGAAAAGACTCTGATGCTGGGAGGGATTGGGGGCAGGAGGAGAAGGGGACGACAGAGGATGAGATGGCTGAATGGCATCACTGACTCAATGGATGTGAGTCTGAGTGAACTCCGGGAGTTGGTGATGAACAGGGAGGCCTGGCGTGCTGCGGTTCATGGGGTCACAAAGAGTCAGACACGACTGAGCGACTGAACTTAACTGAACTGAACTGAATGGGCTTCCCTGGTGGCTCAGACAGTAAAGAATCTGCCAGCAATGCGGGAGACCTGAGTTCAATCCCTGGGTCAGGAAGATCTCCTGGAGAAGGGAATGGCAGCCCACTCCAGTATTCTTGCCTGGGAAATCCCATGGACAGAGGAACCTAGTGGGCTACAGTACCTGGGTTCACAATGAGTCAGACAGAACTGAGTGACTGCTGCTGCTGCTAAGTCACTTCAGTCGTGTCCGACTCTGTGCAACCCCATAGATGGCAGCCCACCAGGCTCCCCCATCCCTGGGATTCTCTAGGCAAGAATACTGGAGTGGGTTGCTACATGGTAATTCTGTGTTTCACTTGTTGAAGAATTGCCAAACTGTTTTCCAGAGTTTGCTCTGTTGTGTTTTCACCAGCAATGTGTGATGTTTCCAATTTATCCACATTTTCACTAATGTCCGTTATTTTCTGTTTTATCTTTATTGTAGCTATCCTGAGGGTGTAGAGTGGTATCTCATGATGGGGGTAAAATAGACTTTTGACTTGCATTTTACTAATGATTAGTGATGCTGAATGTTTTTTCATGTGCTTATTGGTCATTTTGGTCATTTGTATATTTTTTTTGGAGAAGTGTCTTTTTGAAGTCCTTTGCTTAATTTTTTTTTATTGAGTTTTTGAAGTTTGTTTATATATCTGGATATTAATGCCTTTTCAGATAATAATTTGCAAATATTTTGCTCTACTACGTGGGTTACCTTTTCACTCTCTTGATATTGCCCTTTTTTGTAAAAAGCTTTTAATTTTGGTAGATAAAGCTGTCTCGTTTGCTCAGATTTAAATCAGTCTGACTCTTTTTGTTAGAAAACATGGATGACTGTTAATATGTTATTCCTATTCTCAGAATGCTGGCTCCTAAATGCAGCCAGGTGAAGACACTGAATTCAAAATCTGTATGCTAAGGAGATAAGTAATAAATGGCTAAACTTGTTTTTGAAATGTAGCAAAGTAAGATTTCTCTTTCTAACTTTGTAGTGGAAAGCAAACTAAGCAATAGAATAATGGACATTTCAACTGTAAATCTGTTGATTTTAGAGTGGATTCAGAATATAATTTAAAATTTCTGGGATTTAAATTTTACTTAAAAACAAACAGCAAAATGCTTGGCTAAGCTCTGATTTTGGAAGGTGCCTGAACTGTGTAGGCAATATCATGTTAACCTGATGATATGTGATCTATGTACCTTACTTGATTTTCTGGTACCATTAGAACTGAAAAAAAATTAAGCTTTTTGTTACATTGAAATTTTCCTTATTCTAGGTCGATCCCCCAAGTCCCAGAGCCGATGCTTTATTTGGATCTCCTGGCAGAGACTGTGAAAGAGATGGATGGTCCAGGCTGCACAATGGTAATATGCAAGTTATATCTATTGTTTTAGGTATCTTTCCTACATTCAAGTGTTTATCTTGGCATCAATTAAAGAAAAACAGAATCTTGGCTATAATGGAAAATATGTTACAATAACACTTTTTAAAACCTATGGGACACCCAGGTAGAGACTCTCTAAAAATTATAAAATTTAAGTGCTGCTATAAATCATCATCTTTGTGATTCAAAACACATATTAGCATATTAAAGACTGTGATACCTTTTAGTAAAACAAAACAACAACAAAAAACTTTGATTTTGTTTTGCTCAACAATTTTTAAATTTATTTGGCCATGAAACCTTTTTCCTACTTTAACAAGCATTACTGTTAGTGGAACAGGCTTTGGGAAAGTTGTAAAAAGAATTCAAGCTGATACTTTTGGACATACATTTACACGTATATTTGAATGCTTTGCTCAGCCACTTGTTTATAAACGGAGCATTCTTGAACAAATTATCTTAACTACTCTGATTATCAGTTTATTGAAGAATGAAGATAACATGATAAATATTACTATGCAAATGCCCTAGCACACAGGACACTTAATATCAGCTGTCACAATAATGTTTATATTTCAGGAAAGATAACATTCTTTAGATTTAGTTTATAATAATTTTTTTTTCATTTTTAGGCCTGATCCTAATAGTTAGATGGTTATTTCTAAGCTCAATATGAAGATGATTTTAATAAAGAAGATTAAATAGTTGGGGAAGTGTGTGTGTGTGGTGTGTGTGTGTGTGTGTGTGTGTGTGTGCACGCGCTCTCAGTTGTGTCTGATTCTGTGACCTTACAGACTGTAACTCACCAGGCTACACTGTCCATGAGATTCTTCAGGCAGTCACAAAAATGGAGTGGGTTGTCATTTCCTTCCCCAAGGGGTCTTCCCGACCCAGGGATTGAACCAGCATCTCCATGTCTTCTGCATTGGCAGAAGGATTCTTTACCTCTGAGCTACCTGGGAAGCCCAGTCAGGGACATCTAAGTGTTAATATCTATAGACGCTGGCTAGTCAATTCACCAGAAGCGTTTAAGTTAACTTATTGCACACTAAGAAAAAGGCGTAGAAAAGTGAGAGTAAAAAAATATAATCAACATATTGTGAGCTTTGTCTCTTTCTGATTCTAAACTCTAGTTACATAATCTCTCTTTTAAAATTAGGATATGAAACATTCTTATCTAAGAACATGAAGAGTTTGTGCTCACCTATTTTCCTTTTTTAGCATTAATTGGGAGATAAATAGGGTAATTGATAAGCCTTTTGTACTCTGAATAATAGATTATGTGACATTAGGTAGAGATGTTATACTGTTTCCCCTCTTGGACTAAATTTATAGACATTGAGTAAATACACTTTAAGGACCAGAAAAATTGAAAATGACTTCAATATAGACTTTTCTTGGGAAGATGTTTTTGGAATGCACTTAAATATCTGATTTCCCCTAACAATTATTATATATTTCCCAGCAGAACTGTTATAGTTTCTAGTAACTTCATCAGCTGCCTATATAGAGGTACAATTAGAGAGGTCAATAATGAGGTGCTTTTTTCTTTTAACTTTTTATTTTGATATAATTTTAGACTTATAGAAAGTTGAAATAGTACAAAGAATTCCCCTATGCCTTTTACTCAGAATCCACAAATATTAATATTTGCTTTTCCTTCTCCCTCCATCTTTCTCTTTCTTTCTCCTCCTTGCCTCCATCTCTGTATGTGTGTCTGCGTATAAATTTTTCCCACCATTGCTATGGACTGAATTGTGTCCCTCAAAATTCATATGTTGAAGTTCTAACCCCCAGTGGTGGTATTTGGAGATGGGTCATTACCTTTGGGAGGTAATTAGGTTTAGATGAGTTTATGGGGTAGGGTTTTCATGATAGGATTAATGTCAGAGATCCCATATCAGTGATGTTCCTTTCTCTCTGTCATGTAAGGACACAACCAAAAGGCAGCCATCCTCAAGCCAGAATGAGAGCTTTCACCGAAACCTGGCTGTGTTGGCACCCGCATCTCAGACTTCCAGCTTCTAGAAGTATGAGAAATAAATGTTTATTGTTTAATTCACCTAGTCTATGATAGAAGACAGCCCGAGAAAACTAACAAGTTTTTCTCTTACGGGGATGTAATTATCAAAACAAGGAACTAACAATATAATAAGCTCTAGTAATTTTCTGGTGGAGTCTTTAGGGTTTTCTATGTAGAGGATCATGTCATCTGCAAACAGTGAGTTTTACTTCTTCTTTTCCAATTTGTATTCCTTCTATTTCTTTTTCTGCTCTGATTGCTGTGGCCAAAACTTCCAAAACTATGTTGAACAGTAGTGGTGAAAGTGGGCACCCTTGTCTTGTTCCTGACTTTAGGGGAAGTGCTTTCAATTTTTCACCATTGAGGATAATGTTTGCTGGGGGTTTGTCATATATAGCTTTTATTATGTTAAGGTATGTTCCTTCTATTCCTGCTTTCTGGAGAGTTTTGATCATAAACAGATGTTGAATTTTGTCAAAGGCTTTCCTTGCATCTATTGAGATAATCATATGGCTTTTATTTTTCAATTTTTAATGTGTATTACATTGATTGATTTGCAGATATTGAAGAATCCTTGCATCCCTGGGATAAAGCCCAGTTGGTCATGGTGTATGATCTTTTTAATGTGTTGTTGGATTCTGATTGCTAGAATTTTGTTAAGGATTTTTGCATCTATGTTCATCAGTGATACTGGCCTGTAGTTTTCTTTTTTTGTGGCATCTTTGTCAGGTTTTGGTATTAGGGTGATGGTGGCCTCATAGAATGAGTTTGGAAGTTTACCTTCCTCTGCAATTTTCTGGAAGAGTTTGAGTAGGATAGGTGTTAGCTCTTCTCTGAATTTTTGGTAGAATTCAGCTGTGAAGCAGTCTGGACCTGGGCTTTTGTTTGCTGAAGATTTCTGATTGCACTTTCAATTTCCGTGCTTGTGATGGGTCTGTTAAGATTTTCTATTTCTTCCGATTCAGTTTTGGAAACTTGTACTTTTCTAAGAATTTTTCCATTTCTTCCAAGTTGTCCGTTTTTTTGGCATATAATTGCTGATAGTAGTCTCTTATGATCCCTTGTATTTCTGTGTTGTCTGTTGTGATCTCTCCATTTTCATTTATAATTTTATTATTTGATTTTTCTCCCTTTGTTTCTTGCTGAGTCTGGCTAATAGTTTGTCAGTTTTATTTATCCTTTCAAAGAACCAGCTTTTAGCTTTGTTGATTTTTGCTGTGGTCTCTTTTGTTTATTTTGCATTTATTTCTGCCCTAATCTTTAAGATTTCTTTCCTTCTATTAACCCTGGGGTTCTTCATTTCTTCCTTTTCTAGTTGCTTTAGGTGTAGAGTTAGGTACAGCTATGAACTTTCCCCTTAGCACTGCTTTTACAGTGTCCCACAGGTTTGGGGTTGTTGTGTTTCATTTTCATTCATTTCTATGCATATTTTGATTTCTTTTTTTATTTCTTCTGTGATTTGTTGGTTATTCAGCAGTGTGTTGTTCAGCCTCCATATGTTGGGATTTTTAATAGTTTTTCTCCTGTAATTGAGATCATTGTGGTCAGAAAAGATACTTGGAATAATTTCAATTTTTTTGAATTTACCAAGGCTAGATTTATGGCCCAGGATGTGATCTATCCTGGAGAAGGTTCCGTGTGCGCTTGAGAAAAAGGTGAAATTCATTGTTTTGGAGTGAAATGTCTTATAGATATCAATTAAGTCTAACTGCTCTATTGTATCGTTTAAAGTTTGTGTTTCCTTGTTAATTTTCTGTTTAGTTGATCTGTCCATAGGTGTGAGTGGGGTATTAAAGTCTCCCACTATTATTGTGTTATTGTTAATTTCCCCTTTCATACTTGTTAGCATTTGTCTTACATATTGTGGTGCTCCTATGTTGGGTACATATATATTTATAATTGTTATATCTTCCTCTTGGAGAGATCCTTTGATCATTATGTGGTGTCCTTCTTTGTCTCTTTTCACAGCCTTTGTTTTAAAGTCTATTTTATCTGATATGAGTATTGCTACTCCTGCTTTCTTTTGGTCTTTATTTGCATGGAATATCTTTTTCCAGCCCTTCCCTTTCAGTCTGTATGTGTCCTCTGTTTTGAGGTGAGTCTCTTGTAGACAACATATGTAGGGGTCTTGTTTTTGTATCCATTCAGCCAATCTTTGTCTTTTGGTTAGGGTTTTCAACCCATTTACGTTTAAGGTAATTATTGATAAGTATGATCTCTTGCCATTTACTTTATTGTTTTGGGTTCAGGTTTATACACCCTTTTTGTGTTTCCTGTCTAGAGAATATCCTTTAGCATTTGTTGGAGAGCTAGTTTGGTGGTGCTGAATTCTCTCAGCTTTTGCTTGTCTGTAAAGCTTTTGATTTCTCCTTCATATTTGAATGAGATCCTTGCTGGGTACAGTAATCTGGGCTGTAGGCTATTTTCTTTCATCACTTCAAGTATGTCTGGCCATTCCCTCCTGGCCTGAAGAGTTTCTATTGAAAGATCAGCTGTTATCTTTATGGGAATCCCCTTGTGTGTTATTTGTTGTTTTCCCCTTGCTGCTTTTAATATTTGTTCTTTGTGTTTGATCTTTGTTAATTTGATTAATATGTGTCTTAGGGTGTTTCGCCTTGGGTTTATCCTGTTTGGGACTCTCTGGGTTTCTTGGACTTGGGTGGTTATTTCCTTCCCCATTTTAGGGAAGTTTTCAACTATTATCTCCTCAAGGATTTTCTCATGGTCTTTCTTTTTGTCTTCTTCTTCTGGGACTCCTATGATTCGAATGTTGGGGCGTTTAATATTGTCCTGGAGGTCTCTGAGATTGTCCTCATTTCTTTTAATTCGTTTTTCTTTTTTCCTCTCTGATTCATTTATTTCTACCATTCTATCTTCTAATTCACCAATCCTATTTTCTGCCTCCGTTATTCTACTATTTGTTGCCTCCAGAGTGTTTCTGATCTCATTTATTGCCTTATTCATTATATATTGACTCTTTTTTATTTCTTCTAGGTCTTTGTTAAACCTTTCTTGCATCTTCTCAATCCTTGTCTCCAGGCTATTTATCTGTGATTCCATTTTGATTTCAAGATTTTGGATCATTTTCACTATCATTATTTGGAATTCTTTCTCTGGTAGACTCCCTATCTCTTCCTCTTTTGTTTGGTTTGGTGGACATTTATCCTGTTCCTTTACCTGCTGGGTATTCCTCTGTCTCTTTATCTTGTTTATATTTCTGAGTTTGGGGTGGCCTTTCTGTTTTCTGGCAGTTTGTGGAATTCTCTTTATTATGGAGTTGCCTCACTGTGGGTGGGGTTGTACGGGTGGCTTTTGAAGGTGTCCTGATTAGGGAAGCTTGTGTTCTGGTGGGTTGAGCTTGATTTCTTCTCTCTGGAGTGCAGTGAAGTGTCCAGGAATGAGTTAAGAGATGTCAGTAGATTTGGAGTATATTTTGGGCAGCCTGTATATTGAAGCTCAGGGCTGTGTTCCTGTGTTGCTGGAGAATTTGCATGGTATGTCTTGCTCTGGAACTTGTTGGCCCTTGGGTGGTGCTTGGTTTCAGTGTAGGTATGGAGGGTCCTAAGATGGCAGAGGAATAGGACAGGGAGACCACTTTCTCCCCTACAAATTCATCAAAAGAAGATTTAAATGCTGAGTAAATTCCACAAAAGGACTTCTGAATGCTGGCAGAGGACATCAGGCACCCAGAAAAGCAGCCCATTGTCTTGGAAAGGAGGTAGGAAAAAATATAAAAGACAAAAAAAGAGACAAAAGAGGTAGGGAGGGAGCTCCGTGCCAGGAAGGGAGTCTTAAAAGAGAGAAGTTTCCAAATACCAGGAAACACTGTCACTGCCGAATCTGTGGTGAGCGTTGGAACCACAGAGGGCCACCTAACTGGGAGGGAAAATAAATAAATAATTAAGACCCGCAGTTTAAGTGCCCAACGGTAACTCCCCCAGCAGAGAAGCAGCGCAGACGCCTGCACCCGCCACTAGCAAGCGGGGGCTGGGCAGGGAGGCGGGGGCTGGGCAGGGAGGCGCGGGCTGCATTGCTTAGTAAGGACCAGGCCTGAGGGCAATCTGAGGGAACTAACTTGGGCTAGCAAACCAGACTGTGGGATAGCTACCACGCAAAAAGGCCTAACCTAAGACACCGCCAGGCCCGTACACAGAACAAAGGACTGACTAGAGCTACACGAAAAGCCCTAACCTAAGATACCGTCAGGCCCGCTCACAGAACAAAGGACTGTACAGAGCTAGTCGGCTGAAGACCATCCCCCTCCAGTGACAGGCAGCCAGAGCTGGAAGGGGGCAATCACAGCCCCCTTCGAGAGACATTATCTACCAAACTGCAAGCAGGCTTCTTTACTAAGAGTTCTTGCAGTTCTGGACAGTCAACATCCGCCTGAGAGGGTGCGCCTGTTGTACACTCAGAAAACAGCGGCGGGGACGGGGGAGGTGATAAGTCGCAGCGACCACTCGTGCCAAATACCTTATCACCTGAGCTCCTCGGACCTGGGAAGGGCACAAAATGCAGGAGTCTGCGCCTCTGAGGACTAGATGTAATTTTTTTTTTTTTTAGCTAAACTTTCCACGTTTTCTCTGGCTGGAATTTCCATGAAATATAATTCTAATCTATGCAGTCCTTATGAAGAAACTTAGTATCTCTTGTACCTTAAGAATATTTGGAAGTTCATCTGGTCATTTGAGCATTTTAAAGTTGTCCTTTTTTAATTTGCTTAGAATTTAGCAAATACCTCTCATTTCCAAATGCCATCACTTTGAGGAGTAGGGCTTCAACATACACATTTTGGGAGGACACAAATATTTGGTTTGTAACACTGATTTAATGAGATTATATGAGAATCAAATAATAGCTAATATTTATTGTGTTTTCTGCTGGCCACTATTCTAAGTACTTATATTTCATTGATTCATTACTCACAGTAACCTCAAAAATTTTAGGTACTATTAGTTATCCTCACTTTACAGATGAAGAAATCTGAGATTTAAGAAGATGTAAGTTGTTCAAGATCACACATAGACACACACACAATCTAAATTAGCTCTTTTGTTTTCTTCATACTTTTCTTTAGTGTGACCCATTCATTAAGGCCCAGCTCAACTTTTTCCCTCCTATAGGAAGTTTTGCCTGATTGTCTTCAAGTTTGAGAGACTGGGCTCTACTATGACTCTTTGATAGCATTAATTGCCAGTACCATTCTGATGTAGCTTGTCCTTTTATGCTGCTATTTGACTTGGTAATAACTTAAATAAATTATAAGCACTGTACAACCATGGGCCATGATTTTTATCTCCTTTATCTCCTACATTTAGGATATAGTTAGCGCCTAATTGTTAGTAAGGGTGATTAAATATGAACGTTAGGAAACCTCAGGTCAAAGTATTAGCTTAATTTATAAAAATGAAAGAAAATTGTAGAAGTTTGTCTGAATTAGGGTAACTTTATAAATGGTTTTTGCCTGGAGAATTCCATGGACAGATGAGCCTGGTGGGCTACAGTCCATGGGGTTGCAAAGTGTCAGACAGAACTGAGCAACTAAGCACAGCACGGCACAGATTATCCTGGGTTTGTATCTGTGTACCCTGTTTTTCTGTACAAAGTGGTTAGGGAAGGTAAAATATAGACTGTTAAAGAGTGTTTTCCATTGAAATGTATTAGCGAAGAAGTAGAGTTTCAAAGTATGGTTCTGATTTTCTCATCTATCAATATAATAGAGATTGTAATTCTAAAAATTTGACTCCTTTAAGTAATAAATAGAACACCAAATGTACATTTATAATGTAGTGGTTTGTTTTAGAGAGAGATTTGAAATAATTTTATAATCCACTGTTGTAAATACCGAGAATAGGTACTTTTATGAATTGTATAATTTAATCATAACTATAACTCTCTTTTGAGGTAAGGTAAGCATTGTCTTTATACTTTTAAAATGAGGCATGAAATTAATTGTGTAACTTGACCAAATTACCATCTATGGTAAATTGAACCTGACCTTGTTTGAGTTAGAATTCAATAGTAATGATGTTGATGTTGTGTTAGTAATAATAGAAAGAAAGTGAAGTCGCTCAGTCATGTCCAACTCTTTGTAACCCCATGGACTGTAGCCTACCAGCTTCCTCCATCCATGAGATTTTCCAGGCAAGAGTACTGGAGTGGATTGCCATTTCCTTCTCTAGGGGATCTTCCCGACCCAGGGATAGAACCCAGGTCTCCTGCGTTGCAGACAGATGCTTTACTGTCTGAGCCACCAGAAAAGCTGTTAGTAATAATAGTTAGCATTTATTTTACTGCCTTACATGTAATATATAATGTAATCTTTAAAACAATATTATGAAAGAGGTACATGGGACAGTTGAAGGATCTGAGACTTGGAAAAGTCAAAGAATATGCCCATCGCCAAATTAGAAGTGCTGGTGCCTAATGGTAATGCACATCTGTTTGTCAGCAAGATCTATACACTACAGGACAGTAGCTCCCACTTGCTAAAGCTGGTACTGTTTCCACTACACTCACTTGATTCAGGCATGGACTCCAAGATTCGGAACACTTGTAGTTTGGCAATATCTATCAAGTCTACATGTTCAAAATACGTATCATCATAAACTGGTTTGTCAACTAAAAACTGTCCTTTTCATGCACACAGATTGGCTTATCAAATAAAAATTAACATGGTCTATATCAAATATCTCCTACTGTAATGAAAATAATATTTGTGAATCATTTATTTGCTAAAGAACTTATAGATTTGAACTTATCTTTGTAACATAGTTGAAGAATTTTGAAGGTATTTCTGAACACTGCTGTGTGAATTATAATCATAGAGACAGTGATTGTAGGAAAAAGCAAAGATTAAACCAAATTTATTTTTGGTGGAAATATTTATAGTTTCTTTTATATGTCCTTTTTTAGATCATTCTCATCTTAGCTGCTGTCGACCCAAGGATTATAAGGTATGTAATAAAAACTACATTTGATAGTTATCCTGGCTTTCTGGTTAGAGCATACATAAATTTCTGATATGTATGGTCAGATATTATCATATTCATTTAGTCAAGAAATCTACAAACAATAATTGTCATATTATGGAATGTCATTATTTTGTCTGGAATAGACTTTTCAGAGTGTCTTCCTATAACTATTTTGTGACTTTTGATTGTTCTTTTGGATTAGTTATTTGTCTTTGTGTGTGCGAGAGAGAGAGAGAGAGAGAGAGAGTTAGAGACAGAAAAATTGGCTGTTACTTTTAGTGATACCTCACAGTAGTAATTCTAAATTTCATTTATTCATTCATTCATACAGCAGCATCCTCATAATTTTTGCAATATCTGCATGTAATTTATGATATCTTTTAAAAATCCACAGAATCTAAAAAAAAGTGCATATATATATATAATAATTGATTCATTTTGTTGTACAGCAGAAACTAACAATATTGTAAATGTACTTCAATAGAAATTAATTTTAAAAATTCAAAAACTGAAAGTTCATCTTCTTTCATTTATAAGTATAAATGAAAATTAAAATAGTTGAAAATCGGTATCATATGCTTTAAATGGATGATAGCCTTAAAAATACAGTGAAAACAAAACAATGGTACTAAATTCTAGCTAGATAACAAGACTCTGAGACATGTTCTCTATTTCTTAAAATGAGATAAGCAATGACATGCAGGTGTAGCAGACATTACCAATAGCTAACTGAAGATTTCTGATTGAAAGAGAATTGAATAGAAAGTACATTTTTTTCTTTGTGATTCACTGTCTTTTAGTGTATGTCCATGTACCATGTAAAATAATCTTGTGTATTATCTAAATTTATTTTGGACAGCATATTAAAAACCTGCTATATCACTAGTAGTTCATGTTCTGCATTTTGAGAAGTATTTCCCCAGGATTTATCTTTTCTGCCTGTAAGTGAAAACTTCTTAAGAAGAGGAGGTATTATATTTAGGAAAACAAAACAAAAATCACACCTTTCTTTATAATACCTTTGTTTATTTACTTGAAGATGATTTATTCTGTGCTTTATGGCACTGAATAGCATAGTTCTTTGCCAGGCTTTGATTGTGATGAAAGAAATACGGAAGAGCCAAGGCAGAGTTGTGACTAAGAGTCCAAATCTACCAGAGTGTCAGAATCATATAGGTGGAACTATATGAAAATCCATTCCAGGCCTACTAAATGAAAATTGCTGAGAATGGAGACTGGAAATTTTTATTACAAGTTTCCAAGTGATTCTTATGCATTCTTTTGCTGTCTATGCAAGCATTGGCATTTGAGATCTATGAGTATAGACATGAACATAGCACTTAAATGAAACCATCCCTCATATAGTGTTTGAATAGGGCTGTGCCCTTTTTAAAGCTTTCCCGAGAGGAGTGTGGGCCTGGCATAATTCACCTGGTGCAGACCCACTCTATTATGTGGAATATACTCAAACACATGCATGTATACTGATCTGTGTAATATATGTGCTTGTGAGCGTGCCTGTAAACACACACACATGTGCACACACACATACATCAAAAAGCATAATGTTCTTTGTCTTGCATGGGACCTGGGGAAGCCACCTTATTTGTAACACCAAGGGATAAGCCTGTCTTTGTACGTTTTCTTCAAGTCATGTTTCACAATTTTTATGTATTTATTTTCTTCTTTATTTGCATCTTTGTTTATAGTCTGCCTTTAAAAACACCAAACTATTTCTACTTTCTCCTTATTAGTGTATAGGAATGCAAGGGATTTCTATGTGTTGATTTTATATCCTGCAACTTTACTGTATTCATTGATTAGCTCTAGTAATTTTCTGGTGGAGTCTTTAGGGTTTTCTATATAGAGGATCATGTCATCTGCAAACAGTGAGAGTTTTACTTCTTCTTTTCCAATGTGTATTCCTTTTATTTCTTTTTCTGCTCTGATTGCTGTGGCCAAAACTTCCAGAACATGTTGAATAGTAGTGGTGAAAGTGGGCACCCTTGTACACCCGTGGCAGATTCAGTTGATATATGGCAAAACCAATACAGTACTGTAAAGTAAAATAAAATAAAATAATCTGTCAGTTCTAAAATGGCAAGGATCTTATTGGTCTTACTTATTGATAATCACTAGTACTTAGCATATTGTCTGATACATAGTGTGGATTCCTAAAATATGTGTGTTGTGTGAGTGGATTATAAAGAGAAAACAAGTAAACCAAATATATAAAAGTATAGAAAGGTGGGAAAGTTTATCAGACACTAATCGTTATCCTAAGGTAACTATAATCCAGTTCTGTATTGACTGGTCTATTTAAAGGTAGGTGTATATCTTCAGAATCCCCTCTTCTAAATGAATTATTTTAAAGACCTTCACTTCTATCCCTTAACTATCTGCCCACCCTCAACTCTATACTCTTCACTTTCAGAGTTAGAGTAGAAGTTAATCATTCATACCACCCTTGTAAGGCTGTGGGTAGTAAGTCAGCTTACAGGATTTTTTTTTGTATTGAAAAGGTAGATTTCCATAGAAATACATATTCCGCTTTGAACAGGGCTGTTTTTTCTATGGAAAAATAAAGGATTGTTTTCGTATAGGCATATAATAGCTGGTGGAACACTGTATGGTATCTATAAGGAAAAGAGTTATGAAACTACGAATGCTTGCAAGAAATTTTTAGAAAAGTAAGACTTTGCCTAAGCTCTGTTGAGAAGTATATTCTGCAGAGGCAAGAGAAGAGAGGTCCATGAAGTGACCCCATTTTGTGTCTTCGCCTTATTCTAGAGCATTGCTGTCCTCTTCACATAGCGGAAAACGAAGGAGAACCTGAAGAGGCATGTCGGTTTCTTAAAAGCCTTGGCCTTGAATTGACACATAACATTTTTACCTACACTCTGTTTGCCAAGAACTAACCAGATGGCCACACCTACATGCAGGGATTGCTTCTCGGCAGTAATTCTGCTCTGAAGAAAGGAAAGATGAATTGTGATGGAAAGCTAGTCCTTTGTTCTGTCACATCTAGAATGCCTTGTTTCTCTCTGCTCCCAGCTTCTCTCATACTATTAAGAAAGATGATATGACTAAAACGCTATTATGTTATTAATAGAAATTAGCAAAAAATTAGCAAAACTAGTAACTGTCTCTGCCTTCATGGGTATATTATGATAATGAAAGAGATAATAAAATCACAAAAATCAATATATATTGGAACTGTGACAAATATCATGAGGGATATGCATGCTGACTTCAACTAGTTATATATTAGGAGGATTTGATCTGGTGAAGGAGAACGGAAAAAGGATTGTGAGGATTGGTGACTGCTCTGGAGCTCTGAAGGTGGATAGGAATTTACTGTGTGAAAAGGAGGGAAGCACATGTCCAAGGGAAAAGGGGGAAGTAGCATTTATAAAGGTTCAGTGGGTAGGCAACTAAAAGACCAGCGTTGCTAGGAGTGACAGACATGGGTAAGCACACGGTGTAAGCTTAGGCTGGAGTAGTAGATAGGGATCAAATCTTTTTTGCCATGTTAAGAATTTTGATTATTATCCTAGGTACAATGGGAAGCAAATGAAGTTATTTTAAACAATAAGATGATACAGTTGGCTTTGTACTTTGAAAATATTACTCTTGATAGTAGTGTGGACTGGGAAAAGAATGGAGACAGTAGACAAGTTAGTAGATTATTGAATAGTCAATGTGAGAAATGATGGCTTGGATTAAGATGATAGTAATGGAGGTCAATTGCAGTGGAGATATTAGACATATTTAGGGCTAATGTTGACAGAAAAGTAGACTTGACAGATGGAAAAGATGCACTATGTTTTCCTAGAGAAAACGTCAGTGTCATAAAGATATACTTCTATGTAGGGTAATTCAAAAATTAATAAAATCTCAATAGAAATATCTCCAGGCCCTTTTTTTTTTTTTTAATTCTAGGAACTAAGCAAAAATAGTCAAAAGAAGTTTGAAATCAGAGAGTATTGAAAGGGTCTTAGCCATGCAGTATTATGAATGACTTTTGTATTTCTGATTTTTACAACTCTGTTTTCTTGATACCTTGTATTGAGATAGGAAATGTGGAAAAGCCAAATTAAAGTATACAGAATTCTAAATTCTGCTGCAGTTTCTTGTTTATCTTGTTTATTAGACTTTGGAGAATGTCTTGACTATTCAGGTCAGAAAAAGATCAGAGCTTAAAAATAAACCATATGGCACTTGATGTATTCTGAAGGGGATTTACTTTTAAGAAGTCATTGAGCTTTTGTTTCTGGCACTTTGGATGGGAATGAAAGCACACAAAAGAAGGATAGGGTTCTCAGTTAATGGAGAAGGATAGGACAGGAGATAAGAAATAGTGGGGGTAAAGGCCATTTCTTTCAGTGGGACGTGAGGGTATCCTAACAAGACATAATTTTACATTTTCACATTCTTAAAAATTGGCCTTGGCCAACAGATCTTTTAAGGAAGCAATTTGTAGACTCTGAAATTTTTTTTTGAATTTTTATTGGGCCAGTTGAGAAGTGCAGACTATTGGATATATAGGATTTTGTTCTTTTTCATTCTAAGGCATCTTTTACATGAACAGTTATGTTCATATAAAACACCCTCCAAGGTAGCCACTGTAATTCTAAAATATACTTAGTGAAATTATGCTATTTGGAACAGTAAGTGTGCAATTTAAAATCATAGTATAAATATACATAAGATGATCAAAAGATTGAATCTGACTTGGAAGGGGCATTGGCCTAAACTGAAACACAGGCATAAGAATCTGACAGTGTTGGTCATTATGTTGCTAATACAACATATGTTGTATGTTGCTTATGTCTTGGGTGCCAGCCTAGTGGTTGGTATCTTAAATTGGAGACCTGACAAATCTGTACTTCTAAGAAGATGGAAGGTCTGGTAGTGGTTTCTTCCAGAAGCATTTTCTCCCATGGAGGAAAATAAAAAGAAGAAACTGAGGAAAGTTGTCATGATATTCTGACAGGTGGCCCAGGGCAAAGTTTTTATTAAGGATTCTGGTAGAATGAGGACATCTGAACCTGTCAGTTCTTAGATTTGGCTACAGGATAGCTTTAGAAGTTCATGCCTGGTCGTTTTGCTCTGGACTTCCTCTTACAGACTCAGAGCAAAAAGTGACAGAGAGACATATTAGTAACATATGTAATAAGACAGGTTTCCACCTAGGATACAAGTTTTCAGATTTGAACAGATAATGACAAGGGTTCTCCATTCCTACAAGACAGAGTAACTCAGTATTTGGGAGCTTTAACAAAAGGAGAGCAGACTCCAGACCTAACAAGAAGATTCAGTTAACACACCATTATATTGATAGTTAGAGAGATCCCCCCGCTGCCAAGGAGGGAGGCCCAAGAGTCCCAGAGGAAAAAAACTATTTCTGAGTTGAATGTCTTAGATTTGGCAACTAGGAGGGTCTCTTTGGATCTTGTTGGATTTCAGGGTTGTCAACTGCCAGCTCACCAAAAGATCACCACAATAACTGGAGAATCTGTTGATATCAAGCAAAGCAGAGCTTTGATTATGCAGTAAGGGAGAGCATCACCTTTGCAGACTTAGTAGTATCTCTAAAAGGTTAAGAGTAATATCTCTGAAAAGTTAAGGGTGGATGTTTATAGGTAAATATTTAAAGGTTAAGTGTTTGGGAGTCTTGGCTCCAGAGTTTTAAGGAAGGGCTTTAAAGCTTTAGCTGTGGCTCAGATCATGAACTCTCCTTATTGCCAAATTCACACTTAAATTGAAGAAAGTGGGGAAAACCACTAGACCATTCAGGTATGACCTAAATCAAATCCCTTATGACTATACAGTGGAAGTGAGAAATAGATTTAAGGGACTAGATCTGATAGAGGGCCTGATGAACTTAGGACAGAGGTTCATAACATTGTATAGGAGACAGGGATGAAGACCATCCCCAAGGAAAAGAAATGCAAAAAAGCAAAATGACTGTCTTAGGAGGCCTTACAAATAGCTGTGAAAAGAAGAGAACCAAAAAGCAAAGGAGAAAAGGAAATGTATATCCATTTGAATGCAGAGTTCCAAAGAATGGCAAGGAGAGATAAGAAAGCCTTCCTCAGTGATCAGTGCAAAGAAATAGAAGAAAATAATAGAAAGGGAAAGACTAGAGATCTCTTCAAGAAAATTAGAGATACCAAGGGAACATTTCATGCAAAGATGGGCTCAATAAACGACAGAAATGGTATGGACCTAACAGAAGCAGAAGATATTAAGAAGAGGTGGCAAGAATACACAGAAGAACTGTGCAAAAAAGATCTTCATGACCCAGATAATCACGATGGTGTGATCACTCACCTAGAGCCAGACATCCTGGAATGTGAAGTCGAGTGGGCCTTAGGAAGCATCACTGCAAACAAAGCTAGTGAAGGTGATGGAATTCCAGTTGAGCTATTTCGAATCCTAAAAGATGATGCTGTGAAAATGCTGCACTCAATATGCCAGCACATTTGGAAAACTCAGCAGTGGCCACAACAGGAAAAGGTCAGTGTTCATTCCAATCCCAAAGAAAGGCAATGCCAAAGAATGCTCAAACTACCACACAATTGCACTCATCTCACATGCTCGTAAAGTAATGCTCAAAATTCTCCAAGCTAGGCTTCAGCAATACGTGAACCATGAACTTTCAGATGTTCAAGCTGGTTTTAGAAAAGGCAGAGGAACCAGAGATCAAATTGCAAACATCTGCTGGATCATGGAAAAAGCAAGAGAGTTCCAGAAACCATCTATTTCTGCTTTATTGACTGTGCCAAAGCCTTTAACTGTGTGGCTCACAATAAACTGTGGAAAATTCTGAAAGAGATGGGAATACCAGACCACCTGACCTGCCTCTTGAGAAATCTGTATGCAGGTCAGGAAGCAACAGTTGGAACTGGACATGGAATAACAGACTGGTTCCAGATTGGGAAAGGAGTCCGTCAAGGGTGTATATTGTCACCCTGCTTATTTAACTTACATGCAGAGTACATCATGAGAAATGCTGGGCTGGAGAAAGCACAAGCTGGAATCAAGATTCCCGGGAGAAATATCATAACCTCAGGTATGCAGATGATACCACCCTTATGGCAGAAAGTGAAGAACTAAAGAGCCTCTTCATGAAAGTGAAAGAGGAGAGTGAAAAAGTTGGCTTAAAGCTCAACATTCAGAAAACTAAGATCATGGTATCCGGTCCCATCACTTCATGGCAAATAGATGGGGAAACAGTGGAAACAGTGGCTGACTATTTTTTGAGTGCCTCCAAAATCACTGCAGATGGTGACTGCAGCCATGAAATAGAAAGCTTACTCCTTGGAATTTTCAGGTAGTCATGTATAGATGTGAGAGTTGGACTGTGAAGAAAGCTGAGCGCCAAAGAATTGATGCTTTTGAACTGTGGTGTTGGAGAAGACTCTTGAGAGTCCCTTGGACTGCAAGGAGATCCAACCAGTCCATCCTAAAAGAGATCAGTCCTTGGGTGTTCATTGGAAGGACTGATGTTGAAGCTGAAACTCCAGTACTTTGGCCACCTGATGGAAGAGCTGACTCATTTGAAAAGACCCTGATGCTGGGAAAGGTTGAGGGCAGGAGGAGAAGGGGATGACAGAGGATGAGACGGTTGGATGGAATCAACGATTCAATGGACATGAGTTTGAGTAAACTCTGGGAGTTAGTGATGGACAGTGAGGCCTGGCATGCTGCAGTCCATGGGATACAAAGAGTTGGACATGACTGAGCAAATGAACTGAACTGAACTTTAAAGGAGGGAATCTCATTAGCAATGTTTGTCATATAAAAGATTAGAGGTTCCCTGTTGACCCAGTGGTAACGAATCCACCTGCCAAACAGGAGATATAGGTTCGATCTCTGTTTCGAGAAGATCCCCTGCAGAAGGAAATGACAAGTCACTCCAATATTCTTGCCTGGGAAATCCCATGAACAGAAGAGCCTAGCAGGCTGCAGTTCATGGGGTTGCAAAGAGTTAGATGCAACTTAGTGACTAAACAACAACGTTGGACATGAAGATTAGAGTCTTAAAGCAAGTCTTGATAAGTAAGCAGGTATTTAATAGGGAAGAAATTTTTCTTTCTGACTTATCTCTTGGGCTGAGAAGGGAACTGTTTGCTCAGACTAAGAATCTATCATTTTGAGAAGGGAGCTGAATGATGCTTGAGGAGACTGTTGTTCAGGCAAATGTTTTATGGGAAGGTCCTAAAGCAAATAATGAAGCTATTTACTGGTTTATAGCATTAAAACTCATGGTAAAGTCATATTGAGGTAGGTGAGCCTCAGACTTTAGTTCTGTTAGCCAAGCCTTGTGAATGCAGGTCGTCTCAGTTCTCACATGTCTTACTAAAGTTATATACACTTTTCCATTAATGTGTTACACATTGTTAGATTTAGCCTCAGAAACCTTACAGTTTTGGTCCCCATTGCAAACAGTTTTTTATGTAAAACTACATTTGTATGTGTTTTGCTAATCTGTGGTTTTGAAGTAGATTTTTGTGTAACATTCTTATCTTAGATATTGTTGAATTTTTTAGTAAAGGAAACCATATCTTATACAAACAATGAATTTTAATTCTGCCTTACAGATTAGCTTGTCTTGACTTACTAGAATTTTCAATGTACTGAAATAAAAGTGGTGATTGGGCATGTGGCAGAGATATTTATTGCCTACTGGCAATTCATTTCCTCTGCTATATTTTCAAGCCCTCTTGCAGGTATATAGGGCGTAGTTCCAACCAGTAGACTATAAATGGAAATTATGTGGATCCCTTCCAGGGTGCAGCATAGAAGAATTGATAAGAACTCTCTGTTGTTAAAGTGACAGTGAGATCGCCTGTTCTAGATGGTACAGCTGCAAGTTGTTCAGCCTGTCTCATCAGCACAGGTCCTTGGGCAATTTTGTGAAGTGTGATTCTCTTGCTAACCTGTATTACCATAAAGTACAGGGAAAAATAAACCTTTATTATGTTAAGCCACTAATTTTCAGACTTAATTTGCTCTTGCAGTGCAACCTGATAGATTGCAGCACAAAACTAATACTATGTGCCTTCTTGTCTTGATCGTGTCTTAGATAGGATCATGTCGAAGGTTTCACGCCTGTGAATGTTGTTTGCAGTAGATTTTGGTTGGCTATCCTTTAGCAAGTTAAGGAAGTTCCCTTTGAAATTCCTTGTTTTCAGAGAATTTACATTTTTGAATTATGAGTAGATGTTGGATGTTACTGAATACTTTTTTCAGCATGTATTGAGTTGGTAATGTTTTTCCTTTGGTGAATTAATAGATTTTCCATTGATAACCCATTCTTATATTCTTTGAAAGTACCCAGCATAATCATGTTGTATTCTTTTTTGATCATCGCTAAATTTACTTTGTTAATATTTTATTTAAGATAATTTCCCACATACTGTCATGCATGTGTGCATGCCTGTGTGCTAAGTTGCTTCAGTCGTGTCCTACTCTTCGCGACCCTATTGACTGTAGCCTGCCATGCCCTTCTCCAGAGATCCTCCCTACTGAGGAATCAAACCCTCATCTGTTATGTCTCCTGCACTGGCAGGCAGGTTATTTACCACTAGTGCCACCTGGGAAGCCCATGGTCACTAGTAAGAGTGATCTAGAATTAGATTTCTCCCTACTTTTCTTCAGCGGTTTGGTAGCAGTGTTATGATCACATCAGAAAATTAATTGGGGGATATTTTCTTTCTTGGAAGCAGTTTGCCAATTTGTCCCTTGACTCTTTATTGGGCTGTTAGTAAATCCGACTGTTAGTGCATCTTCTGTGGAACTTTTCTCATAGGCATCCTTTGAGGCTTGGGCTGTAGGAGTTTTCTGTTGTTGCTGTTTTTTTTCTCTGCCATGGATCTCTCATAGTTCACTGACCTGGGACTGCTACCACCAAACAGTAGCTATTTGACTTTCCTTCAGTTTCCTCTCTTATAAAGTGTAGACCGTAAAAATACCACAAAGGTTGTTGTGAGGATTAAACAAATTATTTATGTAAGTGCATAGAAGAGTGATCTAAGAAAGAAGGAACTTCCCCCTACCCCCTAAAGATTGGCAAACCTAAGAATTACATATCATTTTCATTGCATTATTTTGGAATTTCTTCTAAATTTTTCTTTAGTATAAAGAAAGTACATTTTCCTTAAACTAAACAGATAGTTGAGCATATGGATTTTTAAATTGGGTGAGGTAGGAATTGATCATTTACTTGAGTAGGATTCAAAAGGAATGTTTTCAGCAAAATTGAGAAACTCATCTCAGTTGCCAATATCTGCTTCTCTTCCTTTTTACTCATAACTATAACACTAGTGGTAAAGAACCTGCCTGCTAATACAGGAGACGTGTAAGAAATGTGTGTTCAGTGCCTGGGTTGGAAAGATCCCCTGGAGGACTGCACGGCAGCGCACTCCAGTATTCTTGCCTGGAGAATCTCATGGACAGAGGAGCCTGGCGGGTTATGGTCCATAGGGTTGCAAAGAGTCGAACCTAACTGAAGCAACTTGGCACTTGCAGCACCCACCTGCTATATCCTCACTATCCTGAAAGTAGTGCTTTCACCACACTTCTTTCCTATCATCATCCTCCTCAACTACTTCCCAGCAAATACCATTAGAATTATTTGTTTTAATTTTTTTTATTTCCCATGATGAAAGAGAAATTGTCAAGTATGGTGTGTAGTACCAGTCTTCGGATAAGTTAGTTTCCTGATTCCTACTTATACTTAGTGGTTCTTTCTTCCATTAATTTAACTTTGAAGTTCCTATAAATTATAAATTTTATGGGCACAAATATGATTTAACTTATTGTATAAGCAGCTTTTCAGGAACCTTATTTCTGCAGTATGGCATAACTCAACCATTATATATCACATATTTGAAAAGTATGTTATCTACATAGTTACATTTATGTAGTTACAATGAACTTGGTGAAATTAAATTTTCTTTTTTAACCTGTAACAATTTCAGATTGATTTAAAACTATTAGATTTTATCTTGATGCATTTCAACATCTGCAGTATTGGAATTGTTACATTTCTAGATCTTATAAAAAGGATTTAAAGAACTTTCCATAAATGTAAAAAGAAAAAAACTCTTTATGCTGAAATATGAAGGTTTATGTAAACAGAGGAAATGAATACTATTGTCTTTCATGAATCAAGTTCTCTGCTTTGTGTTTGTACTAATTTTGTCGTATTTATTTTCTGTAGCAAACCCGTAAGATTATTTCCCCAGTTTATAGATAAGGAAATGAAAACTTAGAGTAAATGACTTGCTCAGGGTCACATAGCAAGCAGGGATTTGAACCCAATTCTTTGAACACTCTAAGCCAGGGTTCTTAAGGAATCATCCAAGAAATATGACTCTTCCATTATGAGCCAAAATAAGGACATTCCATTTGATTTCTGGAGATGAATGAGCAACCTATGGAAAACTCACAAGAGCTATGAAAATGCTTCTTAAGCTAAGTCTAGGTTGAAAATTTGAAGTGGATTCTTATCTCATCCCCTTATTGTACCTTCCATTCCCTCATTTTGAAATATAATTTTCTAAAATATTTATTCTAATTCCATGGAAGGAATATATCCCAGCTGTATCCCCACTGCACAGTTACTCATTGTATATCTATTTAGTTCTAATCTCCTTCCTCATTGTTTTATCATTATTTGTTTTTTCATGTCTCTCATTGTGGATGGTAATATCTTTGAAGCCTCCTGTTATATTTATCTGTGATTACTGTCTCCTCGGAGAAGCCAATGGCACCCCACTCCAGTACTCTTGCCTGGAAAATCCCATGGACGGAGGAGCCTGATGGGCTGCAGTCCATGGGGTTGCTAAGAGTCGGGCACAACTGAGTGATTTCACTTTCACTTTTCACTTTCATACATGGGAGAAGGAAATGGCAACCCACTCCAGTGTTCTTGCCTGGAGAATCCCAGGGACGGGGGAGCCTGGTGGGCTGCCATCTTTGGGATCGCACAGAGTCAGACACGACTGAAGCGACTTAGCAGCAGCATCTGTCTCCTACCTTGTTCAGTACTTGATACATAGAAGATGCTTAATAAATATTGGATAGTATTGAGTTACATACAGTATTCAAGGTTCTCTACAGTGTGCCCCTCTCCGCCTCTGTGATATTCTCTCCAATTACTTTCCTACACAATTAACCATGTGATTGTATCTTCATTGTTTATTCCTTGTGCCTTTTTTTCCACTTGGGATGCCCTATCTCCCCCTTTTCTCTGCTTAGCACCTTGATTCCAACCTACCTCCTCCATGAGACCTCCACCATTAGAAGTTTATAAATGTCCTTCTGCAGGTATTGCCATTAGGATAGATTTGTCCCCTAGCAAATCTGTCAGTTTTCTTTGTCTTAATACCCTCTCTCATCTGGTTTGTGAGTTCAAATCCCTGTACCTCTCTAGATCTCTGTGTTAGCTAATGTGTTGTCCAAGAGATTCTTAGATTCCTAGTCTGATAAAGAGAGAAACAGTTGTAGTCACCTAGAAGAGGCTTTATGTAGAGCATTGCTGACTAGTCTGTGGAGAAATTTTAGTAAACAAAAAGTGAAATGGTCTGCAGCCAACATGACTCAACTGGCATTGAAATTAATGAAGAGAAATAATCTCTATAAGCCAAGTGGCTCAGATTTGGATATAATTCGAGAAACAGCATTATAGCACTTTTTCCCCCCTTTCCTATCAGTCTTTAGAGCATTTTTCAGTTTTTTTCTCTCATTCAGTGTGGATCACATATTCTTGGTCAGTTATTTGGGACTGTAACTGAGTCATTTGAATTACATGCTATTTGGTTCTGGAATGAAAGTTTGATTCTCTCTGTTGACTGCTGGCTCACCATATGTTGCTGTAATTCTAGAAAGCAGTGAAAATCGTGGTAGTATTGAAGGAGGAGTGGTGTTTTAATAATAAACTGCTTACATTTGTTTTATAACTAATTCACACATTTAGATATTCTGCAGGAAACTTAAAATAAATTATGGAAGATTTTTAGATATAAGGTAGCCATTATTAACCCTGGGGAAATGAGTCTGAGAAAGATTAAAAGTCATAGTGACCTTCTTAAAGGTCAAATATTTAGTTGATAATAACAACTAGGACAAAATTTCATAAAGGCAGGGACTTTGTTGTGTTCACTGTTGTAGTCTCAGCACTTAACATGGTGCTTGCATGCCAAGTTGCTTCAGTCATGTCTGACTCTTTGCGACCCCATGGACTATAGCCCGCCGGGCTCCTCTGTCCAGGGAATTCTCCAGGGAAGAATACTGGAGTGTGTAGCCATTGCCTTCTCCAGTAATATGGTGATGGGAAGTTAAATATGTGTTAAGGAACAAGAAAGAGGAATTGAATTTATTTAACTCCTAACACTCCCATCACTCCATCAAAGCTACTCTTATTAAAATTATTGATACTATTCCAAGTCTTTTCTACCTTGTCTTATCAGCAACATTTGACTGCACTAGTTACTCCCCTTCCTTGAAATACGTTATGTAACTGACTCCCAGAATAATACATTCTCCATTTTCTTTCCCTTACTTCCTGGCCATTTCTCAGTGTGCTTCTCATCCTCCCAGATTCTAAACAGTGGAGTATTCCCAGGGCTCAGTTTTCAGACGTTTCCTATTTATGCTCACTTCCTTGGTTACATCACTTAGTGCCATATTTTTAAATACCATTTAGACTCTAAATATTGCCAGTTTATATGTTTAACCTTGAGTCTTCCCCTGAGCCTCTACTCTGATAGTTTGGATGATTGATAGATATGTGAAGTTCAACATATCGAAAACCAGACTCCTAATATCTTATTCTTCCATCTGGCCCATTGGAAGGGTATAACTAATGTACACAAACTCAATTCTTCCAGTGATTTCACCAAAAAACTTTGATGTTATCGTTGACAGTGTACCAGCAGTTCCTGTGGACTGTATCTTCCAGATGGCTTCTGAATCTGATCACTTTTTGCCTCTACTGCTATCACTCAGAGGCAAGCCAGCATTCTTTCCCATGCTTTGTTGTTAATAATTTCTCAATTGATTTCCTTGACTCTGCCCGTGGACACAGTATAGACTGTTCTTGACACAGTAGCCAAGAAGATATTACTTTCCAAAAAAAATAAAAGAGCTTGTCTATTCAAAATAGAAGTCTAAATCCTTAAAATTTGCCTTTTTTACTTTATTTCCTACTGTTCAGTCTAGCCCTATTGGCTTTCTTGGTATTTCTAATTATCAGGCATACACCCCACTCCACCCACAGGATCTTTGTGTGTGTGTGTGTGTTTTATTTGTTTGTTTCTCTCTTTCTGGAATGTCCCCATGTTTTAGGTCTTGTGATATTTAATAGAGTCACCAGGGCTTCCCTGGTGGCTCAGAGGGTAAAGCGTCTGCCTGCAATGTGGGAGACCTGGGTTCGATCCCTGGGTCGGGAAGATCCCCTGGAGAAGGAAATGGCAACCCACTCCAGTATTCTTGCCTGGAAAATCCCATGGACTGAGAAGCCTGCTAGGCTACAGTCCATGGGGTTGCAAAGAGTCAGACACGACTAAGCAACTCCACTTTTACTTTCAGGCCTATACTCCATAGAATTTTGCTAGGGTAGTTCTCTCTGTGAGGTCCCCATTGACCACCCTATGTAAAATTACAGCTGCTTCCTGACATATCCCTCCCACCCCTCCCAGCAGCACTTCTTATTTCCTTTATTTTCCTCCCATGGTATTTACCATCCTTCAATATACTGTGTGTTTTACCTATTTATTTTAGAGGGGGTTGTGTGTCTTTAAATCTGTTTCTCCTTACTAGAATGTAAATTTTACTAGAATGTAAGTTCTCCAAGGGCAGGAATTTATTCATTTATCTGCCTTGATTTATTATGAAGCAATGGATGAGTATGGGCTTCCCTGGTGGCTCAGATGGTAAAGCGTCTGCCTACAATGCGGGAGACCTGGGTTCGATCCCTGGGTCGGAAAGATCCCCTGGAGAAGGAAATGGCAACCCACTCCAGTATTCTTTCCTGGAAAATCCCATGGACGGAGGAGCCTGGTAGGCTACAGTCCATGGGGTCGCAAAGAGTCGGACACGACTAATCGACTTCGCTTTAATGGATGAGAATGAGGACTAGCATTCTGTTCTGTTTGGCCTCATAGCTAGACTATCATTAGTTCATGTGTATTTGTCATTTGCTTTATATATCCATCCCTACCTTTACCCCATTCCTACTCAAAAGGCCTTGGAATTGATAAGTTCTATAGATTTTCAGTTCAGTCACTCAGTTGTATCTGACTCTTTGTGACCACATGGACTGCAGCATGCCAGGCTTCCCTGTCCATCACCAACTCCCGGAGCTTGCTCATATTCATGTCCATTGAGTCGGTGATGCCATCCAACCATCTCATCCTTTGTCATCCCCTTCTCCTCCTGCCTTCAGTCTTTCCCAGCATCAGGTGGTTAAAGTATTGGAGTTTCAGCTTCAGCATCAGTCCTTCCAATGAATATTCAGGACTGATTTCTTTTAGGATTGACTGACTGGTTTGATCTCCTTGCAGTCCAAGGGACTCTCGAGAGTTTTCTCCAACACCACAGTTCAAAAGCATCAATTCTTTGGAGCTCAGCTTTCTTTATAGTCCAACTCTCATCCCCACATGACTACTGGAAAAACCATAGCTTTGACTAGATGGGCCTTTGTTGGCAAATAATGTCTCTGCTTTTTAATATGCTGTCTGGTTGATCATAGCTCTTCTTCCAAGGAGCAAATGTCTTTATTTCATGGCTGCAGTCACCATCTGCAGTGATTTTGGACATGTGGATTGAATAATCAGATTATTCAATGCTTAGTCATACAGTGGTAGTAACGATTGCTATGCTCAGTAGCTCAGTTTTATCTGGCTCTGCAACCCTGTGGACTGTAGCCTGCCAGGCTCCTCTATCCAGGGGATTTTCCAGGCAAGAATACTGGAGTGGGTTGCCATTTCCTTCTCCAGGAGAACTTCCCAACGCAAGGATCAAACCCATGTCTCCTGCATTAGCAGGCTGATTGTTTATTGCTGAGCCACCAGGGAAGCCCAAAATAGCTTTTAACGTTTGAATCCACTTACAGAGGACGTGTTCTGTGTCGAGAATTTTCATGTGTTTTACATACATTATCTTTTTTTTTAACCTATTTTGCCACGCAGTTTGTGGGATCTCAGTTCCCCAACTAGGGAATGAACCCAGGCCATGGTAGTAAAAGCATGGAATCTTAACCATTAGATCACCAGGGAACCCCCTAATGAAATTTACCTTCAAATATAGCTGTGACATTATATTTGATTTTTTTTTTACTTTTACAAATGTTGTGTATGTGTATAATATCACTATATATACGTATATATATATTATATATATCTCCTGTGTATATGTATGTAATTTTTGAACAGGTCATCAGAACACCTCATGGGAGAGACTTCGATGACTCTTTGGAAAGGTGTGAAGACTATCTGAGTTCAAGGTCATGCAGCAAGCCCCAGCATTCAGCCAGGACCTTACTTGTTCATTCAGCACCCTCTACCATGCCAAAGCATTCTCCAAGCCCTGTGTTAAATCGAGCTTCTCTCAGGGAAAGGTAATGCTTAGTTTCTATTTCTGTATTAATTTTTGAATAATCATTAGAAAAGAACAGGCAGTAATTATGTATGTCACGTGATTATTTGTAAAAGGGTAATTTGATTTTAAGAGTCACTGTAATTTTTTTTTGCTTAGAACGTATTGCACAGTGTCAGATACTCCTCCCCAGCCCAGTTCTCTCAAACTGAGTTTATTAACTATAGTGAGTTTATTAATTAGAGTCACTTTAACCCTAATTAAATATTGTAGTTTCCAAAGTGAAAAATAGAATATATGATAATTGTTTTTAAGAGATTCATAGGAATTTAACATTATAGTCATGGCTTATGTATGAAAATAGCATAGGTTATATTTTTTCTTTTACTGATAATAATGATACTTATTATCACCTGCTTTCATCAAATCACCTACCGCCAACTGCCAAGAGAATCTTAATGTTAATGATCGAGTTCTCCTCTAAAAATGTTTTGGCAAAGTTAAGACACTTGTTATAATTTGAATGTGAAAGATATAATTCCTCTTCATCTGTTTTTGTTGTTGTTGAATCCAAATTGAAAATTCCTTGCCTCCCTCACAGTTTGTAACATAGAAAACAAGAATTGTCATAAATTAAAAAAAAAAAAAAGGCAAACAAACCCAACCCTTGGTATTTAAGAAATTTTGTAGAAATTTGAAAACCTAAGAGATATACTGTTAACACATAGAAATATAATCTATCATCACACATGGTATCAAAAAGCTAAAATGGCACACTAAATCTCTACAGCATGCTAGGGTCATCAGGCATAAATAAGAAAGTTTAAAGTAGCTGTAGAGAATCTATCAAAAGTTCATCTCAAAGCCAATGATTCAAACAAGTGTGTGCCAGTTTGGGGACTGTATACTAAAGCACCCCTGTTATGAACACATAAATTTGTTTCATCATTAGTCCTGTAACCATTTGAAATAGGTATATGAAGGAATGCTAGAGACGCTCATCCTAAATCAGGTAATTTTGACTAATGTTACAAGTCAATCATGCCTCTGGAAATCAAGTTCAGATAGGTAGGTAGGTAGATACATACATACCTACATGCATCTATATAGGGAGATATGTCTGTGTATCGGTAGCTTTTAAAAGTTCGAGAGAAGCTCTCAAAGAGAGGTTTTTCTACTGAAGTCTGATAACTTGTGTCTCTCTTATCAGGGGACTTTCTTTGCATTCCACGATTGCTCAGATGTTCAAACGTTCAGTTGGTGCTACTCTACTTTTCCCTGCTTTTAGAATTAAGCACTTGTGGTTTTCTTAATTAGGCTCTTTGCTATATCTGTAGGTTTTCAAGCATTTTTTAAACCTATAACTCCTTGGATATCTTACTATGAACACTGATTTATTTTTCTGCATATTTTGAAGAAGTCTCCAATTGTTTACTGCTATAGTAAAATATCAAATTTAATCTTGTGTTGTTTTTTTCTTGTATATAATTTTGTCTCAGTATTTTGAAGTCAGGTTGATAAATTCTTCATTGAGGCTGTTTTCAAAAATTCTTTATTGAGGCTAGCTAATGTCAGCTGTCCCTTTTTCATATTTCAGTGCAGGGGATGGTTTAGAGTAGGTGAGAGCATTTATTTTGACGTTGGATAGTAGATATAGATAAATAAGTTCTTTGCTAGAAGGATACCAGTGATTCAGATATTAAACATTACATATTTTACCTATGACTGGAAGAAATTTGAGGTACTTTTAAAATTAAAGAATATAATAGTTATTTAGTTTGAACACTTCTAAATAAGTTGATAAAATTTTATTTGGGTACTTTCTAGTATAAATAAACTTTTTTATTTTCACTAAGACAGAACACCTCTACTTCGAGTGTATTTTCTAAAAAAATCTAGATCTAGTCTGTAAAGGAAAGTAAAATATATCAGATAATATGTCTTTAAGACAAGTTACCAAGAGAAAAAACATTTTGTTCTTTTTAGCATGCTTAGTACCACATGTTTAAATATAAGACTTTCTATGATCTGGCTTTTAGGTGACTGAGAAATATACTAGAGTGTTTATACAATCCATTGGAATCAATAAACAATTTAAACTGATGTAAACGTAGATTGTATGTCCTTGGCAAAATTGGGAGTATGACAACATACAGCTCTATTTTTTCTGGGTACATATTCATTAAAATTAAATAAGTTTTCCTCTAAGACTGCTGTAAAATGCTGACTCTTTATCATGTATAGGAATAAATACACTTTTGAAAGCTTTATCAGCGACTCTAAGCAAATGACTTTATTTATCGTGAAGGTCCTTATTGCTTTAAGCCTTTTAAAAGAATAACTCCAGTAGAGTTAGTACACCATAAACAGGTTTCACTTTTGATTATAAGTGTTATGTTTCAAAACCAGTTTTCTCTTCAAAGTGTAAATATTAATATTATGGCATAATTATATTAGCTTATAGAGTTATTAATAAAATCAGACTAAGAAATAATAGCAAATCTAATTTAATAGGAGCTGATATTCTCATGCTAAAGGTTTTGCTTTCTAAATGAAGTACGACTGTTAGGCAGTCATTCCTTATACCACAGCACAGACTAGTGGATCCTCTCACAGTATCATCAAAGAGATCCTCCTGGAGCTGCACATTTGAGTCTCTCATTTTCAAGATGTGTTACATACGTAGCCAATAATAAGGCCTGCCAATATATTTCCATAAGTGCAGGCTACACTTCCTATTACAGATGCAGGAGATTAAGATTTAGATACAGTTGGATCATCCATTATTGATTGAATTCTTTAAAACAGATTATGTAAATCACTTATCCTGCTTATTAGTTTATACTTTGTGTGAACACATAAAATTATAACTTTGTAAGGGTAAACTTAGAAGCTAGAAGGTTTTAAGCAAACTATTAGCATTTTAGTAACTCATTCCTTTATAATGAATCCATCTGCAATGCAGGAGACCCTGGTTAGATTCCTGGGTCAGGAAGATCTGCTGGAGTAGGGATAGGCTACCTATTCCAGTATTCTTGGGCTTCCCTTGTGGTTCAGCTGGTAAAGAATCTGCCTGCAGTGTGGGAGACCTGGGTTCGATCCCTGGGTTGGGAAGATCCCCTGGAGAAGGGAACAGCTACCCACTCCAGTGTTCTGGCCTGGAGAATTCCATGGTCTGTATAGTCCATGGTGTCACAAAGAGTTGGACCCGACTGAATGACTTTCACTCACTTCCTTTATAAAGGAATTATCAAGAATATGTCATGTAGATACCTTATAATCAGATGGATGTAGAAATTTTCATTGTCACTTAATAAAGCAAGATATCTTAATTATACTAGTGCCAGTTTTGAGTTTGGGAAATGCATGAGAAAGAGAAATGATGGGCTGCTTTACTTCTTCTTTGGCATGTTTAATTCCGAGAATGGAAAATAATTTTAAAGGTACTATATGTGGAATTATTGCTCTAATATAAAAATTTGTATCTTTGTTTAGAGATAAAGCTTTAAAGAATTATATATGGACATTGTTAAAATGGTTAGGTATATAGACTTGCTGTCCCCAAAGCATGTCCAACTTTGTTCGACTATTAATTGAACATATTGTGAGGACCTAATACTACAGTTGAGGTTGAGTATTTGATTTTATATCTGTCTCTCATCCTCAGTCAAAGAAAGAAAATATGTTATTCTAATCCTTATATGTTATCACAAAGGGATAAGAAAAAGTAACTATGTGTCTGGCATTTGGTTATTTATTTTTCTCTCCCTCTGGCTGCAAGTCATCTTTGTTTTTTATGTCTACAGGTTCCATTCTGATTGGTGTTCACCTTCCAACTGTGATGAGATCCATGACCGGGTAAAGAATGTCTTGAAATCACATCAGGCTCATCAAAGACATTTATATGTTAGTTTCTAAATTTTTCTCTTGAAGGCTTTTTTTTTAAATTAGGCATGAAAACCACCCAAGATGTTTGACGCTCACGATATTTAATCCCTGGGAAGGAAAAGAAAAGATACAACCTCCATTTAATGGAAGTCAGTGGTTTAGCTAAAGGGAACATATCTAACTTCCTGCCTGACCTGAGTCATTATGCAAAATGTTTGACACAGATCATGTTAACTATAAAAAAATATTAGTGATACCTATCTCATAAAGAGTCAGTAAGTAGTGACTTCATGATTTTTCACAGCCTTCAAAATATGGGAACTCTTGTTTTATGACCCAGAATAAATTCCATTTCCTGCAAATAGATTTGATTGAATGGTAGAATGAGAGAAGGGATGAGACATGTGTTTTGGAGAAGTTTCCCAGCTGATTTTTATGCTAATTAAATACTTAAAAGAGGAAAAGAGGAGGTCAGGTTTATCAGTTTAGTACTAAATAACATCAGTATGAGAATCTGACTTAAGGCAAATGAACATAAAAATAAATGAGAGGTGGGAAATAATTACATATTATTCTTTTCATGTTTGGTATCTTGTTTCAGTCATTTATTTAAAAACAATTATCAGGAGTCATGTTGGACACCAAGCTTGGTCCTGGGAATATAACTGGATTATATGACATTGGCATCATGTTATATAGTTGAAAGCTTCTATTATGCATACTGATTTTAAATTAAACTTGTTTTCAAAGTATAATATAATTACAGATAGTCCCAGTGACTGCCTGTCCCAAGATTAACATTATCCTAACTTCTAATAACAAGGTTAGAAGTGTTAGAAGATTAGAAGTAAAAGTATTGCATATTTTTATGTTCATAGCAGTGACATCCTACCATGTCTTTTCTCTTTTTTTTCTTATTTTTCATTTTGTTTTTCTAGTTCGGATATTTTTGCAATGCAGACATCTTGTTACCTAGTTCTTCACTCTTGCTGCTGTATGGTATCTCATTGTGTGAAAATACTACCATTGGTTAATGCATTCATCTATTGATGGACCTTTGGGTTGTTTCTGGTTTGAGCTATTTTAGAAATGTTATGAACAGTATGTATCCTCAGATAACATTGTATACATTTTATTTGGGTATGTTGCCACCACTGTATTGCTTAGTCATAAACTGTATAAACGTTAAGCTTTTCCAAGTGATTTTTACAATTTACACTCCCACTACCCTTGTGAATGAGTTCAGTTTGTTTCATTGCTCACTCCTACTTGATAGGTTGTATGCATGTATATGTGCATGTGCATACATGCATTTTAATTTTGACATTTTGATTGTGAGTAGTTTTATCACATAATGGTTTCAATTTGCTGTTTCCTGGTGACTAGTTTATTGGCTATTTGGGTATTCTCTTTTGTGAGTATTTGTTCAAGTTACTTGCCCGTTTTTATACTGCATTGTCTCTTTTAATTTGTTAAAATTTCCATATAGATTCTTGATATGTCAGATATATGTTTTATAATTTTCTTTTCCCACTCTGTACCTTGCCTTTTCTTTCTTTTAATGATATCTTTTGATGAAAAGAAGTTCTTAAGTCCAATGAATCCAATTTACCTTTTTTATTAGCATTTTTAGAATGTTTGTCTTATCAATGGAAATAATCAATAAACAATCTAAAATAAGAATAGAAATATTTTATTAGAGCCAGACTGAGAACTATAGCCCAAGAAGTTTGAATTGTGAAGGAGTAGCACTTGAATTGGGAAAAGGCAATGGCACCCGACTCCAGTACTCTTGCCTGGAAAATAGGAGCCTGGTAGGCTGCAGTCCATGGGGTCACGGAGAGTTGGACGCGACTGAGCGACTTCACTTTGACTTTTCACTTTCATGCTTTGGAGAAGGAAATGGCAACCCACTCCAGTATTCTTGCCTGGAGAATCCCAGGGATGGGGGAGCCTGGTGGGCTGCCATCTATGGGGTCGCACAGAGTCGGACACGACTGACGCGACTTAGCAGCAGCAGCAGCACTTGAATTGTGTTCCTCCAGACTACAAAGTAGAAGAGGCTTATATCAGCAAAACCCATGGATTTATAGATAGATGAGTTAAGTAAAGATTGGTTATGGTCCGAAATGGCTGTGTAGTCACAAGTGGAGACCTTGTGACCTTAAGATTGCAGCTGACTGCTGCTGCAGATGTCTTGAGAACTGCTAGTATCCTGGAGTTCGATAAAGTTCAGAAAAACTGCTGGCCATAAGAACTGGCTGTAATTAGCGTAAAGTTCAAGCCACATGACGGAGAGGACAGAATGACTTCTCCATCCTTCAGTATGTGAAAATTTCTTCTCTTAGTTTACTTCAAGACTCCATCCTATGTTTTCTTCTAAAGACTTTTTGTATTCTTTCACATTTAAGCATATGATCTAGTAGGAATTATTTTTTCTGCATAGTGGTAGGAAGGTGACAAATTTCAAGAAAGTTTCAAATTCTATGACTGTGGATGTCTCTTTTTCTTTCTAGTTCTGTTAACTTTGTTTTATATATTTTGAAGCCATGTTGGTTGGATACAGATTTCAGACTATGATACAAACCTTTTATTGTAAAGTGTCCTTTTTTATTTCTAGTATTATTTCTTGTTTCATAGTACTATGTAGCAACACCTACACTGCTAGGCATATAGTTATAGCAACTTTATTTTGGCCATATATACATGGTGTATATTTTCCATCCTTTTTTTAATCATTATATTTAAAGTGTGTATCTTGTGAATAGCACATGAGATTTTTTCCAGATTGAAAATCTAGAATTCTTATGTGACTAATACAGCTTTCATTTGAGTTAATAACTTTTTTATAATCCTTTTCCTTTTTATTAACTTGTTTTTCACTTTTTTAAACTATGTTATTGGTTTCCCTAGAGATTGCAACTTGCATACATAACAAATTATTTCTTTCTTGACCTCGCCGATAATGTTGGGACCTAAAAACATTTAACTGTTTTTTTAACCTGCCTCATTTTTTGGATATCTATTATCTTGCATTTTGATTCTACATATGTAAAACATACAACAAATTCATTTTGCTTGTGTAGTAATGTTTATTCATTTTAATCACATATTTACCTTCTCTGTTATTACTCATCCTTTCCTGAGGTTCCATGTTCCAATTTCAGTTTTTGAGTCATTTTCCTACCCCCTGTAGTACTTTCTTTAATGTTACTATCCTGGCTTTGAATTCCAATTTTGTTTGTTTAAAAACATCATGGTTCTACTTTTATGTAGGATTATAAAATTCTGTATTATATCCAGGTTGGTGGCTGTTTCCTTTTGACGCTTTATCTTTCTAATTTTTGGCCATACCACAGGGATCTTAGTTCCCCAATCAGGGATTGAACCTCTGCTCTCAGCAGTGAAAGCATGGAGTCCTAACCACTGGACCACTAGGGCGTTTCCTCCTGTGACACTTTAAGGAAGCCATTCACTGTCTTCTGGCTTCTTTTGTGTCACTTGAATGTCACCTGTCATTCCTCTGAAGTACTGTAGGGTTTCCCCGTGCTGTTGCATTTAAGATTTGCTCTTCAACTTTGTGTTTAGTAATCTATGATATGCCTAAATGTAGTTTTCTTGGATTAATTCTACATTATTTACAGAACTTCTTAAATTTTTAAGTTGATATCTTTCATCAATTTTGGAAAACCCATTCATTCTTTCGTTAAACATTAGTTCTGTTCCAATACTGTCCCTCTGGAATTTCAAATTACACTTCTATAGGGTCTTTAGACTGTATATCATGTGTATCTTATGCTTGTTTTAATGTTTTTAATTTTTTTTATCTCATTAAAGAAATTTAATTTAAAGTTAGGAGTCTCCCATATAAGAAAACCCTAAGCCCAGAGGCTTTCTCTAGTGAATTCAACCAAACCTTTAAGGAAAACATAATGCTAGTTTTACACATTCCTGAAAATAGAAGAAAAAATACATCCTGGGTCATCTCATGATATCAACATTTCTTCTAATGTCAAATAGATAATGATGTTACAAGAAAAGAAAAATAGACCAAACTCCCATATAATATATACATAAAAATCCTTAACAACATGTTAGCAAATTAGAATCAGCAATATATAAAAAGGAAAATGTATTGTAATCAAGTAGAGTTATTCCAGAAACACAATGTAAATTCATCCTATTAACAGATTAAATACATTTTGTTCTGTGTCATTTCAATAGACGGAAAAAGTATACAGCAAAGTTTAACTCTATTCTTGTTAAACACTCTTGGTAAAATTGAGGTAGAAGCATTCCTTAACCTAATTAAGAAGCATCTTTTTTTAAATATAAATTTATTTAAAACCTACTGCTGATGTTATACTTAATGGTAAAAGACTAAATGCTTTTTCCCCCTAAGCTCAGAAGCAAGGCAACCAAGCCCGCTCTCACCATTTCTTTAACATCATACTGGGAGTCTTAGATTATACGGATAGATAAGAACATAGATAAAAGGCATAAAGGTTAGAAGGGAAGAAACAAAACTATTTGCAAAGGATATGGTTATTTATGTAGAAAATTCCAAATGATCTACAGAAAAACTCCTAAGCAGTAAGTTTATCAATGTCACAGGATAAAAAGAAAGTAATTTTTTCCTATATACTAGCAATGAACAACTGGAATTTAAAAAAAGAAAATCCATATAGTTTACAATAGCACCAGAAACTGAAGTGCTTACATATAACTCTAACAGGATTATACAGAATGCAGGATCTGCGTTCTGAGAACTACAAAACACTGTCGAAAGAAATCAAAGAAGAGAGAACTAAAACAGAGTTACACCATATTCATTGGTTGGAAGACTTAATGTTAAGATGTCAGATTTTCCCAGTTTGAACTCTAGATTCAATGAAATCATAAAACCCCATCAAGCTTTCAAATGGATATTGATAAGCTGATTCTAAAATGTGAATGGAAGAGTACTTGAGATACCAAAGAAGTTCTGAAAGAACAAAATTGGAGGATCCACCACCTAATTTTAAGATTTAACTGTAAAGCACAGCAATGAAGACTGTGTGTGTGTGTGTGCGCGCGCACGCACGCGCTCAGGCACTTAGTTGTGTCCAACTCTTTGTGACCCCATGGACTGTAGCCTGCAAGGCTCTTCTGTCCCTGGAATTTTCCAGGCAAGAATCCTAGAGCTGGTTGCCATTTCCTACTCCACATGATCTTCCCAACCCAAGGATTGAACCCGAGTCTTTTGTGGCTCCTGCATTGGCAAATGGACTCTTTATCACTGTGCCACCAATGAAGACTGTGGTATTGATTAACTTATAGACACATATATCAAGGAATAGAAGAAATCCTCTGGAAATAGACCCACACAAGTACTGATTTTTAACAAAAGTATAAACCCAATTAAATGGAGTCTTTGCATTTATTCTCTTTTTAACACTTGGTTGTGGACAACCAAAAACAAACTGCTGGCACATAATTAAAAATATATCAAAAATATATCATAGACCTAAAACATAGTAGGGGCTTCCCTGGTAGCTTAGCTGGTAAAGAATACGCCTGCAATGCAGGAGACCCAGGTTTGATTCCTGGGTCAGGAAGATCCCCTGGAGACGGGATTGGCTACCCACTCCAGTATATTAGGATTTATCTGGTGCCTCAGACAGTAAGGAATCTGCCTGCAATGCAGGAGACCTGGGTTCAATCTCTGGGTTGGAAAGATCCCCTAGAAGAGAGCATGACAACCCACCCTAGTATTCTTGCCTGGAGAATCCCCATGGAAGAGGAGCCTGGCAGGCTGCAGTCTATGGGGTTGCAAAAGAGCTGGACATGACTGAGCAACTAAGCCCAGCACAAAACATAGTAGAAAATCCATTTAATTTATATTTTTAAATGACTTTAGATACGGCATCAAACACATGATCTATAAAGGAAAAGGAAAGTGAAAGTGTTAGTCGCTCAGTCATGTCTGACTCTTTGTGACCCTGTAGACTGTTGCCTGCCAGGCTTCTCTGCCCTTGGGATTCTCCAGGCAAGAATATTAGAGTGGGTTGCCAGTCCCTTCTGCAGACAATCTTCCTGATCCAGGGATCAAACCCAGGTCTCCAGCATTGCAGGCATATTCTTTGCCATATGAGCCACCAGGGAAGCCCTATAAAGGAAAAGGCAAGTTATTGGTAGATGTTATTAAAATTAAATTTTTTTGCTCTATGAAGACACTGTTAAGAGAATAGAAAGATTAACCCTTGTCTAAATAAAAATATTTGTAAATCACATATATAGTTAAGGACTTATATCCAAAACTGAAATATATAAAACAACTCTTCAAGCTCAACGATAAATAAATAAATAAAATTAAAACTGGGCATATGATCTGAACAGACATTTTATCCAGTTAGCATATGAAAAGATGCTCAGTAGTCAATATAGAAATGCAAATTAATACAACCTAAGATACTATTACACACCTATTAGAATTTGTTAAACAAAACTACCCCCCAGTGCCTCCCTAAAAAGAAACCCTAAAAATACTGTCAAGGATATGGAACAACAGGAATTATCATTTAATGCTGGTGGGAATGCTCAAACTTACAGCCACTCTTGAGGACAGTTTGAAGGTAGTTTTGTGTAAGTTTAAACATACACTTGCCATATGACCCAGCAGTCCTTCTCTTAGCTATTTACCCAAGTGAACTGAAAGCATATCTTCACACAGAAACCTGTACGTGAATGTTTAAGGTAAGGTAAGGTAAGGTAAGGTGAAGTCGCTCAGTCGTGTCCGACTCTTTGCGACCCCGTGGACTGTAACCTACTAGGCTTCTCCATCCATGGGATTTTCCAGGAAAGAATACTGGAGTGGATTGCCATTTCCTTCTCCAGGGGATCTTCCTGACCCAGGGATCTAACCCGGGTCTCCCGCATTGGAGGCAGACGCTTTAACCTCTGAGCCACCAGGGAAGCTGAATGTTTATAGAAACTTTATTCATCATTTCCAAAAACACGTGTTCTTTAATTATGAATGGTGAACAAACCATGGTATAGCCATTCAATGAAATATTATTCAGAAACAAAAAAGAGTAAGCTATTAATGAATGTTACATGATGAATCTTAAATTTAGTTTGCTAAATGAAAAAAGCCAGAACCCCAAAGCTATATATTGCATGATTTTATTGATATGACATTGTTAAAATAGCAAAGGTTAGGAGACACAGAAGCTGTTCACTGCAAAGAAACTCACCTCACGGGAATTTTTAGGGTGCAGGCACTGATTAATATACTGGTATGACTGATATATGACTTAATATATTTGTCAAAACTCCTAGGAAAATGGCTGATAGCTGAGAGTAGTTTTTATATTTTTAAATGACTTTGTGGGGGGAGACAGAATATTTTACTCTTCTAATATACATTAGAAAGAGTTAAATTTATTATATAAAAATTTAATGTGTCATGTTGACTCTTTTGAAGATTTAATGTAGATTATAATGAACTAGCAGTATTAAAATTACAAGACTTGTCTCTAAATTAGCTTATCTAAATAACTTCAGAATATGGTGTTTTGGCTGGATACTGTAAAGCTAAAGCCAAGAAGAACTACATGATCTCTATATTCTTATTTGGAAATTAACCAAACTTTTTCTGGAAAGAGCCAGATAGTAATTATTTTCTGTGTGTATGCTGTGGGATCTCTGTTATAACTACTCAACTCTACTAATAGAGCACAAAAGCAGTCATAGAGAACACATAAACAAATGATCATGACTGTGTTCCAGTAAAACTTTATCCATGTGCACTAAAATGTGAATTCCTTGAAATTTTCATGAAATGCTCTGTCTTTCCCCACCTAGTCATTTAAGAGCATAAAAATTACTCTCAGCTATCAGTCATACCAAAACAGGCAAAGGGCCAGAATTGCCCTGGGAGCTGTTTGCCAACCCTTGCTCTAGTAGATAAATGTGCTTTACACAGTGATATGGATTAACAATTCGAAAATGCTTTACATTTATATGAGAGTTGGACAAATAAGTAAATAAATTGTGGATAAAATAACCAGGTTTCTCACTGTCAGAAAAAGAAGTTACAAAGAAACAAGATGGATAAAGCTAGAATGAACTCTGTGATGCTGGATTAGAGTCTGAGATGACAATTTTAATTCATGTTTTTTTTTAATATATACAAATAGATTAATTCAGAGTTATAGCTATGAGTATACATGTGTTAGTATACTCACATATTTTCCTGTCTTTACCCTTTGAAAGGGCCTAGAGGGAGTGACAACCGAATAACAATAAGCATACCCAGCTCCCAGATCTAACACCTATTATTTCTGAATATTTATTTTCTATGAAAATCAACAGGCCTTTTTTCTTGGAGCAATAGTTAATTCTCAGGGTAGAGCCTAGAACATCTTACATTATGGAAAGTGATGAATTGTTCAAAATGTAAGAGGAATAGGGGTATATCTGTCTAACGGACACAGGAGCAACCTGAATGAGCCCCCCAACTGGCCATTTCTTGAATAATTTGAGCAACAAAATAGCATTAGTATTGAATTATATGAAATAAATATCCATGAATCCACATTGATGTAAATGAAACAATGAATAAATAATGGTGAGAATGAACCAATCTTCCTTACCGAAGAATCCTAAATAATAATTGTTGATATTGCCCACTCTAAGAATAGAGCTTAATTCTTCTCTTGCTCTTGGGCTGGGCTTGATTTACGTCTAAGAATAGAACATGGAAAAAACGAAATAATAATTTAGGTGGCACAGTGGTAAAGAGTCACCTGCCAATGTGGGAGACAGAGATTTGATCCTTGGGTTAGAAGAGGAAATGGCAACCCACTCCAGTATCCTTGCCGAGAAAAATCCCATGGAAAGAGGAGCCTGGCAGATTACAGTCCATGGGGTCACAAAAAGTTGGACACAAGTGACTGACTGAGTGCACACAGTTTTGGTGGAGAAATCTGGCAGATGGCACCACTTTATTATCAAAGTGATCAAGATTAACATCATGTGATAACCAATGTTGATAGCATGCATCCCTTTATATCAGGGGATGTGAAGGATCTGTGTCATATTCTGCCAAACCCATAACCTTGGCCTAAATGTGAGAATACATCAGACAAAACCAAATGGAGAAACTTGGTACAAAATAGCTGACTGGTATGTCAAAATCAGGAGACAGCAGCACAGAAACTTATCACAGATTGGAGGAAACAAAGGAGAAACGATGACCAAATGCAGCACAGCATCCTATTTTGGATCCTGGAACAGAAATAGTACATTATTGAAAAAATTGGTGAAATCCAAATAAAGTCTGTAGTTTAGATAATAGTATACAATGTTAATTTCTTAGTTTTGCAAAATTTACTCTGCTTGTATGAAGTGTTAATATTAAGAGAACTTGGATGAAGGGTGACGTTTCTGTGTACAAGAACTCTTCATCTTTGTAATTTTTCTCTAAATATTTTTTTTTAAAACCTATTGAGTTCTTCATTTTCAGTGCTTTTGACTTTTACCTGAGAGTTGGTGTGATTACAGACCCCTTCCTGCTCATGTGAATATATGTGCAGCCGCCCAATCATGTTCAACTCTTTGCGACCCCATGGACTGTAGCCCACCAGGCTCCTCATAAAATTTTCCAGGCAAGAATACTGGAGTGGGCTGCCATTTCCTACTCCCAGGGCTCTTCCTGACCCAGGGTGCAAACTCACGTCTCTTGTGTTTCCTGCATTGGCAGGCAGATTCTTTACCACTGCGCTACCTGAGAAGTCCCTTCATTCTCATAGGTACTATTTACAACGCTCATCTTCTCAGGCAAGATAGAAAATTCTTTCTGCTTTTCAGAGACTTTCTGCTGAGTTTTTGTCCCTTCACCCTGTATAGTTTCAGATATTCTACAAGTGTATTGAGGAACAGTCAACTCAGTTTTGCACCCAGTGAGTCTCATGACTTTTGGCCTCTCAGATTTTCAGTTTTGTCCATCTAACATAGTAAGACTGCCAAAACACTGCTGATTTGTTTGTCCTCCAACAGTGGGCCTGTCACAAAGCATACTTTTCTCAACTTTTTGTTCTGTTCTCAGAATTCACAAATGTCCCTAGGAAAGTAACAGCTGTAGGCTGTTAACTCACTCCTCCCCTCAGGAATCTTGGCACTACTCAGTGTTGTTTAAGCAGCTTTCTAATGCCTTTAAACAAAAGCAATATAAGTATACATATACATGCACATACACAGACACACACAAACAACCCCTTCCTGCTCGAAAGTAAAAGACCTCAGCATCACTTCTTTTAAACACTTTAATTTGTCTTTGTCCCTGACCTGCCTTTCTTAAGTGGAAGGCAGTAAGGTTGCTCACGTTGACTTACATGGTATACTAAATCTCAGTATCTTAAATTGTTTTACATTAAGAACAATCTGAACACAAGCTCTTCAAATTATTCTTTTTTTTTTTTTTGCTTCAGTTCTTTCTTGCAGTATATATTGAACATTTTCATCAAGTATCTGTATCCTCTGTTGCTTGGACTATGCAAAGCACTGGGGATATTCTCGTGAAATCAAATTTTCCATAAGGAACTTATGTAATTCAGTTATTATTTTTAAACCAAAAAAGAAATATGAAAGATTAAAAAAGTAGTGTGGCACAGTATATGATGAAGGATAAGAATAAAAAACATAAGTAGGAAATGTTATTGTTTTTCCAGAGAAAAACTGAAATTGGTTACATAGGAATAATAACTTTATTAAACATTTACTATAGGCCAGGCACCATGCATGTATTTATTATTCCATTTTATCCTCATAATAATTTTACAAAGTGAGTACTATTAAGAAGTACTATTTCATAGATAAGAAACAGCCTCAGAAAAGTTATGACTTCTATATAAGGTCACATAGCTACTTAGGATGGTTGGAGCCAAGATTTAGCAACATACCAGAGACACACATTGCAAATTGCACACTAAAACACACTCCCTAAATACAGATCAGGCCAAAGTCCATGTTGGTCCTGTCTGAAAGATACTCACACACAAAGCTATACCATCTTGAATACAAATGTTAGGTTTTTTGGATTTTTTAAAAATTACATCACAATTTTTAAAAGTAAAGAAAAGTTTTTATTTCACAAAGAATTTAAATATCAACCTCTTCTGGGGCAGTAAAAAGGTCCTTCATAAATCCTTAAATGTTTTATTAATACAGAGGAGAGTAAAACATACTGTATCAGAAATTTGACAATCATTTATAAATGAAGAGAACCCATGTCAAACAAGCTAATGGAAGTTAGAGATCATGAAAGACCCCTTTGGAAATAAAACCCAGTTGAGTAAGGAGAAGACTCTCGACATTTTATCTTAAACATTTTTTCAAGAAAATCTAAAATCATTTCAACAAAACCCCAGTCCTTCTGTTATAGCGTCTGAAACCCCAGTTTCCGGTGCCTTTTGGCACAAATAAGAGAGTGTGATGTAATCCTATCAGCCTATACTGTCTAGAAATTCACTAGAAATTCTAGTAATTTTTACATAAAACTCATTCTGAAAATTGTGAGGTATAATCCAGTTAAACTAGAAGGTTCTTGTTGGGCCAAATTGTGGGGAAAACCAAATAGGAAGCATAGACTTTATCCTGAAATCCAGGAGTCATGAAGTCAGATGCATTCAGGAGTTAGGATAGGTGTTGAGTACTGTGACCCATAGAGACACTCTGTAACCTCTGTGGATGAGAAAACAAACCACTACTCAGCTCTAGATAAAAGTGTTGCTGTATAGGAATTCAGGCACAAGGTTGCCAGATCTTCCAATTATTTTTTTAAAGTATTCATTTTAATATAAATTTATTGTCTTTAATTCACATTAAAACAAAACATTCTGTGGTCCAGACAAAGCACATATACCCACTGCTATCTGGCAGCCTCTTCTTGTGTGATCAGTGTATAGTGTTTTTCTTAGGAAATGAATTTGATAGCATTAAGTAGTCAGTTGGGTTGTGGAAAGAATGACAATTTAGAGTGAGATTTGTGAAAATAATATAATGAAAGAATAAATCAAGAAGGGTATATGATTTGCCAAGGAATAGTATGGTTTAAATATTAAAATTCTGAAGTTGATTAGTAAGTTTAACAAATTTAATGAATAAATTGCTCTGTATGCCTGCAACTAGGACTGTGTGCTGTTTTATGGAGGCTGTGTCTGGAACCAGTCTGTTCCGCAAGTACTGTTCTATTCCAGTTTCCTGATAGGTTTCTTGTATTAGTAGAATTGGTATATATAACATATTTAGAATGGCACAGGCATATAGAAAGTATTTAATAATGTTTGCTATTCTTTTTTTAAAATCACTTTTCTATGATGATAATAAATTGGAGATTATTATAAGCAACTGAGAAGTCAGTTTCACAAAGGAATAATGAGATTGTTACTTTTTTCCCCTGAAAAATCCACTTTTGGTTTTATTGGCTCTGTTGTATATATTTTTCCTACATTATTAATTTTTGGTCTATATCACTTCCTTCTTCTTTCTTTGGAGTTAATTTGCTGTTCTTTCTGTTAGAAACTTTCAGTGACTATTCACATCATGAAATTTAGTCTTTTTCCTATTGTATACATATATTTAATTAAAACTATAGATTTCATACCCATCTAATCAATGTCATATTTTTACTACCATTTCCATTGTAATTTTTGTTTTATCCTTGGGATATTTAAAAGTATATTGCTAGATTCTCAAACATTTTTGGTGTGGGAGGAATCTATTTTTTTTTTTTTAATTTTTGCTTCATTCTACTGTAGCTTGAGTACATGTGAGTTTTCAGTCTTCTGAAACTTTTGAGATCTCTTTTATGCTCAATATGTGGTCCATTTTCCTTCCAAGTGCATTTTAGAAAAAAACACATAATATCTGTCTTTGTTGAGCTTAGTGTGCTTGACAACTAGGTCAAGTTTGTTAATATGGTTCAGTTTTTCTTTATCCTCACTGATTTTTTCTTGTCTGTTAATTCTATCAGCTACTGAGAGAACAGGTTTTAAAAATCTCCCATTGTAATTTGCCTATTTTAATTTCCCTGTTCTAACAATTTGAGCTTTGTGTATTTTGGATTATATATACATATATATATGTGTGTGTGTGTGTGTGTATATATATATATATATATACACATATATACATTGTATGTGATTAATGCATATAAATGGAGTTACAGTATTTATTTAATGAGTGTAACTTTGAGCAATGGGAAGCTCTTCGTATTGGCTCTGAAGTCTTTTGGATGTGAACTTGGTAGGCTGTAATAGTTCCAGGCTCATCTTGCACATTTCCTCACCTAGATCTGATGATAGCCATCCATTTCTCTAAGAAATTCTGGTTTGTTTTGATGGGCAGTTATATTTCAGAACAAAACTTGTGTACCAGTGGTGCTATAGAATTGGTCATTGTTTTTTAGGTCTTTTCAATGGGCAGAACTAGGAAAGACGTATTTTTAAACAAATGATACCTCATATATTCAGATTCTAAATTAGGATCACAGATTCCTCCCCTTAACTTATTGGATTAGCCAGTAAGTTTGTTCAGGATTTTTTCTGTAACAAACGAGCATTATGGCCAATGTAATATATCTTATATGTGTCTTCTTTTTTCCCACATCAAGTCTCATTTCTCAAAGATACCAGAGAATATAAGAATATACGTATATATAAGATAAAATATACAATATGAAAAGAATATAACCCAAGTCCTCGTTTGCTTTGTCAGCAAAATAGTCTCAGGACAAAAATAACAAACTACCACCAAAGATGACTCCAAAACAGTTAATTTTTTGTAAAACATATACCTTCCACATTTTTATCTTATCTACTTTTTAACAATTGTGCTTACCTACCTTTTCATAGAACATATTATATACTATACTCTGTCCCTTCTATCCTTCAGTTAGTGTTAGTTCTGTGTATAAGTGATTAATGTGTAATTTCCTCCCACTGTGCATGAATACGGCTGATCTGTGTAAACAACAGGCTGTTTCAGAAATTATACTGTATGACTTCCAAGGCTAGATCATAAAAGATGTAGAAGTTTCTGTGTTGTTCTCCTGTAAGACCACTTACTCTTGGTAAGTCAACTGTCTGTCATGAGGGCATAGATAATTTAATACATTTTTGATCTGTTTTGCGAACATATCTTTCCTGGCATGCTTTTGCTGAGGGCTCTTATTTGGTCTTTTTTCCCCCTCTTAAAAAACTTTTTATGAAGCTTAACCCACTTTGATGATTTGTGTGTACAAATTTATTTTTTCCTTAAATTTTAGAAAGGACATATGATTTATGTTTACTTTTCTAACTTTGTTGTAGCTTGAGCGCTCTTCTTTTTCTGTTTTGGTCATTTGTTTGAAAATATGGCAATTTAGATTTCCTGACTTTCTCTTTCCAACTTTTATATAGAATTTTTCTTACTTTAATTTTATTTCCCTGATCAATTTAGATTCTTTCCCCAGATGTTTTTATTCAGTGTAAAGTTTTATCTTGACAGGTGACTTTGGGATGTTAGTTTTGAGAGTTAATGGATCCCAGACTGCTCCAGCCCCTTCAGAATTGACTGTAAACCATTTGTACTCATCACTATGGAAGTAGGAAAACTTTTTCCAATTTCGGTTACTGTTCTCAAATTGGCCCACTGTGGTTTTTCTTTCCCCCAACTGAGCTTTTGAGTGAACTTTTTGTTATTTTGAAGTTACCTGGTTTATACCTAGCACACCTTCAAAATTTAGTAAATACCTTGATAAGGACCTTTTCTGTGTTTGAGGCTCTTCGAGTCTTCAGTTCTACCTCTCTAGCCTAGTGTTTCATGAAACAATTATGCTGGGTGCTCGGTCCCCCAAAAATAACCTTTGCTTGAGCCAGGACCAAGTTTTTTTATCCTCACTAGTCCAGATTGTTGAGTCTTCAGGTTAAGAATACAGTTCCTCAAGTGTCAATATTACTTCTGTGGGTTTTGCTTCTTGTATTTTCAAGGCTTCTTGCCCTGGTATATCTTTATTTCTTAAGCACCATAAGACTGCACTAATATCTGCTGTACTTTTCAGATACTTTTGAGTTATCTACCTAGCAGTCCCGTACAGCTTTATAAATCAATAGATGTCATGATTGAGAAACTGGCTGTATGTCATTTTCATCACTAGTTTCATCACTCCATTTCCTTATAGCCATCAAAAGCTTTGTTAATTTCTCTGTGTCACAGCAATGACCCTTGTCGTAATATAAGCCCTGGTTCTTCACCTCTTGTCCATGCTCAGAATGTATAAATGCTTTGAGGAGAAATAGAGCTATAGATCATTATTCCACTTTTGAAAGATTCTCTCCTCTGAAATTTTAGTTATCTCTAGTCTTCATTGTTTCTGCACCTTTCTAATATGTTTTAAAAATGTAAATTTTTATTTTTTTCTGGCTTTTCTAGTTTTTAGCAATAGCATTGGTCTGCCATGAATTATTCCATCTAACGTCAAAACAACTTCTATATGTTCTTATGAGGTGATTTATACCTGTGTATATTTGTTTTTTCTTGTTGCCATAATAAATTTGGTGACTGCATTTAATTATCCTACATTTTTATAGACCTGAGTTTTAAAACGGGTCTTATGGGGCCAAAATCAAGGTATCTGTTTTCTTTCTTGAGTTTCCAGGGAGGACCCATTTCCTTACTATTTCTAGCTTCTGGCAACCACCCACATTTCTTGGCTTGTGGCCACTTTTCCTCCATTTGCAAAGCCTTCAACAGTTCCATCTCCCTGACCCTTATTCTTAGTCACATTTCCCTCTGTCTAACCATAGCCACAAAAGGTTTCTCTGCTTTTAACAAGTCATTTGATTACATTGTTGATGTTCAGTTGCGAAGTCGTGTCCACTCTTTGTGACCCCCACAGACTGCAGCATACCAGGCTTTCCCTGTCCTTCACTATCTCCCAGAGTTTGCTCAAACTCATATCCACTGAGTCAGCGATGCCATCCAACCATCTCTTCTTCTGTCGTCCTCTTCTTCTCCTGCCCTTAATCTTTCTCAGTACCAGAGTCTTTTCCAATTAAGAAAAGACTGTCAGCTCCTCACCTCAGGTGGCCAAAATATTGGAGCTTCAGCTTCAGCATCACTCCTTCCAGTGAATATTCAGAGTTGATTTCCACTCATATCCACTGAGTCGGCGATGCCATCCAACCATCTCATCTCCTGTTGTCCTCCTCTTCTCCTTCCCTAATCTTTCCCAGTACCAGAGTCTCTTCCAAATGAGAAAAGACTGTCCGCTCCTCGCCTCAGGTGGCCAAAATATTGGAGCTTCAGCTTCGGCATCACTCCTTCCAGTGAATATTCAGAGTTGATTTCCTTTTGGATTGACTGGTTTGATCTCCTTGCAGTCCAAGGGACTGTCAGCCTTCTATAGGGTCCAGCTCTTACATATGATTGATTAGATTGGGCCCACCCAAATAATGCAAGGTAATCTCCTCTTATCAAGATCCTTAACCTTAATCAAATCTGTACAGTCTGCAGTAACATAATCCCTGGCTCTGGGAATTAAGGCTTGGATGTCACTGGGAACTATTATTCTACCCACCACAGTGCCAGTAACATCTTCCTGGAATTCCCTTCTCTGGCAATTCTTAAAATATTTTTTCTTTGTAATTTATTTTTAGTAGTTAAATATTATACACTTGTGTGTGGTTTTCTTTGTATTTATTGTTTGACATTTGTAGAGCTTCTCAAAGAGCACACGTTCGACACGTTAGACTTGCTCTCTGTTTGCCATGTGTCTCTTAAGGTCTTTTATTTTCATTCCGGGACATTTTCTGATGGGCATGTTTTATATTATGAATATATTTCAATCTGTAACTTGGATATTTGTTTTCTGAATGAGAGTCCTTTTGGGAATACAAGTTCTTAATTTAATGTAGCTCAGTTGCATTGGTACATTGGTTAATGCTTTGGTTAGCACTTGCTTTACCCCATGTAAGAAAACTTTGGCTAACCATGGTTCTAAAAATATTCTCCTATTTATAAAATCTTTAATCATGTTGCCTTTCACGTTAGATCAACAATGCATGTGGATTTGATTTGTATATATAATGTGAGATTTCGATCAAGATTCATTTTATCCTCATATGATTATGATCCAGCATCTTTCTCTAAACAGTCTTTCTTTTCCTCACTGTAAGTTCTTGGAGAGATAGTCCTGGATTCTGTTTGTTCCATTGGGAGTTTAGATACATGAGTCTGTTTCTGAATTTTCTTCTATTTAATTGATTTAATTGTCTAATTTTGTATTAATACCATACTTTCTCAATTTCTATAAGTTTATAATAACTTGATATCCTATGGCATAAGTCCATTAACTTTATTCTTTCTTGCAGATTGCTATGATTATTCTTGGTTCTTTGTATTTTTATCTGAATTCCAGTGTCAACTTGTCAGTTTTAAAAACCCTGCTAGGATTTTGATTGGGATTACATTAAATCTGTGCTTTGATTAGAGGAGAATTGATAACTTACCAGTATTGAATCTTCTAATTCATAAAAATGGTGACTTTAAAAATAAATTTAGATCTTTAATTTGTTCCAATTTTGTCATAGTTTTTATTTTAGAAGACTTGCATGTATTTCAAGAGATTTATTCCTCAGTTCAGTTCAGTCACTCAGTCGTGTCCGACTCTTTGCGACCCCATGAATCACAGCACGCCAGGCCTCCCTGTCCATCACGAAATCCCGGAGTTCACTCAGACTCACGTCCATCGAGTCAGTGATGCCATCCAGCCATCTCATCCTCTGTCGTCCCCTTCTCCTCCTGCCCCCAATCCCTCCTAGCATCAGAGTCTTTTCCAATGAGTCAACTCTTCGCATGAGGTGGCCAAAGTACTGGAGTTTCAGCTTTAGCATCATTCCTTCCAAAGAAGTCCCAGGGTTGATCTCCTTCAGAATGGACTGGTTGGATCTCCTTGCAGTCCAAGGGACTCTCAAGATCTTGTCTTCTCCAACACCACAGTTCAAAAGCATTAATTCTTCAGTGCTCAGCCTTCTTCACAGTCCAACTCTCACATCCATACATGACTACTGGAAAAACCATAGCCTTCCTGGATGTCTGATATTTATGTTATTATAAATTGTATCTTTTAAAATTCTATTGTCTATTAATTCTTGGTATGATGATTTCTTAGAATAGATTTTTGTATAGTTATCTTGTATCCAGTGATGACCTTACATTTACATATTAATGTTAATAGATGGTAGATTTTGGATATTTTTATATGTAATCATAAAATCTGAAAATAATGGCATTTTATTTATTCCTCTTTGATCTTTACTTCTTTTATTTATCTTTGTCTTACTACACTTCTAGGGTTTCCAGTATCCAATAGAAGTGGTGATAGAAAAGGCTTGGCTTATTTGCCATCCAAAGAAAGCTTTCTATCATTATTGAACATTGAGTGTGATGATTTATGTAGACTTTTTGTGAACATGTTTTGTCAGGTTACAGAAGTTTCTTATATTCCTTATCTTCTAAGAGATTTAAATTAGAAATGTATGAATTTTACTACATTGTATCTATTGAGGTAATTATATGCTTTTTTCCTTACTTTGATGTGGTAAATTACTTGATTTTCAAGTGTTAAACCATACTTGGATACTTGGAACAGAATTCTTATCATAATTTTTAAAAAACATATCTTGCCTGGAGAATCCCAGGGATGGGGGAATCCGGTGGGCTGCCGTCTACGAGGTCGCACAGAGTCGGACACGACTGAAGCGACTTAGCAGCAGCAGCAGCTTCAATTTGCTGATATTTTTCCTAGGATTTTTGCATCTAAATTAATGATAGTGCTTGGTATGTAAGTTTCCTGTCTTGTGGTGTCCTCCTCAGGGTTTCACTTGCCTCATAAAAATGAGTTGAAAAATGTTACCAACCATTCTCTGAAAGAGTCTTTGTAAGATTATTTATTTCTTAAATGTTTTAAATAAGCCCATCTTTGACAGTTCTTAATAATGGATTTAATTAGCTAATTATTATGGCCAGAAAAATATTTGTATGATTTTTGTCTTTTTAAATTTTTTGAGCCTCACTTTAGGGTTTAACGTAATACGGTCTTTTTGGAGAATTTCCTGTGTTTGAGAAGAATGTATATTCTTCTGTTGTCTGATAGAGTGTTCAGTAGATGTCTGTTAGGTCTCGCTGGTTTATAGTGTTGCTCAGGTCTTCTGTTTACTTGTTAATCTTCTGTTTGATTGTACTGTACATTGTTGAAAATGAGGTGCTAAAGGCTCCAAGTAATATGCATCAGGAGTTTCTCATTCTCATCTGTATTCTCCAGAGAAACAGAAGAAACAGGAGGGGTATGTGTGTGTGTATAACAGAGAGAGAAAGAAATTTTAAAGAATTGGCTCATGTGATTGCAGAGGTTTAGCCTGATAGTCAGTCAGGTGGATACTCAGCAGAGAGTTTATAGTTCAAATCCAAGGCAGTATGCTGGTGGAATTCCTTCTTGAGGGGAGGTCAGTCTTTGTTCTATTAAGGCCTTTAGCTAACTAGATTGAGGCCCATCCATTTTATGGAGATCAGTTTGCTTTATTCAGAATCCAGTGATTTAAATGTTAATTTCAACGAGGGCTGTGACTCCAAAAGGGAATTTTTGTGTATGAAGTTAACTGGCCTAAAGGATATTCAACCAGGCTTGTGGCCTCTTAAGACCACAGCCTCTCAATTTCTGGGTTAACTTGTCCAAAAAAAAATTTTTTTATAAGTAAAAATAGGATTTAAAAATTAAGCACTTTTAAGTCTGGCCCTCTCCTCCTTTTCCAGCTTCCTTCCAAGATGGGCTTTCTGGGTACCTAGTCAAGGGCTACTGACCCAGTTTGATTTCTGCTTCAGGACCGGGATGGGGAGAGAGGAAAATGCATCCCTGATTATTGCTTGCAGTCTGACTCTGACCCCAGGCAGCTGGGTGCACATGGGCGAGGGATAAACCCAGCACGAATTGTGATTTCTTATCTGACTGAGAATTTTCCTGTAAAGATCATTTGTTGGGGAGGGATGTTAATTAGGGGGCTGAGGTTCTTTTTTTTTTTTTTTTTTTATGGTGACTGTTTTTCACATTATGTTTAATCATCAGTGCTTTTAAAAGTGGAGTCTTGTAGAGTCCTGGGAATTAGGTTCCCTGGCACATTGGGTGGGAGTGTTTCACCATTTGCACGTGGGCTCTGGCCTCTGGGGCACCCAGGAGGGATTCACACACCCTGGCAACCTGGGCAGGGGGAAAAACCCACTGCAGCTGGGCCAGCCTGTGTTTTCATTTCAAATGGGATCCAGTTGTTTTTTTTTTTTAATAGGGAGTCATACTTTTTTTAAAAAAGCTTGAGATCTGAATGTGATTTCTAATTGTACCAGATGTTAATGTTTTAAAGCTATAACAATGTTTAAAATTTCTACCTTTTTGTGTTTCATTATTTTAACTGTTCTTTTATCTATTGTTGTATGTGGACTGGGATATTTTGTTTCTCCTCTTAGCATTTGTTTCTATAACCAGAAATAAAATTATATATTAAAGAAAAAAATAAATATTACTCTCAGCCATAAAAGGCCCACAGATATATCAATAATAATGTTTAACCAAATATCTGGGCACCATGGCTGATCTAGTTTGACATAAAATTAACCATTACCCATGCTTTTCCACACTCTGCCTCCAGAAATATGTCAAAGTTAGCATTTAAGTGTTCTTTTAAGTGGTCTTCCCTTTAGAATTTGTTATCCTCTATTATACTTACAATATAAAGCAGTTTATAGAATTAGAAAAACCTGGTTCAAGGCCAGCTCTGCAACTTCTTATCCTTGTGACTTGGAACAACTCTAACTAAATTTTCTCTATATTATGATTTAGAAATTTAAATCCATTAATTGTCCAGGGTGAGAATGCAAATTAGAACCAATAGTTAAATTCTATTTGAATTCTTGTCCTTGTACACAATTCATTATAAATAATGTTTTTAATTTGATAGCAATAAAATATCTTGTAGGTATTTTAACTATATGTGAGAATTTCATTTGAGAATGACGGTGTATATTTTATTAAATACTATTTAATGAGTGAGATAACTACCTTTTTAGTTGTGGCTTTATCTTAAAGTGTTGAACTTCTTTTGTCCTAAGTTGTTCAGTTTGCAGGCATGAGTAGATACCTTTTATTCCTTTGTTCCAGGGGTGTTCTAAGTATGACGTCAGTTGCATGTGTAAGATAGTGATCATCAATGATGTGAACCTTAAGAGAATCTTTAACTTACTGCCAGTTTCAGGGAAGGAGAGCCCACAGCTTCTTTTAATAAAGTGTCATTTTATTAATGACTTTTGCTGAAAGAAAAATTTTTCTTCATGGAATTCCTGAAAAAGTTTCTTTTGGGTTAAATTATTACAGAATACCCTCTTAAAAAACTAACTGAATAGATATTAGCTGAAAGACTTTGAGCTTAATTTTCATATAGCGGAATAAGCTTAGAATGGAGATTTTTATTTTATAGCCCAACTTATTTGCATTGTAGCAGACAAGATAATGTAAATTATCTGGGTTTAAATTCCAGCTCTGCCACTTAATAACTTGAATCTTTGGGTAAGTTATTAATTTTTCCAAGTTTCAGTGCCTTTTTTATAAGGTTATTGAAGGCTTACAAGATATTCGTGTGAGAAGTACCTAGTTCAGTCCTAGATACCTTGAAGGAACTCAGCAAATATTGGTGTCATTTATCTGTGTTTACATGTGGGCAAATGGGAATGTTGATGAGGAAGAAGAAGGGAATCCCTCCTCCATGCCCCAGAACTGAATTTTTCTGGCATTAATGAGACCGATATATCTCTTCAAATGCTTGCTTTTCTCATAGTTAATAGCTTTGGATAGAGCGTGTTGTTTGTTGCCTCTTTGCTTTTTCACAATTTAATCTTTAAAAAAAAAGCCTATAAGGATGCTTGTAAGAGATATGTTTGTGTTTGAATATGTATAATAAATGTCCCAAAATACAGTCTTAAAATTTGAAAAGAATAGCCATGAAGGCTATATAGTTTTTGTTTCTTGGGGCAGAATTTCCCTCCCTGAACTCCTTGGTTCTAGATAGGCATCAGTGCTCTATAGAAATAGCTTTAGTGACTGTGATCTTACTCCCTCTTAAGACACCGTTCTGGCTTTAGAATGTTCTGTTTATTAGAAAGGTCTTCTTCATTTTGTCCTTTATTGTATCTCATAATAATTCTACCTGTCGATCCATTCTACTCATATATATTCACAGAATAGACTAATCTTATCTCATGTATATGCAGGAATCATGTCTTAATCATCTTTCTGTCCTCAGAGTCTAGGATAGTAAGTGTGCTGTGTATGCTTAGTCACTCTCAGTCATGTCCAGCTCTTTGAGACCCCCATAGACTGTAGCCCACCAGGCTCTTCTGTCCATGGGATTCTCCAGGCAAGAATACTGGAGTGGGTTACCATTCCCTTCTCCAGGGAATCTTCCTGACCCTGAGATTGAACCCATGTCTCCTCAGCTCAAAACAGGGGTATTACTTAATGAATATTTGAGATTCAGATCTTGAAGACAGTTCTGTATTTTTTCATACAAAAACTTTTAAAATTCAGTCTACAGTTTTATTACTTCCGGTCAAAAATTTTAACTGTATTGACAAAATTAAGGAATATTAATTTATGTTTATTTCTGGTATCATTTATTATATAATCTAGAAATGAGTAAATATTTTTTCTTTTATTTCTTGCACTTTCTCTTGTAGTGTTTTTTGTAATCACTACTGGCAATAACATTTTCTATGATATTAATATAGTATATATTCTTCTTCATTGATTTATCAGATGGGACAAAAGTAAGCAACATCCATCTATATAGTATTTAAGAAAAAGATATATATATATATGATAACAAGGAAAAGTTGAAAATAAAAGTACAAATACTTATCATCCAAACACAAGCTATTTTAGCTACATTAAAAGTAAACCAAAAAATGTCAGGGGAAAAAGCATTAATAGAAATAAATGGAGTTAATTCCTAATGGTAAAGTGCTCAATTCACCTGGAAGTAATAATAATTCTAAATATAGGTTCACATTTTCTGTGATTTTCAAACTTGTTGTAGTACTTACTGCTTACATTATTTACTTACTCATCTGGCTGTATTGGGTCTAAGTGGCGGCACACAAAGTCTTTGTTGCATCATGCTGGATCTTGCCTCACACAGACTCTCTGGTTGTGATGTGTGGACTCCAGAGTGCCCAGGGCTTCAGTAGTTGTGGCGCGTAGGCTCTCCAGTTGTGACACGCAGGCTCCAGAGCACGTGGGCGTCAGTTGCTGCAGAAAGCGGACTTTCGAGCTGTGGGGCATGAGCTCTGGAGCACGCTGCTTCAGCAGTTGTGGCACGTGGGCTTAGTTGCTCCATAGCATGTGGGATCTTAGTTCCCTGACCAGGGATCGAACCTGCATCCCCTGCACTGCAAAGTGGATTCTTAATCACTGGACCATCAGTGAAGTCCCTACTGTTTTTTAACTGAATGCTCCCTTCCCAATTAATTTCATGCCATTACCAAATTTTAAAAATCATTTTTCTTCATAATCTTTATTCAACAAATTTCTTGCATCAAATGAATGAATACCATATTAATACTAATCCTTATAACAGTCTATTTGTGCTTACTAGTTCCTTTACCATCAGTTCTATTTCTGTTCCTATTTGACTACGGAATAAGGGTATTTATTATTCAATAGTTTAGAAAGATATTTGATACTGAATTATATAAAATTAATATATGTAAGAGCATCACTACTGTGAATGACATAGTTTACCAAAAAAGCTATCTCTTTAGAATACTTTTTCTTCTGCCTTTGAGTGGGTCTGTCAGGAGTAAAGAAGAGGCTGCCTGGAGAGGGAGGAGCCATGTGTCTTGATTGCAACTGCTTTGCTTTTGTTTTCACTTCTCATGGCTTGTTGCTGCATTTTGGCACATGAGTAATAAAGCTCAGTCACTTCTTTGGGGGATCATAGGTATGTCTAAATGCTTACATCTGCATAGTTTTCCCAAATACTTATTTTTCAGAGTGTAGGTATAATCTTTTTGGAGTCCACATAAAAATATGTGAACTATCACTTGCTGCACATTTTATTATGTATCTTGACACAGTATCCATTCCTAATCATTCACTGATGCAAGAAACATCCGTGTGCTAGTCTTTGATAAGCAGTGTAAGTGATACGATAACAGAAAAAAAGCTATATTCGTTTTATTTAACAGAATAATAAATTCTCATTTACCTTTTTATTTCTTTCCGTAAGAAATTCAGCATTTAATTCAATCTCTTGCATTGGGGGAGGGGGGGTCACAATTACCGAAGAAACATGGGTGTCATTTTAATTATAAAATAAATTAATGGAAATCTTTAAATTTTTTCAGGATGAGCGAGATCCAGAGAAAGAAGATGAACTGGAACTGAAAAGAGGTCTTTTATATAGAGACTCTGCCTATGACAGTGACCCAGAGTATAGGTATGAGCTTGACTGATGCAGTGTACAGAGATCTGCTCATAGTTAATATCAAATAACCTTGTTTTTAATCTACTATTTTTCAATAGTATAGGAGAAATTCAGCTCTTCCAGCCTAAAATTCCAGAAATGTTGTAGTAATAATAAAACTTTTGCAAAATTATACTAACAAATCTCATGAAGACACTTGAAAACTCTGTGTTAATTGCCATTAAGTGTGGTGTTAAAAACTGAATGTGTAAATTTTGAGTTTATATAACTAAAATTTCTGAGTCTGTATGACTGATTGTTGCCGTACCACTGATTACTATGTCTTCCACCTTCCTGAGTTTTCTGAACAAGTATAAGGAAAAAAGTTCCAGATAATGGAATATGTTTTATTGCTAACCAGGGATATGTGCTGAAATCTCTGATCTTTACCGTGGTAGGCTTGTGTAAGCATTTCATAAACTTGTGAGGACTTTTCCTTGTGTTTATTACACAGAGTATAAATGTAAACTCCCATCCAAAGTTACTGCTTCCCAATCTTAGAGGAATACTCTTCTTCCTTGTATTTTAAGTGAGTTTGAAGAAGAAGCAATCCAAACAGGAAAAGGAAGGTTCAAGAAAGTACATACCTTGGGAAGAACTTTTACCATTTATTATTGTTACTTAGACTTCTGTTCCCTAAATTATTGTCATATGGGTTAGCATTCCAATTTTGTGTTCTATATCCACATAATTAATTCTAATTTGGGTAAGAAGTGAGTAGGTTGATAAAGGGTTGGTAAAGGGTCTGATTTTCAAAATTTTGTATGCATGATATTGCTTCTAAAAATATAGATTTCTACTTTCTACTTCCATAGATTCTGGTTCCGTATATATAGGAGTGAGACCTAGAAATCAGCATTTTTAAAAATATTGTACATGATTCTAATGCAAGTAATATAAGGACCATATTTAGAAAAGCACTTGTTTCTATTTAAAGTTTGCCATAAACCTTAGTATTGGTTCTTTATCCAGTTCACAGGCAATGTTAATTTAGGTCACCTGAGACTGTTTTAGCACCTCTCCAGTGAGAGTTAAGCAGAGCATCAGGAAAGTTCTGCTGACACATTTTTAAAATTACATTGTACTCCTTGCCTCTTCTCTTGGACCCTTAGAACATAATTGGAACAACAGGACAGAGTGGTTAATGCGTCAAGACATTTTATAACAGTACCTTTGTTATTAGCTCCAGAAGGTACTGAACTGATCATGATATTGTTTGTTTTATCCCCAAGTTATATAATAGGCCAAGAAGTCACTCCCATTCTACTTTCCATCTCAAAGATGAGGGAATCACACTCAAAGTGATTACCCACTTGCTTGCCTTAAGGCTTCTCTCAGCAGAAGTCAAAAGGGAGCTTGAGATCTTGGCCGAAATTACCCCTCTGCAGACATCCTCTGACAGGGGTCAAGGGCAAGTCCACATGGACCTCTGGAATGCCTGAGTGAGGATTGCAGCAAATCCTCTCCTCCAAAAGCAACAAAACTGAATGGAATTATCCAAAAAAAAAAAAATGACTTAAAGACTTTGAAAATTGACTAAAAACCAACAAATTGAGAAGCATTTATCAATAAAATCTACTGAAGTTCTATAAGAGCATTAGGAGTCTACGTCATTTTCCTTGGAGCTCCAAGGCCCACCTGGACCTCCAGATCCTTGGCACAATAGTTCTGGGGCAGTTATGCCAAAAGACAGGCAATTCCTCTTCCAGAGGGCACTGACTTTATATGGAACATAGTATAGGGAATGACATGTGTAGAGGGATTAATGGAAACAGTAATGATCCTACCGGCAAACAGTAAGAGAGTACTTGAGATCTTACTTACTGCTTAATGGACAGACAATAAAATTCCAGGGACAAGATAGCCACGGTTGTCCTTGATAAAGTTCTATCTATCCCTGGTCATCTAGAATATTATGTGTATGCATAGGCTGTAAATATGTTTAGGAGAGACTAGAGAGTGTATTAGGGAGCCACTAGTCCATGGATGAATGTCAGACCTTGTGAAGGCAGAAAGCAAACTGCAGGGCAGTTTTGTCAACCAGATAAACGTTAAATATATTCCCTAAGCCACACATAGATATATTGGCAAAAACTGGAAACTTTATAGGGTTATTGATTCTGACCAATCATTTGCTGGTCACTAAGCTATGCTTACCTGGGGCAACCTCTAGAAGGCCAGGCTTAAAAATGGAAACAATAATTAAAAAAAAAAAGAAAGGAACAAGAGACACCAGCAACTATAGCATGCAAGGGAAACAGGCTCCATCGCATAGGTATAGACAAGTCACTAAACAAATAACAACAACTCTAGGTAAGGAGACAGAATCCAGAGTTGCTGCAATTTTTATCTAAATTGTTGTTTTTGACAAAAGATTATGGGATATGCAAAGAAACAGTAAAGTGTGACCCATACACATGGAAAATGAATTATTAGAAACAGCTTGAGCTGGCCCCAAGGATGTAGCAGCTATGTTTAAAGAACTAAAGGGAAATATAATGACAATCAAATAAAGAATATTCATAATGAGAAATTATTTTCTTTCATTTTTTTTTCCAGAAAAATCTATGCCCAGGACTCAATCCTTTATCTTATGATCTAGATATTCATTGTGGTTATCAGAGTACTTGTTACTGCATTTCCCATGCTAACTGTCCTGTCTCTTCTATCACCTTTGAATATGAAATTCACTTGAAAGAAATCTCTTATTAAGAAATTATTAAGTGACCTTTTACTTCTAATAATTTGGGATTTGAGAGCTGGATTGGGGAAAGAATTTACTACCATGAAGATAGTCCTTCTCAACTTTTGTACTGCCTGTCTTTCAGGAAATTTTAGACATTTGCTATTGTACCGTTACCAATTACCAGGGTCCTGAGATGCTCTTTCTCTTTTTAATACCTTCTGTATATATTTCAAATTTCTTCAGTTTTCAGGATGTTGAAAATTCTCTACGCATCACTATCGAGTTTGAGAATTAGTCCTAACTAAAGATCAGGCAAGGGGTGATACTTTATGATGGGAGTTGGCTGCAGAAATAGAGAAGAGTATAAAAATAATTTTAATTTCATGTTTATAACATGAGATGGCCATTTATAGCTATTGCCCTGAATTTTTAGCTAGGTTGTCCTTTTATGGAACTGGCTATTTATATAAACTGTTTTCTATTTACTTGTGCATATTTCTCAGGTTACTAACAGTAGGAATATGCTCAACATAAATGTTATAATTATTAGATTATTTATAACATAATCTCAAAGTGACTAGTTTAAACTTTGACTATATGTTTTTGAATAACACAGATTGAATGTAGTTTTAATCTCCTACCATTGCTCACTATCCAGTTAACGTGATGAATTTACCAAGGTGTAACACATAGCCAAAAAGCTGTCTTTGGTCCTAGTAAATGGGAAAATAATCGAAATAATATATAGACTTAAAGTCCCTTGAACAAGAATAAACTTTCCATTTTAAGTGAGAAAAATGTTGCTTAATTCTGATTTGAATTCTTTGGATTTTGTGTGACCTGGTATATTATGATGTTTCAGATAATTTGTGCCTTGGTTCTGTTATACTATGATATAGAGAATGACCAATGCCATCTTGTTTATCTAGTGAATGTCTATCCATTCTTTAAGACTAAGCTCAAGTTATTCCATCTTCTGAGATACCTTTTATGACCTCAGCAGTTCAGTTCAGTTCAGTTGCTCAGTCGTGTCTGACTCTTTGCGACTCCATGAACCGCAGCATGCCAGGCCTCCCTGTCCATCACCAATTCCCGGAGTTTACCCAAACCCATATCCATTGAGTCGGTGATGCCATCTAAGCATCTCATCCTCTGTCATCCCCTTCTCCTCCTGCCTTCAATCTTTCCCAACATCAGGGTCTTTTGAGTCAGCTCTTCGCATCAGGTGGCCAAAGTATTGGAGTTTCAGCTTCAACATCAGTCCTTCCAGTGAACACCCAGGACTGAGTTCCTTTAGGATGGACTGGTTGGATCTCCTTAGACTGTCGTTTTTTCCTTTATCCTACCATTTCCTCTCACATATATATTTTCAATTGGCAGTATTTATCTCATGATTGTTCTGTTCTGTGTCTGTCTTGCCTCCTCATGTTAAGCATAGGCACCAATGTTTTGCCTACCTTTGTTTTTGTCTGTGTATCAAGGACTCTGATGTGTACTAGGAGCTCAGTTTTTTTTCTTTAAGTTCAGATATTAAAATTAAGCCCTTTATTAATAATGATCAATTGCATTTGTTGAAGCTTTAAGACATTACTTAAGAAAACACATTTTATGGTTGTGATATTTAATAACATCTCTAGATGAGGAATCAACAGTGGAATTAATGATGATGAAAGCTATCAGATCTTATTTCTTATCAGTGCCTCATTTCTACACATCCAAGAAAGGAAAGTAAGTGACCTGTAAGTAACCAGTCTTGAGTAAATTCATTTGAATAAACTTCTATTAATGTTTACTATATAGTTTATGTGAATAGTAAAAGAAGTTAAACAACACCTAATTTTTTCCCTAAAGTTTCACATTTCCATAGAAAAGCCAATAATTTACTGTAGTTCCTAGATGAGTAGTATCATAAATACCCAATTTATGATCTAACAATCATAAATTGTTAGAAATCCAAATTCTTGGACCCCACCTCAGATATATTCAGTTAGTTATTCTGGGTGTGAAGCTCAGTAATCTGAGTTGTAATAAGCCCTTCAGATGACTCTGATGTGTGTTAAAGTTTGAGAACTACTGCTATAGTTTATCAAGAAATCTTGATGTCTTCTTTTTTCCAAAAAATTCCAAGGCAATTCTGATATGTATATGGATTTTAAAAAGTGATTACAGGTTTTTCTATTAAATGGTAGTTTTGGTGATATAGAATTCTATAATTTTTCTGTTGACCAGTCATGATACAGTAGTATTAAGTGTGTAATAGTTACATAATCACAATAGTGAAAGATGTTTATCAGTTTTCACAACCAATAGCCAGACACAAAATAAAAGATACTTACAATTGCAAGTCATAATGGGAGCATGATTAACCTAACAATATAAAATAACTGCACACAATTTAGGGGGTCAAGTAGAGTAATGTAAGTGGAAGTGCATACATGCACATGTTTTCGTCTGCTCAGCCAATCTGTGTCTTTTGGGTGCATTTAATCCATTTACATTTAAAGTAATTACATCTTACCTTAAGGTAATCCTATTACCGTTTTCTTAATTGTTTGGAGCTTATTTTCTTTAGGTAGGGCTTTTCCTTCTCTTGTTTTCTGCTGAGAGTTCCTTTAGCATTTGTTGTAAAGCTGGTTTGGTGGTGCAATTCTCTTAACTTTTGCTTGTCTGTAAAACTTTTGATTTCTCCATCAAATCTGAAGGAGAGTCTTGCTGAGTAGAGTATTCTTGGTTGTACATTCTTCCCTTTCATCACTTTAAATATGTCCTGCTGTTCCCTTCTGTCTTGTAAAGTTTCTGTTGAGAAATCAGCCTGATCGGAGTTCCCTTGTATGTTTTTTTGTTGTTTTTCCCCTGTTGCTTTAATATTTTATCTCTGTCTTTAATTTTTGTCAGTTTGATTGTTGTGTGTCTCCATGTATTCCTCCTTGGGTTTATCCTGCCTGGAACTCTGTGTGCTTCTAAGACTTGGTTGATTATTTCCTTTTCCATGTTAGGGAAGTTTTCAGCTATTATGTCTTCAAATATTTTCTCAGGTCCTTTCTCTCTCTTGTCCTCCTGGGATCCCTATAATGTGAATGTTCATGTGATAATGTTGTTCTAGAGGTCTTTTAGGCTGTCTTCTTTTATTTTCATTCTTTTTACTATATTCTGTTCATGGCAGTGGTTTCCACCATTCTGTCCGTCAGGTCATTTATCCATGCTTCAGTTATTCTGCTATGGATTCCTTCTAGTGTACTGTTCATCTCTGGTTTGTTTGTTTTTTAGTTCTTGTAGGTCTGTGGTAGACATTTCTTGCATCATCTCTGTCTTTACCTCCATTCTTTTTCCAAGACCCTGAATCATATTCACTATCATTATTCTGAATTCTTTATCTGAAAGGTTGCCTATCGCCACTTCATTTGTTTTTCTGGGATTTTATCTTGTCGCTTCATCTGGAATGTAACTTTCTGCTTTTTCATACTGATTAACTTTCTGTAACATTGTTTTGTTTTACTCCCTGTGGGATTGTGGTTCTTGCTTCTTCTGTCTGCTCTCTGATGACAGAGGCTAAGAGGCTTGTGTAAGCTTCTTGATGAGAAGGACTGTAGTGGGAAAAACTGAGTCTTGCTCTGGTGGGCAGGGCCTTGCTCAGTAAGTCTTTGATCTGATTATCTGCTGATGGGAAGGGTTTGCTCCCTCCCTGGCAGCTTTTTGGCCTGAGGTGACCCATCCCTGGGAGTTAAGGGTGACTTCCAAAATGGGGCTTTCCCAGACAGCTGCTACCAGTCCCCCCATCCCTGTGGTGGGCCCCTGCTGACCCACACCCCCACAGGAGACCCTCCAACACTAGCAGGTAGTTTTGGTTCAGTTTCCTACAGAATCACTGCTCCTTTCCTCTGAGTCTTGGTGCACACAAGATTTTGTTTGTGCCCTCTAAGACTGGAGTCTCTGTTTCCCCCAGCCCTGTAGAAGTCTTATAATCAGATCTCTCTGGCCTTCAAGGTCGGATTCCCTGGGGATTCCCAGTCCCTTTGTCAAGTGCCCAGACTGGGAAGCCTGATGTCGGATTCCAAACATTCACAGCAGTGGGAGAACTTCTTTGGTACTGTTGGTCTCCAGTTTGTGAGTCCCCCACCCAGTGGGTATGGAACTTGATTTTATTGTAATTGTGCCTCTCCATCTCAGTGCAGCTTCTTCTTTGCCTTTGGACATGGGGTATCTGTTTTGGTAGGTTCCAGGGTCCTCCTGTGGATGGTTGTTCAATATAGTTGTGATTTTGGTGCTCTTGCAGGAGGAGATGAGCACATGTCTTTCTATTCCGGCATCTTGAACCAGAAGTCTCTTGATGGCTTTAATGATATTGTATGACATTTTATTTTCTGTTGTATCTTTAAAGATGCAAAAGCTTTCACGATTTTACTACCTCACATTAAAGCCTCTCCCTATCGTCTATCCTGATCTCCAGGATTTTGAATCTTTCCTTCCTACATTCCTTACTTACATCTATCCATACATCCATTCCTTACTTACATCTATCCATACATCCATCATCCATCCATCCAGTATATTTAGTTCAGTTACTCATTTGTGTCTGACTCTTTGTGACCTCCTGGACTGCAGCATGCCAGGCTTCCCTGTCCATCACCAATTGCTGGAGCTTGCTCAAACTCATGTCCATTGAGTCGGTGATGCCATCCAACCATCTCATCCTCTGTCATCCCCTTCTCCTGTCTTCAGTCTTGCCCAGCATCAGGTTCTTTTCCAATGAGTCTGTTCTTCACAACAGGTTTCAGCTTCAACATCAGTCCTTCCAATGAATATTCAGGACAGATTTCCTTTAGAATTGACTGGTTTGATCTCCTTGCAGTCCAAGGGACTCTCAAGACTCTTCTTCAACACCACAGTTTAAAAGCACCAAAACTTTGGCTCTCAGCTTTCTTTATGGTCCAACTCTCACCTCCATAATGACTATTGGAAAAAACCATAACTTTGACTACATGGATCTTTGTCAATAAAGTAATGTCTCTGCTTTTTAATATGCTATTTAGGTTGGTTATAGCTTTTCTTCCAAGGAGCAAGCATCTTTTAATTTCATGGCAGCAGTCACCATCTGCAGTGACTTTGGAGTCCAAGAAAATAAAGTCTCTCACTGTTTACATCATTTCCTCATCTATTTGTCATGAAATAATGGAATCGGATGTCATGATCTTAGTTTTCTGAATATTGAGTTTTCAGCCAGCTTTTTCACTCTCCTCTTTCACTTTCATCAAGAGGCTCTTTAGTTCCTGTTTGCTTTCTGCCATAAGGGTGGTGTCATCTGCTTATCTGAGATTATTGCTATTTCTCCAGGCAATCTTGATTCCAGCTTGTGCTTCATCTAGCCCAGCGTTTCACATGATGTACTCTGCATATAAATTAAATAATCAGGGTGGCAATATACAGCCTTGACATACTCCTTTCCCAATTTGTAACCAGTCCACTGCTCCATGTCCAGTTCTAACTGTTGCTTCTTGACCTGCATACAGATTTCTCAGGAGGCAGGTAAGATGGTCTGGTATTCCCATCTCTTGAAGAATTTTCCACAGTTTGTTGTAATCCACACAGTCAAAGGCTTTGGCTTAGTCAATAAAGCAGAAATAGATGTTTTTCTGGAACTCTCTCGCTTTTTCGATAACCCAGCAGATATTTGTGATTTGATCTCTGGTTCCTCTGCCTTTCCTAAATCTAGCTTGAACATCTGGAAGTTCTTGATTCACATACTGCTGAAGCCTGGCTTGGAGAATTTTGAGCATTATTTTGCTAGCATGTGAGATGAGTGCAGTTGTGCCATAAAACAACTGAAACATTCTTTGGCATTGCCTTTCTTTGGGATTGGAATGAAAACCTACCTTTTCCAGTCCTGTGGCCACTGCTGAGTTTTCCAAAATTGCTGACCTATTGAGTGCAACACTTTAACAGCATTTTGAAATAGTTCAACTGGATTTCCATCACCTCCATGAGCTTTGTTCATAGTGATGCTTCCTAAGGCCCACTTGACTTAGTATTCCAGGATGTCTGGCTCTAGGTGAGTGATCATACCATAGTGATTATCTAGGTCATGAAGATCTTTTTTTATAGTTCTTTTGTGTATTCTTGCCACCTCTTCTTAATATATGTCATTTGTGTGCCATATATCTTACCCTCTGACCTTTTTTACATGTATGCCACTTTATAGATATGTTATCTGAATACTGTGTGTAAAGTAGTGTGTACTTGGTCTTTAGAAAACACTGTCAGGGTTTCAAGTGAGTTCCTCCTTTTCTGAGTATAAAACCTAGTCATGCCCTTTGTGTCCTAGAACATGTTAAGCTGCCTAAGACCTTTCTCTTCTCTATATATAGGCAAGGCTTTAAAAATGTATAATTTATATCTTAACAACATTTAAATCTTGAAAGTGCTTAGTTTGCAGATATTATCCTAGTCTCTTTTCTTTTTTGTGTGTGTTTTTTTTCTTTATAGCATTGTCATAATTAAATAGAGAGCTCCCTATTGAAGTAGCAAGAGAAAACTGCTAAAAATATATATCTATGCTGCATATAATAAAATAGCAATTTTATCGTGCTTTGAAGATAACCATTTTATGTTACATAGCACTGATGCCATGTTGTGTAGAGTAGGAACTTTGAGTGCTTTGAATGAATGAATGCTGGAGATACTCTGGGTAAAATACAGAAGTATGGTCTTTAAAAGCCTACTACTATAATAAGATGTTTTAGTGTTGCTTACCCATTTTAAGCTTATTAATGTTCTCAGTAATGGAAAATTAGAATTGACTCAATATGTTCACAATCTATTAGTTAGATAGTCAGCACTTCTATGTCTAGAAGTAAATGTTGCTTTTAGGATTCTGCTGTTCTTTGTTTGCACCTATCCATGGACTGTATTAGGACCTGTTTTGCAAACTTCTCTGTTTTGCAATTCAGACTTACAGGATGAGCCAATTCCCAATTCTTTCCAGACAACCACAATACTGTCTACTAAAGTGAGAGTTTTACAATTAAAAAAAAAATATCTCCCTGTCAAAATCTGCAAGATTTTTTTTTCTTTTCTTTTCTTTTTAAATGTAAATTTACTTATTTTAATTAGAGGTTAATTACTTTACAATATTGTATTGGTTTTGCCATACGTCAACATGAATCCACCACAGGTATACACGTGTTCCCCATCCTGAACCCCACTCCCTCCTCCCTCCCCGTACCATCCCTCTGGATCATCTCAGTGCACCAGCCCCAAGCATCCAGTATCATGCATTGAACCTGCAAGATTTTTAAAGTGTTAGGATGTCTATTTTGACCACTTCAGCTCTTTTTTTACAGAAACTTTCCAGGTTCACAGTTGCTTCTAAAAAGGTTACTGGCCTTTATTTATTCATTGCAAGCCATTGAGATGGCATTGATATTTTAAAGCAGCTTTGTGATATGAAAAAAAAAGTATTGTCTAATAATACCAAAGCAGTAGCAAATCTATGCCTGATGGCATTAAATATAATAATTTATGATAGAGATTAGGAATTTGATTTACAATATCAGAAAAACCTACACAATGATTTTCAAAGTTAACATCCCTACTATTGCTTACTTTTCTGAGATTTGGGTAGTGGCTTAATAGAAATTCAAATTTATGTTGAGTAGGTTTATTGTGGTAGAACTAGCCTGGCAAAATACAGAGTTCAGAAAAGGACATTATTATGTAGTAAAGTTGATGACTATAGACAACAGGGAGATAAAGTACAGATCTGTGCTTTGTGAATATTAATTAGTGTATGACTTGATGTAAAACAAAACACAGCAACAAATAAAGCAAATACAATCAAATGAACAAAAGACAACATACGGGGACTCCTAAAGTATTATGAGGGCTTTCCAATGTGGAGAATTCTTAAAGAGATGGGAATACCAGACCACCTTCCCTGCCTCCTGAGGAATCTGTATGCAGGTCAAGAAAAGCAGCATTTAGAACTGGACAAGGAACAATGGTTCCAAATTGGGAAAAGAGTACGTCAAGGTTGTATATTGTTACTCTGCTTGTTTAACTTCTATGTGGAATACATCATGTGAAATGCCAGGCTGGATGAAGCACAAGCTGGAATCAAGATTGCCTGGAGAAATATCAGTAACCTCAGATATTCAGATGACACCACCCTTATGGCAGAAAGCAAACAGGAACTAAAGAGCCTCTTGATGAAAGTGAAAGAGGAGAGTGAAAAAGCTGGCTAAAAACTCAACATTCAGAAAACTAAGATCATGGCATCTGGTCCCATCACTTCACAGCAAATAGATGGGGAAACAATGGAAACAGTGAGAGACTTTATTTTCTTAGACTCCAAAATCACTGCAGATGGTGACCACTGCCATGAAATTAAAAGACGCTTGCTCCTTGGAAGAAAAGCTATGACAAACCTAGACAACGTATTGAAAAGCAGAGACATTACTCTGATGACAAAGGTTCATCTAGTCAAAGCTGTGGTTGTTCCAGTAGTCATGTAAGGATGTGAGAGTTGGACCATTAAGAAGGCTGAGTGCTGAAGAATTGATGCTTTTGAACTGTGGTATTGAAGAAGAGTCTTGAGAGTCCCTTGGACTGCAGGAAGATCAAACCAGTCAATCCTAAAGGAAATCTGTCCTGAATATTCATTGGAAGGACAGATGCTAAAGCTGAAACCAATACTTTGGGCCCCTGATGCTAAGAACTGACTCCTTGGAAAAGACCCTGTGCTGGGAAAGATTGAAGGCAGGAGGAGAAGGGACCGACAGAGGATGAGATGGTTAGATGGCATCACCAACCTGATGGACATGAGTTTGAGCAAGCTCTGGGAGTTGGTGATGGACAGGAAAGCCTGGCATGCTGCAGTCCATGGGGTTGCAAAGAGTCAGACACGACTGAGCAACTGAACTGAACTGAAAGTGGTATGAGGGAACAGGGGCAAATGTGGGGGCTTAGACTTGTAGAATATTTGCAGAGGTACAGAGCATATGCAGAAATGTATGTGATTTCTTTATCATTTGACTCAAAATGTCCAAAAAACTGTTTTGAGTGACTGTTTTTAGGCAGGAGTTTGGATTGTGAGAAACTGTATGAAAGAACTTGTATTCATTTGGTTAGACTATTTCTGAAGCAAAGCTAATGAAAGAAAGGTGGAAACTATATAAAAGCAATAGCATTTGCGACTTGGCTAAGGCCTTTTGAAATATTTTAAAGATTATACTAACGTTATTAGAAATTGTATTAATTACCTCTCTGAAACTGAATGGACAAAGTAAAAGTAAGGTTAATTATGTTATCATTTTCAAAATTTTCCAGTGTGAAAGAGGTGGTACCAGGTGTAGAGAAAGTTTGATAGAACCTAGTAAGATTGCTGGAATATATGAGGTAGAATCCCATTTTAGCAAAGCCATCAGGAGATAGAGACACCTCTTAACATGATTTACAGAAGTGAATTTTTTAATGCTATTATAAAATATGTCAACTGTAACAGAAGTATATACTTAAGACTTGTATGTCCTAAATAGCAACAGCAATAAAAGGAGTGCCCATTTACTTATCATCCAACTTAAGAAGTAGAACATAACCTCATGCCCCTAACAAGTTGCACCTCTTTCCATAGAAATAACTGCTACTGTTATTTTTCTGATAACCCTTCTCTTTTTTCTTTATAGTTATACCACACATGTATCTACCCTTAAGCAATGAATTATTTAATTTTCCTTGTTTTAAACTATTCTACATAAATGTAATTTTAACTGTTTATTGTTTGAAGTTTTCTTTTTTCCACTGAATTGATTTTTCAGTTTCATTTATGTTGATGCATGTAGCCGTAGATCTTTAATTTTCCCTGCTGCATATTATACCACTGTATGCACTCACCACAGCTCAATTTTTTGTTCTAACATAAATGGATATTTAGATTGCTTGCTGTTTAGTTCTATTATGAAGTGTGTGATTATGAACATGTTGGCACATATCTTCTGGTACACACATGCAAGAATTTTTCCGGGATCCTTAGGAGCCAGGGGGTTGGCTAGAGTTGTGTATGTAACCTTACTGAGTCATGCCAAATGGTTTTGCAAAGTGTATAAGTGTTCTCATTATTTTACATCCTCATCAACTCTGTGTCAGGCTCTAAGGATGATAACACAGGCACTTTGTGCCTTTTTTCATGACCACTTTTATTGTGTTCATGTGGCAGATTGACTCCAGGTGAAATAGCAAATTCTTTTCACAGATACACAGCTTCAAGAGTTCCTGTTTCACAGTTCACAAGTACTGTAAAATCATGAGACTGATAAGTCAGGGAAGAAATTGTTTGTTTTCTGTGGATTGAGATTCCAAATAGATGAATTTAATGTTTGTAACATTTAATAGCAAGGACATAGAGTTTTACATGGCACATCTAACATGCCTGAGAGGTCTTATCTATAATAAGTACTTGATTTATTGAAGTGGGTTCATTATTTGTTTAAAAAATAAACGTAGCCTTTTAAAAAGTCAGTATTTCATTTCTAACAAATAAAAAAGTGTTATCAAGCCTATAAAGTACTTAGTAAATATTTAATTTACATATCCCACCTCTCATTTTGCTTCATTATTGTTTTAATCTTTTATATCCTTTCCTATAGCTCATTTCAACAGCCACGTGGCTCTCTCCATTTGGATGATGGTGAATACTGGTCCAACAGGGCAGCCTCTTATAAAGGAAAATCCCACCGACCCATCTTTGAGAACAGCATGGACAAGATATACAGGAACTTATACAAAAAGGCCTGTAGTTCTGTTTCTCATACACAGGAAAGCTTCTGAGATCAGCCGCGATAAAACTGTATGAGTGTCCTTGTCAACTTCTCAATGAAAACGTTTGATGTGATCAGTACCTGTATTCTTTTATTTTTTTTAATCAGGTGGTTCTAACTGAGCACAGTAGTTAGACTTGAATAAGTTTATTTCAATTGATAAAGGATCCTGGGCAAGCCTTCTTTTTCCAATCACAGTAGAGAGTGCTGTATTCTCACAGTCCTGCAACACAGTCAAAACCTCCATTCTGATTATGAGAAGGCTGTCCTGTCACACCTCTCTCATGTCACCAGCTACAAATCCAAGAACTTATTGTCTCTAAAAATGCTCTTCTGCCTTCATCACCCTGTAATTTTCTTTCCATTTGCTTGACTGGTTATCTTGTCTGACTAAGATTATTTTCATTATTAATTCTCGTTTCTTGGTCATGGGCAAAAAAAATATACAGAGATGAATTTCCCAGAAGTTTAAACTCTATTTTAACTAGTATTTTCTACTGTTTGCTCCCTAAGAAAAGGCTATTAATATGTCTTAGCTCCTAAGATATAGCTTTCTTTTTAAAGTTTCTATAATCCTTTACTCCCTCTTCTGTAAAAGAGCTAGCTAAGTTACCTAAAATGCCTAACAGTTAGTGAGAAATAGGAATGGCCAAATGTGACCCCAGATGTGAAAAACTGATTTTTAAAAATAGATTTTTTTTTGCATTGTTTTTTTCTAGAGTCAAAACTTTTGGTGGAACCAGAATCAGAAAATAGCCTTTGTTAAAAAGCTTGTAGAAACTCAGAAAGAATAAGGGATTTATATTGTAATTTAATCTCTTTAGAGTAGTCATAGGTATCAAATAGCCCATGAAAGTAGCAACCTTACTTTAAAAAAAAAAAACAACAACAAACCTGGGAACCATAAAGGGGAGGAAATATTAGAGCATAACTCTTTGTACTCAAAAGTTGTTGGTTGATAAAATTAGCTTCTTCCCCCTCTCCCCACTAGCCTGGCTCCAAACAACATCTGAGGACAGTTAGGCTTTGAAGATACAAAGAAATCGGTTACCTTATATTTATTAGAGAGAGTAGAAGAAATGCAGAGAATAGGAAATGATAAACTTGACTTACAAACTTTAAGAGTTGACTACAAGATAATGTTTTCTTACTGATTCGATCTTTGGTTAATTTTATAGTTATGATCTTAAAAGAAAATACTTGAGTTGAACTCTATTTAAGTTGGAATTGGTATGTAAATTGGGCGATTTGTTTTTTTAATTGGAGAAAGTACATAATACCTGTTATCTAATAATAAGACTTTTCAGCTTCATGTTGATTGTTTTATCTGTGGCAATCTGCAGTGTATTGGAAAGCACATCAGAGATAGGAGCCAGGTATCCTAGGCTTCAGATCTCTGGTCCTAGTTTCCTCAGTTATCAATGGAGAGAATGGAGTAGGTCAGCATTTCCTGAACCATGTTTGTAGACTGCTGCTCTAAGAGATGGCTTTAGGAATGTATATACAAGTGTTTCATTGGTCATGTAAGTTTAGGAAAAATCTGTGTACCACTCAAACTTAGAGAGTCATGGGTAAGATGACAGGAATGAAAAAGGGGTGCTAGTGATACTGGAAAAACAGTGGTAAATTGTCCAGGCAAACTACACATGGTCATCTTAGTAAAAACATTAGCATGTTTGAGGCTCTAAGAAATCCTGGCATAAACATGCTTTGCTCTAGCATCTAGTAGAAAGTCTGATACGTACTTGGTGCTCATTAAATATTTATTGATTAACCCAGACTTTCCTAAACTAAATTGAGCATGTAACAGTGTTTGTTCTTATGGTTATCTTTCCCCTCCCATTCCTCTCCCCCAACTCCCGATACTTCCTCTGAAATGCCATCTGCAGACACATGTGGACAGTAAGGAAAATACTGGACTCCACAATCACTGAGCTACCCTCTGGTTGTAAGTTGTCTGATGATTTCTTGTATAAGCTTTTGAAGGTCAGCATTGAATGATGGTTTTTCTAAAAATCTTGTATCAATGATATATCTTTTCCTCCTTGATGGAAACAAATGAAAAATTCCCCCATTTAAAAGTTGCTTCTTGGTGTGCTACATAACTTCAGTCATGTCTGACTCCTTGAGACCCTGTGGCTACAGCCCACCAGGCTTCACTGTCCATAGGATTCTCCAGGCAGGAATACTGGAGTGGGTTGCCATGCCCTCCTCCAGGGGATCTTCCTGACCCAGGGAGTGAACCTGAGTCTCCTGTCGACTGCATTGGCAGGCAGGTTCTTTACCACTAGCGCCACCTGGGAAGATCAGTGAAGTGAGGTGAAAGTCACTCAGTCATGTCCGGCTCTTTGTGACCCCATGGACAAAATAGTCCCTGGAATTCTCCAAGCCAGAATACTGGAGTGTGGGTAGCCTTTCCCTTCTCCAGGGGATCTTCCCAACCCAGGGATTGAACCCAGGTCTTCCGCACTGTGGCCAGATTCTTTACCAGCTGAGCCACAACGGAAGCCTAGGCTTCTTGGTAAAAAGAGCAAATATGAACTTTAAAGAAAATATTTGCTATCATAGAAAATCTCCCAAGTAAGTACCAAAAAAAAAAATTAGTTTGCACCTATATTTGTCATTATCATACAAAGGCCACCAAAAAACGGGTCTCAAAAGGGAACTTTCGAAAATACTTGAGAGACATTTTCCTCTAAATTAAATTTGACATCTCCCTGAAGGATCAGATATAAATTTCCACATAGTTAACATCTCTGCTAAGTGTCTATTTCCTTTCCCTAGAGGAAAGAGTAGTCTTTGTTGTTTTCCTTAACTATTATGATGAATTCTTATGTTGTATTATCTTTCAAGAGTAAAACCTCTAAGTACTAATAGTTGCCTTTTCTCACTGAAAGAAGCAAAAAGATGCCATAGTTAATTTTCTTAACCCCTTTTTTAATATTTCCTACAATCTAATAATAGTTATTAGACAATATGAAAGATAAATAGGTCTGTCTCCTTTTTAATGTAATTTTTCTCTTAAATTAAAAATATCCTGGGAATTTCAGGAAGGAAAATGTTAATTCAGCTAAGAAAAAAGTTGAATTGTTGGACTGAAACTTTGTCTTCCCTGGTTTCACTACTAGTTATATAACCTTGTTTAAGTCATCTATCCTTCTTAGACCTCAGTTTTCTTTCCTATAAGGTGAGGAAGGGGTTAATTTAGAATGATCTTTTAATGTTCCAACATTTTTATAATTGTGTAATTGATCAATGTAGAAGATTAGGAAGTTTTTGGCAACAGAGTTGTATTCTGATTTCAAAGATTAAGCCCTTGATTAAAAATCTGGACCAAAAAGAGAGAATACTCATTATTGTGCTCATTTCTTAATAATGGCTTTTTTGAAATAGTTCATATGCTATAAAATTCACCCTTTAAAAGTAAACAGTTGAGTGGTTTTCAGTATTGTCACAGAGTTGTGCAACTGTAACCCCTAGCTAATTATAAAATATTTCTTCACTCCAGAAAGAATTCTGTATCCATTAGCAATTGCTCCTCATTCCTTTTTTCCCTTGTCACAACTGCTAATCTGCTTTCTGTTTCTATGCCTATTCTGGACATTTAGACATTTCATATACATGAGATTATATAATATGTGAATTTTTTGTCTGGCTTCTTTCATCTAGCATAATGTTTTCAGGACTCATACCTGTTGTAACATGTGTCAGTACTTTATTTCTTTTTATTGCTAAAAAATAATCTATTGTATGGATATATCATATTTTGTTTATCCATTCAGTTGGTGGGCATTTTCATTGCTTTCACTTTGGGGATATTATGTAAAAGGCTGGTACTATGAACATTTGTGAAATTTGTGATGGATATATGTTTTTATTTTCCTTGAGTATACACCTAAGAGTATAATTGTTGGGTCATATGGAAACTCTTTGTTTAACATTTTGAAGAATTGCTTTCCAAAGTGACTCAACCATTTTCCAACTATTATGTTTATTTTTATCTTATCTTAGGAACTTAAGCTAGTTACACATTCAACCACTCATTCACCCATTTATCACATATTTATTGAGCACTGTGTTAGATATAGAGTATAAAATCTTTAAATGTATCTTCCCATAAGCACAAAGAATCTATTGAGAGAGACAAGAAAACAATATATTTCAACATTTATAGTGGTTTGGTAACTTCTATGATAAAATAACGCAAGAATGAGCATAGAGCATGCTAGCTTGATGCAACAGAACTTGTAAAAGCATGAAAATGGGAGAGAAAATGATTGTTCAGAAAACTCAAAATGCTGTAACTAGAGATTGTGTACATGGTTGCAAAAACTTTGATGGGATATAATGAATGCTAAAATGGACCACAAAGAGAACCATAGGCTTGGAGCAGCATTAAATGAGGCAACATTTTAGCTGGACACTGAGAGATGGGAAGGACTTTTGTGAACAGGAAACCAAGATGGAATATACTCAATATTGATCAGTTTTTATGAGGGTGGCAGTGGGATTGAGGAAAATGTCCAGAAATCAGTTAAAGATATAAAACTTGGGAGAGCTCGAGAATTGAAAATGGATTTTTGAAGTCAGATCAAAATAAACAAAAAACTTACGTTGCTCTTGTCCTAATTTGTATGTGACCATAACAAGCACCTTGAGAGTAGTGGACCCCAAGCAATTGTGCTTTTTACTTATTATTGAGGCCCTGGTGGGAGAAAGTTAGTTTGAGGAACACCCTTTTAGAAATTAAGAAAGATATTGTCCTCCCAATCCCAGATGATCTAACTAGCTAGAAGTTTATTTACAGAAATGAAAAAGTAGGAGAGAAATTCAATTTTTTGTTGTTGGGGATATGAGGGTATTATTTATCTCTGAATGATATACTTTGAGTTTAATTATGTGAAGAAAATGAAATCGCTCAGTCGTGTCCGACTCTTTGCGACCCCATAGACTGTAGCCTATCAGGCTCCTCCGTCCATGGGACTTTCCAGGCAAGAGTGCTGAAGTGGATTGCCATTTCCTTCTCCAGGGGATCTTCCCGACCCAGGAATCAAACCCAGGTCTGCCGCATTGCAGGCAGACACTTTACCATCTGAGCCACCAGGGAAGCCACTGTTTATCTCTGAATGATACACTTTGAGTTTAATTATGTGAAGATCCTTAGAAAACCAGAACTTGTGAGTATTCATCCATTTAACAAATGTTATTGAAGGTCTAATGTCCAGAGATAAACAAAAACCTAGTTCCTGACCCAAGTTCATAGGGGGGGAAACTGACATTTACTTATTACAGTGAAAGAAGTACTATAATAGATGATAAGGTTTGCAAGTATTTTCTCTCTTCCCATTGATTGTCTTTTTGTTGTTGATTGTTTCCTTTGCTCTGAAGAACCTTTCTATGTGGTTTTATGTGAAGTGGTTCCACTTTGTCTATTTTTACTTTCATTGCTTTTGCTTTGGGTGGCGTATCTAAGAACTCATTGCCAAGACCAATGTCAAGATTTCCCCCTATATTTTCTATTAGGAGTTTTACAATTTCAGGTCTTATGTTTAAATCTTTAATCCACTTTGACTTGATTTTTATGTATAATGTAGGTTAAGGGTTTGATTTCTTCTTTCTTTCTTTTTTTGTTTTTTTGCATGTGGATATATAATTTTCCTAATCATTTGTTGAAGAGACTGGTTTTTCCCCTTTGTATATTCTTGACTCCCTTTCAAAGATCAGTTGACTCTGTGTGTGTTACTTTATTTCTGGGCTGTCTATTCTATTCCACTGCTCTTTTTCTTGTCTTTATCCCAGTACCATACTGTTTTAATTGCCGTGGGTTTATAATTTAGTTTGAAATCAGGAGTATGATGTCTCTAGCTTTTTTGCTCTTTTTTAAGATCACTTTGTTTATCCTGAGTGTTTGGTGATTCTATACAATTTTATGATTTTTTTTCTAAGGGTATAATAGGGAATCTGTATATCACTTTGAGTAGTGGACATTTTAACCAGCCACATGATAATCACACACACACACAAACATGTAAAGAAGACACACAAAATTAAAAAAGAAAAGAATTAAAGAATCTTACTACAAAAAGTCAACAAGGCACCAAGGAAGATCACAAGAGAGGAATAGAGGGACAAAATATAAAACAGAAAACAGCAAAATGGCAAAAGTAAATCCTTTCCTATCAATGATTGCCTTAAATGTAAATGAATTAAACTCTCCAAAAGACATAGTGTGGCTGAATGGATAATAAAGCGAGACCCCTACAAGAGACTCACTTTATATTAAAGGACACACATAGGCTAAAAGTGGAGGAATGGAAAAATAGTATTCCATGCAAATATTAAACAAGAGAGCATAGGTGCCTATAGTATTATCAGGAAAAAAATAGACTTTAAGTCTGTCACAAGCATCACTACATTTCTGTTGCAGTTTTAAGTTTTTAAAAGTTTAATCTTTTGAGTTTATGATACAGTTCAAAAATGAGAGGAAACTTTTAATGCCTTTGAACACATGTAATAGATTTGAGAATAGGTGTATCCTCTTAGAGACTTATTTTCATCAGTGAAACACATTCTTCACTGCAGTTTATTGTGTGTGTTTGTTTTTCAGTAAAATTAGTGACATATGCAAACAAAATGTTGAAGGATTTATGTACATACATTTCTGTTTCTAGGAGATTGACAACAACACCGAATAATAGAAAAAGTGCTTCCTTCACAACTTTCTGAACCTCTTTTTTTAGCCTGTGAAATGAGATATTAATAAACATTACCCTCCATTCCTCATAAAAGTTATTAGGATTAAGTAGGAACATAATGTGGACATTCTTTGACACATGGTAGACACTATCCTAATTACTTTTTGGAAGTGATCTGGGAAAAGAAATTCACAATTTTAAAAATAATCCATCTGGCATAATAACAATACTGTTGGTTGCAGAGTTGAATAAATTTCAGATTTTGTTCTCTGTGTTTTCTTGTAACCTCTGTGCCGCTTAACTTTTCTGAACTTATTTTCTCATTTGTGAAGTGGAAGCTGTTTTCGTAGAGTTCATTTAACTGGTTAATGCATGTGGAACACCTCATACAAAGCATGGTGCTCAATAAAGGGTAACTGTAGTAGCTATACTTCCAAGTCAGTATAGAGATAGTATTCTGATAGACCTTGAGGATCTGATTGGACAGAAAGTGGTATAAATGTAAAAAATTTTCAAAATTATTTCAGGACACAAGACCAAATCAGATTTCTTTCAGTATGGCTCTTAAGTTTACTAGTTATTTAGTTTATGTAGGTTGTACAATATTCAGTTCAGTTCATTCACTTAGTCGTGTCCGACTCTGTGACCCCATGGATCTCAGCACGCCAGTCTTCCCTGTCCTTCACCAACTCCCAGAGCCTAAATAGAACACCGGCAGGCCCCACTGGGGTTTGAACCCAAGATCTCCTATTTACTAGACAGGCTCTTTAACCAGCTAAGCCACGGAGCCTCTCTTAGCCTTGTATTCTATTCTGTGGTGCCATCTGGAGACATTAGACCTTAATTTTATTTTTTACAAAACGGGAATGATACCAACCTAAAATGGTTACTATGAAGAATATATTAGGTAAGTGTTGCAAAGTGATTAGTATTATACCTAAAAAATAGTAGATGCTTAAAGTAGACATCTTTCCCTTTCCCTTTCATTATTTTGTATATAAATCCACCCAGGCATAGACCTTAGCATCATTTATTTTTCTTAGAATCCTATTGACCTTGTATATGTTGTGCACTTTGGTAGAGCTTTTACATAGATTTTACAAGTGAAACTAAACACATGACTAGTCCTTGAGAATATTGTCCACTTGAACTTTATATGTGGCTTCTCTCACTTGTTTGAGGGCCTGTCCTATTGCTGCTGCTGCTGCTAAGTCGTGTCCAACTCTGTGCAACCCCAGAGACAGCAGCCCACCGGGCTCCCCCATCCCTGGGATTCTCCAGGCAAGAATACTGGAGTGGGTTGCCATTTCCTTCTCCAATGCATGAAAGTGAAAAGTGAAAGTGAAGTCGCTTAGTCGTGTCCTACTCTTAGCGACCCCATGGACTGCAGGCCACCAGGCTCCTCCGTCCATTGGATTTTCCAGGCAACAGTACTGGAGTGGGGTTCCATTGCCTTTTCCACCTGTCCTATTAACCAGTTTTGATACTAGGAAGTTTATTTTGTCCTCTGTTTATTTTGGATTTAGCACAGTTATGTTTTGCAAATTAACCCTATTCCTTTGATCTGGGGGATGTTAGAGGTAGAATGTTGTTCAGTCACTAAGTCACGTCTGACTCTGTGACCCCATGGACTGCATGCAGCATGCCAGGCGCCTCTGTCCTCCACTGCCTCCCAGAGTTTGCTCAAATTCATGTCCATTGAGTCAGTGACCCTATCTACCCATCTGGTGGTGGTGGTTTAGTTGCTATGGTATCTGACTCTTGCGATCCCGTGGACAGTAGCCTGCCAGGCTCCTCTGCCCATGGGATTCTCCAGGCACGAATACTGGAGTGGGTTGCCATTTCCTTCTACAGGGGATCTTCCCAACTCAGGGATTGAACCCAGGACTCCTGAACCCAGATTCTTTACCAACTGAGCTATGAGGGAAACCCTCATTTGGAAGTTAGAGTTAAATCTCCATCATTCAACAGAAGTAACCCTGGATCATCTCAGTCAGATGAACATCCCTATAAGTCTTAAGAATTTGTTATGAATGTGATTGAGTAGTCACCTTTTCCAGAAGACTGTGCTGCTTGACACTAGTCACGGAGGTGTGTATACGTGTGTATGTGCACTTACATACACACACACATGCACATAAAACTGTAGACCCATCTCAGATTTGCTATGTAATTCTTTAGAAGTCTTAAATTTTAAAAATAGTCATTTCAAAAAATTCCTTTATAACTTAAGATAGAAATAAAATAAATTTAAAAATATGTTTGTTTTTGGAAATTGCTGACAAATGATTATATTTTAGCTGTTGCATCTTACTGTATATGAATTATTCATTGTTCAGAAAAATAGCGTAGTGATTAAATACACAGCCTCTGGAGTCACTCTTCTAGATTCAAATTCCACTTCAGCCACTTAATAACTATCTGAGCTTTGACAGGTTATCTGATTTCTTTGTGCCTAGTTTTCTCATCTGTACAATGAAGATACTATTACCAATCCCATGGGATCATTATCAATATTAAATAGTTAACATATAGAAAGTGCTTAAAGCAATGCCTTGCACGTGGTAAGGACTGCATAAATATATGATTACTACAGTTATTGTTATTATTACACAGCTGACAGATTATCTACTGGACTTCCCTATAACATGTATGTTTTCTGAAACAATTATTTAGTATAGCCCCCTATTTATCCTGTTTATAGTAATATTCTGTTGCTAAATAAAAGAATATACTTGAATCTACCACGCAACAGGAATAAGTTAAAAATGTTTCGCATTATCCTGACTCTCCTTTGTGGCCCAGCAGTTGTTCACTTATTATACATTCCTACAGCTATATGGAATAAAGAATGTGTTTTGGCATAGAAACTGCATAATTTGGAGATATTTTTGTTGATAATCTTAAACTAAAACAGTCAAACTAATTTCAGTTCCACTGGAAACCCAGGGGGGTAATTGTTTTCTCCAAATGAGAGAGAAGATGCCAGCTTTTGTGTTAGTAAGTATTTCCAAGTGTTTATGTGGGGAAAATGGAAGAAAAAGAACATTTTACTTCAGTGAATTTAATCCACCAAACATTTAAAACCTTAGAAAAACTATTTCCACTAGACTTCTATGATAAATAATAACTTGTGTTTTGTATACCAATTACCATTTTCAAGCACTTTAACATAAGTTATCTTTGTTGTATTTCTGCATAACATGTTCATAAATTAGGTAGGACAGGGTTATAATCTACAGTTTTACAAATGAGAAAACTCAAATTTGGGTTAGGTGTCTCTTGCAGGTCACACAGTAAGGATATAAGTGGGTGTATAAGTGGTTCAGTAAGGACTTAAATAAAGCCAGATATTAGTATTTTCTCATAAATATCCTATTGAACTTTTCCTGCTATTGCTTGATATTCCTCTTAAATATTGGTTTTAATATTGGATTTTAAGAGATGATACTTGGTTCTCATTGATTGATCACATCTATATTTGGAGAAGGCTTAGTTTTTCATCATTCAGACTCTTCAATAGGTTTGTGACAATCTCCAGCCATTTGTTTTTCCTTCTGTCTACCCAGGCGCTACATGTTGGCTAATTCTCCCACTTATGAACACACCACCAGTCCATTGAAGAGCAACGGAAGTTAAGCTAGCCAGCTTGTACTAGAAAGGGTTAGTAGTAAAGAGTTCCATAACATTTAAAGAATTCAGTGATCTAGTTACCCCAAATAATTGGACATTGTCATAATTTGAAAGTAACTTGTATAGGATGCAAAGAGTATCTGAGACATACCTAACATTCCACTCATTAGTTGAATGTGTGATTATGTAGCATCCAGAACTAAAGCTGGTAAAGTTGGATTCTGTTCCAGTTCAGTATTTCCAAAGCCTGACTGATGAGAGTCACTCAGGAAGCAGTTAGAAAGTTTCCTCCTCTCAATCTCTGGAGATCCTGATACAATAAATTTAACTTATTAAAGAGTTTTTAAGAGATTTTTAAGAGTCTCTCTAGGTGATTGTGATATTTACCTAGGTGTTGCTGAACCATAAGGCTATCACCTCTTCATGGATTCCTCTCTATTAAAAAGAATGAAGGCCTTTTTCCAGTTGATTTAAATTTCTCCTTTTTAAAAAATGTGTCATTTTGTTAACCTCTTCATTATCTGAATGTTTTTGTATTGTAGGCACAAAATACCTTGAGCTCCAAGAAGGATAATGGCTGGCTCTTGATTTCCATGTGAATGATATACCTTTGGGGTTTTTCATGGCTGACTTTTAAATATTGGGTCTTTTTCCTCCCATCATCTAAATAGTTAGCAAGCTCATCCATTTATTTATGCATTCATTAAGCAAACAAACATTTAGTTGGGGCTTCATAGGTGGCACTAATGGTAAAGAATCCACTTCCCAATGTAGGAGACATAAGAAATGCAGGTTCAAACCCTAGCTCGGGAACATCTCTTGGAGGAGGAAATGACAACCAGTAGCTTTGCCGGAGAATCCCATGAACAGAAGAGCCTATAGTCTATGGGATCGCAAAGAGTCAGGCACAACTGAAGCAACTTAGCACACATGCATGCATGCAAACATTTAGGTAAGCAAACTAAGCTTGATGTTTAGTTGGTGTTTAGTCCCTACCTATTATGGACTAAATATTGTGAGTGGCATTGGACAAATATAAAATAAATAAGAAGATATATCCTGACTCTGAGAGATAGTCAGCTCCCAGTCTTGTTTTTCCTGACTGTATAGAGCTTCTCCATCTTTGGCTGCAAAGAATATAATCAATCTGATTTCAGTGTTGACCATCTGGTGATGTCCATGTGTAGAGTCTTCTCGTGTTGTTGGCAGAGGGTGTTTGCTATGACCAGTGCATTCTCTTGGCTGAACTCTGTTAGCCTTTGCCCTGCTTCATAAGCCTTCACGGAGGCTTATGAAAGCTTCTGATGGGATAGACTGACTGAGGGGGATGCTGGGTTTTGTTCTTATGGGCAGGGCCATGCTCAGTAAATCTTTAAGCCAGTTTTCTTTTGATGAGTGGAGCTGTGTTCCCTCCCTGCTACTTATCTGGGGCCAAACTATGGTGGAGGTAATGAAGATAATGGTGACCTCCCTCAAAAGATCCCGGGCAGGTACTGCTGCAGTCCATGCCCCCAGCCATGCAACAAGCCACCACTGACCCATGCCTTCACTGGAGAATCCCGGACACCCATAGGCAAGTCTCCTGTGGGGTCACAGGTTTCAGATCATGAACTCCTTATTGCCAAATTCAGACTTAAATTGAACAAAGTAGGGAGACCACTAGACCATTCAGGTATGATCTAAATCAAATCCCTAATAATTATACAGTGGAAGTGAGAAATAGATTTAAGGGACTAAATCTGATAAAGTTTCTGAACAACTATGGACGGAGGTTTGGAACATTGTTCAAGAGACAGGGAGCAAGACCATCCCCAAGAAAAAGAAATGCAAAAAAGCAAAATGGCTGTCTGAGAAGGCCTTACAAATAGCCCTGAAAAGAAGAGAAGCAAAGGAGAAAAGGAAAGATATACCCATTTGAATGCATTGTTCCAATGAATAGCAAGGAGAGATAAGAAAGCCTCCCTTAGTGATCAGTGCAAAGAAATAGAGGAAAACAATAGAATGGGAAAGTCTAGAGATCTCTCCAAGAAAATTAGAGATACCAAGGGAATATTTCATGCAAAGATGGGCACAATAAAGGACAGAAATGGTATGGACCTAACAGAGGCAGAAGATACTAAGAAGAAGTGGCAAGAATACACAGAAGAACTCTACAAAAGATCTTCACGACCCAGATAATCACGATGGTGTGATCACTCACCTAGAGCCAGACATCCTCGAATGTGAAGTCAAGTGGGCCTTAGGAAGCATCACTAAGGACAAAGCTAGTAGAAGTGATGGGATTCCAGTTGAGCTATTACAAATCTTAAAAGATGATGCTGTGAAACATATGCCAACAAATTTGGAAAACTCAGCAGTGGCCACAGGACTGGAAAAGGTCAGTTTTCATTCCAATCCCAAAGAAAGGCAATGCCAAAGAATGCTCAAACTACCGCACAAGTGCACTCATCTCACATGCTAGTAAAGTAATGTTCAAAATTCTCCAAGCCAGGCTTCAACGATACATGAATCGTGAACTTCCAGATGTTCAAGCTGGTTTTAGAAAAGGCAGAGGAACCAGAGATCAAATTGCCAACATCCACTGAGTCATCGAAAAGCAAGAGAGTTCCAGAAAAACATCTTTCTGCTTTATTGACTATGCCAAAGCCTTTGACTGTGTGGATCACAACAAACTGTGGAAAATTCTGAAAGAGATGGGAATCCCAGACCACCTGACCTGCCTCTTGAGAAATCTGAATGCAGGTCAGAAAGCAACAGTTAGAACTGGACATGGAACAACAGACTGGTTCCAAATTGGGAAAGGAGTACATCAAGGCTGTATATTGTCACCCTGCTTAGTTAACTTATATGCAGAGTACATCATGAGAAACACTGGGCTGGATGAAGCACAAGCTGGAATCAAGATTGCTGGGAGAAATATCAATAAGCTCAGATATGCAGATGACACCACCCTTATGGCAGAAAGTGAAGAACTAATGAGCCTCTTGATAGAGGTGAAAGAGGAGAGTGAAAAAGTGTTGGCTTAAAGCTCAACATTCAGAAAACTAAGATCGTGGCATCTGGTCCCATCACTTCATGGCAAATAGATGGGGAAACAATGGAAACAGTGACAGACTTTATTTTGGGGGCCTCCAAAGTCACTGCAGATGGTGACTGTAGTCGTGAAATAAAAAGACGCTTACTCTTTGAAAGGAAAGTTATGACCAACCTAGACAGCATATTCAAAAACAGAGACATTACTTTGCCAACAAAGGCCCATCTAGCCAAGGCTATGGTTTTTCCAGTAGTCATGCATGGATATGAGAGTTGGACTATAAAGAAAGCTGAGCACCAAAGAACTGATGCTTTTGAACTGTGGTGTTGGGGAAGACTCTTCAGAGTCCCTTGGATGGCAAGGAGATCCAACCAGTCCATCCTAAAGGAAATCAGTCCTGAATGTTCATTGGAAGGACTGATGATGAAGCTGAAACTCCAATACTTTGGCCACCTGATGCAAAAAACTGACTCATTTGAAAAAACCCTGATGCTGGGAAAGGTTGAAGGTGGGAGGAGAAGGGGATGACAGGATGAGATGGTTGGATGGCCTCAGCGACTCAGTGGACATGAGTTTGAGTAAGTTCCGTGAGTTAGTGATGGACAGTGAGGGCTGGTGTGCTGCAGTCCATGGGGTTGCAAAGAGTCAGACACGACTGGGTGACTGAACTGAACTGAACTGAATCCTGACCTCTCAAACATACATACAGTGAGTTGTAAAATGTTGTAAACATATGCGAGTGATATTTGCATCGGTGTATGGAAGAGGAAGCAACCACTTCCTTAATGAGTGAAGGAAGACATCACAAAGGAATCAGTCTTTCGTATTGGTCTTAGTGGATGATTTTCTCAGAAGAGGAGAGGCTAGGCATAAGAGGTTGTGTGGACATGAAATAGGCACAGCATCTTCAGGGAACTGCAGGCAGGAGTTCAGTGTGGTTAGAGTACAAGGGTGTATGGTGAAATGGGAGTATGTTGAAATTATATCAAGGTCCTTCTTCATATGCCTTGCTATAGAATTTGAATTCTGTCCTCAGACCCCTGAAAGTTTTAAGGACTCATGTAAAACCATTTGATTCTCATAGTAGCATTTGCGGATATACTTGACATCCCAGAGTCATATTATGATCTAAGGTTCGAGTTGTGTAGTCTTGTTTCTCCAGCTATTTGTTCATCCTTCTGCATATTTATCGAACATTTGCATGTTGAAACACTTTGGATAATATAAAGAGTACTTCTTAAATGTTCTCATTGAATTTTCAGTCTAATTTAGCAGATGACATAAATACTTCACAAGTGAAGAACTTCATTCGGTTGCTAAGTCATGTCTGATCCCATGGACTGAAGCACACGAGGCTTCCCTCTCCTTCACTATCTTCCCAAGTTTGCTCAGATTTATGTCCATTGAGTTGGTGATGCTATCTAACCATCTCATCCGCTTCTGCCCTCTTCTCCTTTTGCCTTCAGTCTTTTGTAGCATCAGGGTCTTCTCCAGTGAGTTGACTCTTCACATCAGGTGGCCCAAAAGATTGGAACTTCAGCTTCAGCATCAGTTCTTCCAATGAATATTCAGGGTTGATTTCCTTTGCAATTGACTGGTTTGATCTCCTTGCCATCCAAGGGACTCTCAAGAGTCTCCTCCAGCACCATAAATCCAAGGCATTAGTTCTTCAGTGCTCAGCCTTCTTTATGGTCCAACTCTCACATACATATATGACTACTGGAAAAACCATAGCTTTGACTATATGGACTTTTGTCAGCAAAGTGATATCTTTGCTTTTTAATTTATTCTTTAGTAAGTATTAAATATCTAGTAAGATAAGAATCGATAATTGCTGAAGAGTCAGTGAGTAGTAAAGGTTCAAAACATGGAGAGAACTAGTCACTTGACTGAAAAGGCTCTGTGAATAGACAGGAGGGACATGAGTCCAGTCTGCAGCATGGGTTGATTAGAATAGGTGGGAAAAGAGAAAAGTACTGTTGAGTGGAAAAAAATTCAACAATGCATAGAAGTGTGGAAGTAAGTGTCTGCGAAGTATGTTTGTGGATCACAAGTTGATTGGTTGCCTGGAGCTAGAGTTTCACATAGGGAAGGAGCATTGACAGTAAATAGATATGGCTTTGAAATGAAACCTTCAGAGAACCTCGTAAGAAATGCTATTCCTGAATTTACTTTTGATCCATCTTAAAGATCTCACATAAAGCTCAAACCCCAGCTGAACTTTGAAAAATAAATATTTTGTATAGAAGAGTAATTCCTGGCGTTAAGATACTTTCAAACACTAAAATCATTGCCAGAGATTTTCTAGCTTAAAGTCAAGCTGTTTAAATGCATTGGGAAGAGCTTTAGATAGCTTTTTGTTTGGCTTAGAGTTTTCTTTCAAGGAAAAGGTAGAAAAGTATAGCCATTGGCCCTGTGTACACAGAGAGCATAATTTTCATGTCTTCATCTGCTAAATGTCTGTGTTTCGTTCATTGTTTGCCCATAGCCAGTGAACCTTAGGGATAATTCCTTCCTGTCTTGGACCCAGAGCAGAACCATATAGATAAGGTCCACAAGTCAGACATCAAAGATTAATATAAGAACATTTTCTGACAAACTTAGAGTCATTGTTTTTACGTCAGTTTTTCTAGGAAAGTATTTCTAGAAATATTTTTAATTGGATTTTTCAAATGTTAGTTTTTTTCTGATTTTAAAAAGATACATAAAAATTGGAAGACTTACAAAGTACTCATGTGAAAGTAAAAATGAGATAACTTGTAATATTTTGTATATTTTACTGGCAATACCCTCTGCATTTCTACAGTCATTTGTTTTTACAAACAAATTTTGTACCTTACTATTTTAATGGTAACATGTACGCATTTCTTCATCTTTCTAAAGTGGTGCATAAATGTATTTTAATGGCTATCTAATAATGCACTGATATACTCTGAGTTGATTTAGTCATTGCTCTGTGGCTGCACACTTAGGTTGTTTCCCAAATCTGTGTTTCTATTATGTATTTAAACCAAGGAGAAACATGTCTGCACCAAAGGTGGATTATATGATCTACTTACGCCGTGTGCAAGCAGAAAATGGGTGACAGAAGGATTGTTCTTCCTTTCTTGTTTGTTTGTACCAGAATCCTCTATTGTTTACATACATTTTAGCCTCTTGTGTCATTTTCAGAAGCTTTATTTTTCTCACTTACTTTTTGGTTTGGATAAGATTTAAATATAAAAATCCATCTGTGAAGCATATTGTATATTCACATTGAAGGCTAAAAACCCATTTTTAATTAAAACTTTTTTCAGCACTCGTGGTTCACTTTGTCCTGTTTTTATTATGAAACACTTCAGCCTTCTTCCTAAAACACATATGTCTTGTACATTTCAAGATGTTCCTTGTTGCTCATGCAGAACTAGTTTCTTTATGCTGTCAGCTCACGCCATATGGTCTGGCTGTTCATTTTGCTTCCCTTTCTGGCATTTGTGTGGGCAGCATCTTGCATGTAATGCAAGTTAATTTCATTCCTATCTCTCTCAGAAAACTTGTCAGAAGGTAAACTAGCAAACTAGAAACACTGAATGATTCTTTGAGGTGTTAGGTTATACATGATGATAAAGGATATAGCCTTGAGTTCCTAATGTTTGTAAGATTGAAAATGTGTCAAGTGAGATCTGAAGTCTGGCCAGATGTGTGAGTAATTATAATTAAGAAACTATTGGTGCTTTTTGCCATTGAAAATTATGTTTGCTGCGGGTCATTTGTAGAAATGTAGATGGACCTAGAGTCTGTCATACAGAGTGAAATGTCAGAAAGGGAAAAGTCAATATTGTAAATTAACATATATATGGGGAAACTAGAAAAATGGTATATGTGAACCTATTTGCAGGGCAGGAATAGACATACAGACAGAGAGAATGGGCATATGGATGTGGGGAGTGGGGAGCGGGACAAACTGGGAGATTAGGATTGACGTATATACACTGCCATGTGTAAAATAGATCGCCAGTGAGAAGCTGCTGTATCGCATGGGGAGCTCAGCTCGGTGCTCTATAATGACCTCCCTGTGTAGGATGGGGGTGGGGGTTGGAGGGAGGCCCAAGAGGGAGGGGATATATGTATATGGGTATACATATAACTGATTCACTTTGTTGTACAGAAGAAACTAACAACATTGTGAAGCAATTATACTCCAATAAAAAAAGAAAAAAGATTCTATTGGTGGTACTTGGCAATAGCACACGTTATATAAACTGCAGTTCTTTAGTATTGACTTTTAAACTAAATATGAAGAGGGAGGGAAGGGGAAAGGAAGCATAAAAATCAGATTACTTTTCAGCCACACACCATCCTTGCCCATCTGAAAGATGTCTGTTTGCAGGATTGTCCACACCATGTAGGTGGTTTTGAGATGACTGGTGTTACACTTCAAGTTAGGTGTAGTCAGAGATGAACTAATTTAAAAAGCAGTGACATATCAAGTTGAGTCTGAACTGAGAAAGGGATTGGACCTGATAGTATTTAAAAGTGTGCTTTGCCTTTAAAGAAAACTACTAGTCAGGACAGGCTTTACATTCTCCACTATGTTAAGACCTCGAAGCAGAAACCTCTGTTCCTTGAACCCTAATGAATGGGTTCTGAATATCTGAATTTTTCAAGTAGTTCTGTTGTACTTTATAATATTCTTCTAATTGACAGGAACATCTAAATTTTTCACGTATTTCCTAACCTCCTTTCTTTTAGGGAGAAGGAAAAAGAAAGGATCCCGGATATATTTCAGTGCATTCTTGATGATTTTGGCTTCCCAGTCTGAACATCAGTAGTTCTATCGGCCAACATAAATGCAGGGCTGTGAAGGTGGAGGAGACCCATCTGTGCCAGCAAGCACTGCCTCCACCCTAATATGACCTTTGTTTAGTCTTTAGCGTTTATGCTGCCTTGGTGTTAGTCCTCCCCTCGCTCACCACTCATCTCATTATTGCAGAATTTCTTTTCCTCCTCCTTTAATGTTTATGATGTAGAGTGGGCCTGGGGACGCGGTTACTAGTTTGATATGATTGTATAAAACAAGAATGAAAATGTCCTGTTGGGGAGCTCTGAGGTACTGATCTTGTGTCATCAATGTTGATATCATGAAGAGTTCTTTTTTCTTCTTGCTCCATCTAAGTGGATGAACTTGCTGTGTCCATAGCATAGGTGTTAGTGTAAATGTTAATAGTCTCTCCAAATCCAGCTGGACATCAGGATAAAATTACCTTGGCCTAATATTCTAATAAATTTTCACATAAATTTGAATATGAGAGAAGCATAAGTGCATTTAGGCTACATTGAGGGTCCTTTGTATGATGATTTGCTATATCATACACCTTCCACCCTTAGATAGATTCGAATGTATGTTTTAAACTATCATATCATGCAGCCTATGATGCAAGAATTATCATTAACCCAACACAGACATGATGGTACATTTTATTTACACTCATGGTGTTTTCTTTCTGAAATGGAAACCTTTCTTCAATTCCAATACAAATGAAAGCGCTAAAATGCAGGGCTTTGTATATTCTGTGCAGCTATTTTGAAATGGGCTAATAAATGTTTTATTCCTGCAATAACATTTGACCTTAATTTCAATAAATACATTTTGAATTATATCCTATAGGTTGATACAGTTGATAAGAGCTTTTCTCTCCTTGAACTAAGACATGGAATTCCACATCCAGTGGAGAAATTCCACATCCAGAGAGAGATTTCTTTGAATTTTGTTGAGAAGTCAGTTGGGGAAAGTGTCAGGTGCCAAGGAAAGAGGATACAGAAGTGAATGAAACTTCATCATTGCTCTTGAGAAATTTAGAGTCCTAAGGAGAAAGGGAAAAACAGGTGGTAACCCTTCATTACAGAAGATACTATAGTAAGTCCGGGTATGAACTGTAGAGTCTAAAAGAAGAGTAAAAAAAATAAGAGATGAGGATGGCGGGTGGGCAGAAGGGCAAGAGAAAATGCTCCTTCTGTGTCTCAAGGAATAAGACAACTGCATATTGTCTTCCTAGAAGTCATTGTCTTCCTAGAAGTCATTGTCTTCCTAGAAGTCATTGTCTTCCTAGAAGTGCATTCATTAAATGTTTTTGCATGCTGTCACTATTCTGTCCTGGAAAACTAGAAAATATTCAGGTACAGAGTGTACTCGGGACAAAGAGAGGATGTGGTTAATTCTACTACAGGAAGAAGGGGTCCAGGGAGATTTTTATAGACATTTTCCATGGACCTTAACGGATGCATGGGATTTGGGGAGGAAGAGAAGTGCAAAAGGACAGTGAAGCCAAAGGGGACAGCTAGAACACAGAGGAAGTTATCTCAGAGATGACACCGTTCCTTGCCACAGAGAGCTCTTGTATCTTGCATCAGAGGGCAAGGTACAGTGTAATGTAACAGCCCTGGTTTAGTTAAATCAGCCTGTTGGGGTCCTATCTGTGTCATGCATCAACTGTGTGAGTTGGTGGCAAGGTGCTGAATCATTGTGTGCCTCCACACCTCCCTCCCTCATCAGAAAAAGAGAAAATGAACCTATCCTCAGGCTGCCACCTTACGCAACTGCAAGTGGTATCATTCACCTTATGCCTACAGGCTCTACCTGTCTCAGGTGGGTTGGAAGATTAAACAAGACAATACATATATAACAGGTATATATGTACATTACCAGTGCTCAATAAGCACTTGCTACTGTTAATCAGGCAGATACAATTTTAAAGAATGAGTCCATTTGAAGTCTCTTATTTATAAAGGTTTATATACCTATATCCTAGTTAATGAATCTATATGTTCCTGAGATTACCTTAAATACAATGCAAAAGGTGCTTTTCTTAGCTTACTGGGCTTTAAAATGTTTTAAATGCTTTAAAAAGCAGCTGAAGACCAAAGCAAAACCAAAACAGATTCCTCTTAAGAGGTTTTGAATGAGCAATTTGTTTTTTGTCTTCAATCTTGGTTCATTTGATTCATGCCAAATGCACAAACATCTCAACTATATTGATTTCTATCAATCTGTAATCTGTGGCCACCCAGTGATTCCACTGGGGACTTTTTCTAGTGCAGTTTTGTGACTCTAAAGTTTAGAGAGGTTTATTTTTTCTTCCTTGTTTATATCCAGAAGCAAGGCTGTTTAGAATGAATTAGTTGATTAGAACATCTGACTCAGAAAATGGGACAGCCAAGAATTTGCCTGAAGATTCAGAAACATGGCTGGGGGATGATGATTATTACCAGGCTTTAAATGTCAGCAAACACTTCAGGGCTGCAGGAAAGAAAATAAAACGCATTAAGGTTTAATGACTTTTGTTATAGGAGGGCTTTGGGGTAGCCAGGATGGAATTATTTGCTGAACACATAGTCTTTTTGTTAGTTGTCCAAGTGGATTAATTGAAGCCTGTTAACACTCTTATCTCATAAAACAGAAAATAGCCATTAGCTACTCACCAGTACACATGGAGAATCCAGAGTTTGGGACTGCCTTAAGTGATCCAGTCAGCACAGTTTGGGATGACTACTCTAGGTAAAGTCAAAAAAGCTGGTAGCTACTTAGTCCCCTGTCACAGGTGAGGTTCAGACTCAGAGACTGCAGGTTAGCGTGCAGGATGTGTGTGAGGGAGCACCCTGGACCATTCCAGTGGATGGGAGGGGTGGTTAAGTTGTGATGTAGATGTGATAGCAGCTTTGGCCAGCCCCACTGGGTAGGGGCTCTGGAACAAAATGACCCATCAGAGTCATTTCATGTTAGGCTGACATGGCTGAAATGTCTGGGACTTTATACTTACTAGTCACTGGGTGAGCGGTGGCTCAGATGGTAAAGCGTCTGTCTACAATGCGGAAGACCCGGGTTCAATCCCTCTGTCGGGAAGATCCCCCGGAGAAGGAAATGGCAATCCACTCCAGTACTATTGCCTGGAAAATCCCACGGACAGAGGAGCCTGGTAGGCTACAGTCCATGGGGTCGCAGAGAGTCGGACACGACTGAGCGACTTCACTTTAACTTTCACAGGTTGCCCTCAGAAGGATGGGACCCCAGGCAGGGTAGCTCTGTAGCAGAGGTCATCCCTGCTGGTTGGGGCTACCTCCCCCAAGAACCGCCAGCAGCTGGGCAATAAGCCCTGTCCTTGTCTCCCCCTCCACCTCCGTGTTACGACATACGTGAACCAACCAGTTCCCAGAAGCCTGACTGGACAGAGAGAGGCCTCACCCGCTCCCTTTCTCCATTGTACCCACAAAATAAAAGACTCAGGTAGCTCACTGTCCTCAATTATTTTACACCACTGGGCAGCACCACTATCCCCAACACAGAAGCACAATTCTAATAGTAGTTCTATGAGGCAGGTTCCATTTTTCCCAGGCAAGAATTTGAAGAATGCTTTAAGCCCTGATCCCTCCACCAAGCACCAGACCCACAGATACAAAAAAGTTCTTTGGCAGTCCTAGTGGGTCATCCCACAGATACCTCAGCATCAGTGGGCTCAAGTCTAAACCCATCATTTCATTATATTTGCTTTAGGATATTTCTATACAACCACCAACCCTTATGCTTGTAACTGTAAAATGTTTAACCTAAGTTTAACCATGTGTAAGTGTACAATTCAGTGGCATTCTATCCATTCACATCCTGTGTAACCATCGCACTACCTATGCCCAGACTCTTTCGTCTTCCCCAACATAAACTCTGTACCCATTAATAACTGCTCCCCGTTCCTACCTCTCCCTGAACCCTGTAGCTTGTATTTTACATTGTGTCTCTGAATTTGCCTATTTTATGTAGTTGGTATAAGTGGAATCATACCTTTGTCTTCCTTCTGTGTCTGGCTTATGTCACTAACCATAATGTTTTCAAGGTCCATCCACATTACAGCATACATCAAAATTCCATACCTTTTTATGGCTTCATAGTGTTCCAGGGTATGTATACAGCATACTATTTTCGTCCATTTATCCTTATTATTTTCAATGATACTGCACTCACCTCATAAATTTCCCTCCCTCAACAGCTTCTGATCCTTTATTCCCTTTCTGTGTTGATAATGATCTTGTTGATCATTGTTGATTGTTTTGTTGAAAACAAAAGATGTTCCTCAGATATATTTATTGCCTTTATTCATTCACCCTCCCTGCATGCATATACTCAGTCACTCAGTCTTGTCTGACTCTCTGTGACCCCATGGACTGTAGCCTGCTAGATGCCACTGTCCTTGGGGTTTCCCAGGCAAGAATACTGGAGTGGATTGCCATTTCCTCCTCCAGGGAATCTTCCCAACCCAAGGATCGAACCTTCACCTCCTACACTAGCAGGTGGATTCTTTACTGCTAAGCCACCTGGGAATCCCACTCTCCCTCCCTGACCCTGTCCATTTCTGGCTGCATCACTGCACCCAATTCGTAGTGACATTCATGTCCTTAGGATGACATCCGTCTACTTCTCCCAGCTGATCTGCTTTATTCTCCTACACACTGGATGCTTCAGCCTCACTAAGCACCTCAGTTTACTCTAAGCACCTCAGTTTACTCTAAGCATAACTTTCTAGCTTTGTGCCGTTGCTTCTGCTTGGAAATAGGATTCATTCCATTTTCCACATGGAAATTTCTGTTCACCCTTCAAAATCCAAGTCTGTAAATCCCTTCCTACCCACTCTACCAAGAATTTGTTACTCTTTTCTCTGTTTTCCTGAAGTATTGTGTTCCTACCTCTAATCTCTGGCCTATTGCAATGGACTGCAGTAACTTACTTACTTGCCTGCCTTATTGTTATGAATAGATTGACCTCTGTTGGGACTGAAGATATTTAGCCCATTTATTCCACATGCCCAGAACCTAGAGTCGCATTCCCAAAGAGTCCTGCATACATGAGTAGTGCAAGGGGGAGAGGCCTGAAGATGGGGGGCAGGATTCTGGGTTCAAAGGCCAGCACAGCTACTGAGTGTCAGGCCTCAGCCACATCACTGTGAAGCTGCTTCTTCATCTGTAAATAATTCAGCATCCCAGAGTGGGATTGAGAACCAAATGAGACGATTGATATGAAAGTGCTCTTGCCTAAAAGCACTTTCATATCAATAGTTGTGAGGGTTTTTTCTTTTCTGGAAAATAACCTATTTTATTAGTCTCTATGTGGGGCTTCCCAGGTGGTTCAAGTGGTAAAGAATCTACCTGTCAATACAGGAGATGCAGGTTTGATCCCTGGGTCGGGAAGATCCCCTGGAGGAGAAAATGTTAACCCACTCCAGTATTCTTGCTGGGATTAATCCCATGGACAGAGAAGCCTGGTGGCCTACAGTCTGTGAGGTCAAAGAGAGACGACTGAAGCCATTGAGTGTGCGTGCGTTAGTCCTTGTGTACTGCCCATCCCAGATAAATGTGAAATTCTACAGGATATTCCCCGTTTTGTGAATTATTTCTTTAAGAATAGATCACAAATAGTGGGGGTGGTGGGGCAACTTTAACATAAATGATTTATGTGACGCTGTCACAAATTATGTGACATGTATGATGTAAACGGTGGAAATTCAGGGATGCAGTTCAGGCAGCAGAAGAAAGCACTTGCTTATCATTGGTGTCATCTGACGGTGGTCGCTCTGTTTTCGGGGGGTGGGGGGGTAGTCAGTTTCTCTTTATTGGGGGTATGCAAGCAGATGCTAATGGCATCCCCAACTCGATGGACGTGAGTTTGAGCAAGCTCCGGGATTTGGTGCTGGACAGGAAAGCCTAGCGTGCTACAGTCCATGGGGTCGCAAAGAGTCAGACGCAACTGAGTGGCTGAACTGACTGAATGAACCAGATGCTGGCTAAACTTGTCTGTCAGGGAGGCTGTCTTGAGATTCACTGACCTTGACTGAAGAGGCTGGGAGGGCTAAGCTAGCTGACTCCTGAGGTTCCTTCCCATTCTGGACGTATATTATCCTAAACTTTACGTATGAACTATATTGAGAGATGGACCCAGGCTTTTGCATTCTATTCAGGGGAAGATATAATGGTGCTTTTCCTTTCCTCTTTAAGTGAAAGTTGTAAAATTTATATAAGATCACAGTAAAAAGTCTGATATTTCTACTTTGTGAGTCCTGGTGAAAGCTGAGATTTGATCTTGAAATATGAAAGTAAACTGTAATTACCTAAGTTTAAGCCTCTAGGATTTATATTTATCTGATAGACTTTAAAGTTCTCCCAACTTATCACCCTGGAGAAAAGGAGAAATTACAATCATCTTACTTAGGGCTGGAAGTCTAGAGAGACGCTTGCTGTAGGTTAATGGAAAACTGACACTGTTTTGCCTGGGCTTCTGGCAGTTCCCACCCAGGGACATAGTTAAGAGTTTCACATATTGAGTGCTTTTGGGATCTGAACTATATTGCAAATCACTCAAAGAATAGCTTCTTCATGGTATTTTTTAGAACACCTACTTGTTTTTAAACATCTTCCTTTCACCACCCAAAGCTGCTTCTTAATGTTATTATTGCTCATGGCAATCACATTTCAGTTCTCCGAAAACTACTTGTCTGTTTTTCTCTTCGTGCTGTTTCTATTCAAGTGAAGGTACGTGACTTGCTTTCCCAGGATGCTCTCCACTACTGCTCACCCCTCCGCTCCCCCCCCGCCCTCCCCACCCCAGGAGACCACTGTGAAATCAAATTAGAAGCATACAGTGTCAGCATTAGAAGGCTCCCAAGATTTCATCTCAATGAATTCAAACCCTTGCATCTCCCTTATTAAAGATGAAAAGGCTGAGGTATGGAGCATCCCAAAGCAAGTAGCAAAATTAAGCCAGGGTGTGAGGACCTTCAAGTCCCTAAGACTCTCTTAGTTTGACCTCCTCAGAAATAGAACAAAGCCAAGTGCAAGCAGTTCATTTAGGAAGTGATTCCGGGAAACAGAGCAGGCATGGTGGAAAAAGACGGGAAAGGAAGGCAGCTCTTTAGGATGCTGTAATGAGCACCTTAACTCTGTGGGCAACCTGGGTTCAATCCCCCTGAGAGCCTCAGGAGATGGTTTAGAACAAGCCTCTGAGCTGTCCCACTGGAGGGGTTCGAGGAACCCGTGGTTCCACAGTGACCCACCAGCTCTTGTTGCTCATTGGCTGAAGGGTGGTTAACTCCCCAGCACTTCCAGCCTGTTCTGTGGAGGGGGGCGAGTATTTTTCTGCAGCTGGAGGAAGTCCTCAGCAGAGTTTTAGTCTTTCAGTGGGAGTCACCCAGCAATCATGCTTAGGGGATTTGGGTGGGGCAGTGACATCCCCTGCTGCAGCGGCCAAATGCTCATTCCCTCCTGCCCTGGCCAATAAACTTTAACTGCCTTAGAGGTAAGAGGCTGAAACAAAACATGACTTATAAGGGGAAATTAAATGTACAGGGTTGGTATTTGCAAATGAATAAGCATTATCCTTATTTTACAGAACCCACCATGCACTTTTCCACGTTACCAACTTTGCGCATACTATCCCTCTATCTTGTATGAACTGCTAGAAAACTCCTATTCATCCTACAAAGTCCAGTTCCAATAAGAACTGTCTATTATGTCCTTTGCTGATTCCTCAGGCAGAATTAACTGCTCTCTTGCTTTGCTCTAACAGCATGTCCTGCCTTCGTCGCACTTGCTACTAATGGTAGTAATAATAGCTACTGTTTATAGACTAATTTTGCTCCAGGCCCTGTTTTAAGTAATTCATGTGAATTAACTCATTTAAAACTTTCAAAAACTCAATGAAGTAGCTGCAATTACCATCTGCATTTTGTAGACTGGAAATGAAGACAGAGATTAGCAACTATCCCAATATCTTACAGTTGGCAAGTGGCATAGCTAGGATTTAGTTCAGAAGGTCAGGCTTCCAAGTCCCTACTCTCTTTGGCTGGGGTAGAGAAAGGGGCCCAAGCACTGAACTCCGGGACTATTTCTGGCAGTTTTGGTAAGGCCTCATGCTAGGCTAGGAAACACTGTCTGCAAAGAATCTTAAGCAGGTAAATGACTCAAGATTTGCATTTTACAAAGGTCACTCTCACCATCATGCACAGGGTGAATCAGAGGAGGAGAGACTGAGAAGAGATAACAGCATTCTGACTGGTGCAATAATCCAGGTATGATGAAGTCCCAAGTTCAGCAGGGCTCCTCCTCCCTGGACTAACCCCGCTTACCTCCCCAGCCACTCCCCAACATTGTGGGGGTCCTGCACAAATGCACCAGGCCAAGGGCCATGTGAGGGCAGAGATGATGCAGCTTGGGCTCTGGCCACACCTGTGAGCCCTGGTGAGGAGTCTCAGCTACAGGAAGGAAGGGTGCCTTTTGCTTGCTTGAGCACAGAGAAGCCATGTGGAGTAGTGGCAGTCCTGCCCAGTTTTCCCTCCAATCCAGACATTTTAAACTACTTTCCCTTTCCTAATTCTGTCATGATGTTCCCCACCTCTATTTTGAATATTTGATTTCCTCTGGTAAAGATGCTCTTTCACTCATTCATTCATTCTTTTACTTAGATTTTTTTAGCACCCAACATGGACCAAGGAACTTCCTAGGTGATGGAGACTTGACAAGCTAGGGGACGAGATAAGTGTAAATGTAGTAATTATGCAAATATGTTACTGTGACACTTTCTTTAAAGGTAGAGTTGGAACCATGAGACTACATGCTGGATACTGGGGACTCACCTGCTCCGGGATGCGGGTGGCCAAGTTGAGATGGTGACTGGGATGACATAACTTCCCTTTGGAGGGACATGACTTTCATGTTGAGATGTGAGCAATGAGTAGGAATTAACCAGGCACAGAGGGTAGAGAAGGAGAATGAACCACCCTTCCTGCTGTCTGACCATGGGTAACGGTGTGCTCATGAATCTATGGATTAAAGCACATAGATCTGGAGTTCAGATGAGACTCAGTATACCAAAGGCAGGGGGAACTGTCGAAGAGGTCCTCGAAAGAGAAAAGAGGAGAGGGATACGTGAGAGAAGCTGCTGGGAGAGGGAGCTGGGGACCACAGCGAGTAGCAGGAGGCTGCACTTGGCGAGACCCATGGGAAGTTCTCAGAGCAGGCTGAAGAGCTCTGAGAAACAGAGATGTTCAATATTTAATTTTAAATTGTGCTTCTGCAGCTTACAGCTCTTCCCCTCCCCAAAGCTTCAGTATAATCGGTTGCACATAAATGCCTTATGTAGATGGTTTGAGGGAAATTGGGGGAAACAGCTGAGTGCCCAGAAAGGGTCCTGATGAACAGTAAGGATAGCATAGACATGGGAGGTGACACAGAGCGGGAAAAGGCTGATGGGCACAGAAATGGAGAGGCAGCCACTACAAGAGGTATCCATATGCACAGATGTATTGAAGCCCTCAAAACAAGAATTGTATTTGTATTCAACTATGATGAGTGATTAACATAAAGTGATGATCGAAGTCAGCATTAAAATGGATCCCATGAGAGTCAGGACAGCCTAGACAGAAGACATAAGAAGGAAGGGACATTCTCGTGGGTGCCTCTGGCAATGGAACAGGGCCGTGGTTTCATGCTAGTCATCTGAGACTCAGTGTAAACTCCAGCTGAAGTAGATTCTTCCCCACCCCCAGCTCCCCAGCTCCCCACCCAGCCAGGACTTTGTAGAATTACCACCCAGCATTTACTGTTACTAATGCAACGCCTGTTACTTTCTGGGTGCAGTCACTCGGTCCCCGCCCCTTGGAGTGCCGTCTGTCCTGGGAGGCAAATCTCACAGTACTGATCAGCACTGTCACAGAAGCAGGTCCAGAGGGTGTGGCAGCAGGAGTGGGACTGTGATCCCGTCGTGGGCATCCGGCAGCTTCCTGGAGGAGGGACACCCAGGCAAGGTCGTGGTGTTTTCCAGGCTAGGTGGATGCCTGGCGGGCAGAGGGAGAGGGCAGAGGCACAGCTGCAGGGGCTCCTGGGTGGTCTTCGCTGCCCCTCTGCCAGGCTTACTCATAGCACCAAGCAGCCGGTCTTCATCTCTCTTGTCTCCAACAAGCCCTGTTTCTCCAGCTGGCCTCCAGGTCCCTCAAGGGCTGGAGACTTGGTGCATGTTTGGATGTGAGAGTAGGAAGCCGGGAGATCTGAGTGTACTAAGAAGAGCTCCCTGCCCCAGTGCCAGCTGCTACCTTGCTTACCCTCCACCTGGTCCCTCACTCCTTCCAGTCTGACAGCCACCACGGCAGACCTGCCAATGAGAGTATGAGGCCCTCCTGGGGAGGTTCCAGCTGGAAATAGATGAGCAGGGATTGGGAGCCAGAGAGTAAAGCGGGGAGACGGTGCACAAGGAAAGGATAAGGGTGAGCAAAGACACCGAGGATTTTTGCAACTTTCTTGCCACTCTTTATCTTCCACTTTTTTGACCTCATGACACATGTAGAGTAAAAGCTCCTGAACAGACTCACCAGAGGAGGGAAAACTGTTTTTGAGGTAGGAGTGAAAGGTTCTGTAGTGGAGAGAGCTGGAGCCCGAGACCCAATGCAAGTCCTGCTGTGTGTTCTGAGCAGACCAAGCGCCCTCCTTGGGCTCCTCTCCTCAGTGTGCAGCCTGGCCAGGTACTCGTCACAGCCTCCTGCAGTCTCAACCTCTGAGGGTTCCGTGTGGACAGCGAGATGGGAGGAAAGCCTGTCTGCAGCTGGCCAGGCCTGGCAGTGCTGAACCTCCCAAGGCCGAAGCCAGGCCTGCGGAGTCAGGCAAAGTAGCCCCAGAGGAAGACATTGACAGCCAGCAGCAGCACAGCATTAATGTTGCAGACGCTCCTCCAGAGCGGCTCCTCCGCGATGCTGGTCAGTTTCTGCTCCAGGGCGGCCTTCTCGGCGGGGCTCAGCGCTTGCTCCGGGGCTCCTGAGAGCCCGCAGAGCCAGCGCCAGAGCCACTGTCCCCAGGACCTGCGTGGGGCTGAGGAACAGGAGTCAAAGAGGAGGGAGGCAGGGAAGCAGCAGAGCACAGGTGGGAGAAAGGGGACGATGAGAGAGCAGGGCCGGGAGAGAGACGGTGAGAAACCCAGGAAAGGAGCGAGGCGCACAGAAAGGGCAGGGGCAGGTCAGCTTAGCCCTGGCGCAAGCCGCAGGCGGGGTGCTGAGCTAGGGCGTCACGCTGAAACCCCAAACTGTTGTATAGCGGATTCATCTCCAGGGGCGGGGGTGTTGGGGGTGAGGGTAATGAAGCTCATCCTAGTTCAGAGCGCCCGAGGACCCAGTGGCTCAGCATTAGGAAGCACACTGCCCTGCGGTATAAACCAAATCCTACAGCTGCACTTTCTCAGTAATGAGGACAATATTTTGGCTCCCATTTGCCTTACTCGTTTAGTATCAGTAGTCATCTGGGAAGAGGAAGGGTGATATTTTGAGGATTCCCTTAGAGACCCCGTTCCCAGTGAATTCCCAAATGGGGTCTTCGGGGACCCATGACTTGGTGTCTGTCTCCATCACTCCCCTCCGCCCCGTATGCCCTCAGCCTACCTCCAGGCTGCTCCCGGCTGGGGTCTACTGCTCCTCCTGCCCCTGTGGGGCCCTCCCCAGAGGCCATCTGCGCTGTCCCCGCTGTGCTCTCAGGGGGCTCCTTCTCCAGCTCAGAGCAGGGGCAGTGCCGCGTCCACCAGGTCAGGCGAGCCAGCTGGAGGGGAAGCAAACAGTCTCAGCTCAGGTGCCTTTGGAGGGCACTTGGGCTGTAAGAAGAGAGGACCCTGTTCCTGGGAGGCCACAGAGCCTCATGGAGAACAAGGAAGGAGCTCGCGGCTGGAGGAGGCCGGGCTCTGAGCACCGACTCACCCATCCTTTGAAAACCTGAACTCCTTGCACCTGCTCCACGCAAGCCTCCTGCCAGGGGCCAAAATCTCAGCAGATCGGGCTGGGCCCCTGACCTCCCAGAGCTCACAGACAGGGAGAAGCAACACTGGGGACAGGCAGACAGGTGCCCTGTAGCGTAAGGGAGTTAGAGAAGACGAGGTTCGGAAATAGACCGGCGCTTTACAGGAACAGATCACCTCTAATGAGGCGAGAAGGGGCAGCAGTCAGATTAGTGAGCTGCTGCACCAACCCAAGAAAAGAGTAAGTGTATATAGGCATATATCTGGAAATCTACTGTCTTAAGGGGGCCTGTTCTTCTCCAAGGTTGTCCAGAGTAGTTCTCTCTTAAACGGCTGGGGCAAGGAATTCTGGAGATCAGCCAGAGGCTGGACCAGCTGGGAGCTGGGCGTAATCAACCTTAATGTCCATTTTTTTTTTCCTTCAGGTGAGAGAGTTCTTTGCTTTGCATAGTATGGTGGGGAGGACCCTGAGGGAAGTTTTAACTCCAGGCTATTTTGAGCCTTGTAACTTTCCTTCATGCCCCACATAGCGACTTCTGTGGTCAGGTGGAGGAGCTGACCCTAAATGAAACTGGCCGGCAGTGGAGAGTCACGGAAGACAGAGGCAGAGGAAAGAGGTTGAGCTCTAGGCTTTAGAAAGATCTCCTGGAGTGAACTGATGGGATCCAGCCTAGAGCCAGCAGTGCAAGTGAAACAAGAAAAAAGGAGCAGCCAGAGGTCACAGGAGGGGGCAGTGTCAAGGTTAAGGAGTGAGCTCTGCAGGCTATGACAACTGAACAAGCAAGCGGGGGAGAGAGGAAATGACAGCTCACACAAGGAACAACAATATTTAAGGAGCAGGAAGAAAACCCCATGACAATGGCAGCGGGGCAGTCAGCTGGCAGGAAAAAAATACAATGAGCAGAAAAGAGGTCTCCGGGATGCAGCATGTGGGCAGTGACATCTGGTTCTTCTCAGAATCCACTTAAGGTGAGGATGGGGAAGTGGCCATTGATTTTTAGTTACAAGGTTGTTGGGCATCTTAGCGTGAGTGACGCCAGAGGGCAGTGGGACACCAGCCAGATGGCAGCGGGATGGGAAGTAGATGAGAGGGAAGCAGAGGCTGGGGATGGAGACCATTCTTCACAAAGTTTGCTGCTGAGGCTCAGAGAGCGAGACAACTGTATCTGGAGGAGACCAGGAGCCAGGGAGGAGGTTTTTCATTGGGAAGGATTTTGGTACGGAATGAGACAGCAGACAGCTGCAGGATCAAGGAGTGGGCAGAGACCATTTCTGGAGTGAGTCCCCTGGGGAAGTCAGCCTCTTGGCTCATCTGTGAAGACGCTGCTTGTTTGTAGGCTTTCATTACGCCAAAGGTATACATTGTTTTGCCAACTCTAAAGGTAAGGAGTGTTATTAGTTATTTCCACCCAGTGTGTCAGGGACCGACTTTTGGCATGGGCTCTGTTACGGGCAGAATACTATTCCCCCCAAATTCACATGCTGAAGTCTTAATCACCCCCTACTTCACAGTGTAACTGTATTTGGAGAGACGTTCTTTAAGGAGGTGTGTGCCAAGTCCTTTCAATTGTGTCTGACTCTTTGTGACCCCATGGACTGTAGTCCACCAGGCTCCTCTGTCCATGGGGTTCTCCAGGCAAGAATACTGGAGTGGGTTGCCATGGCCTCCTTCCAGGGAGTTTTCCGACCAAGGGGTTGAACCCACATCTCTTAGGTCTCTTGCACTGGCAGGTGGGTTCTTTACCACTAACACCGCCTGGGAAGCTCCTCTTTAAAGAAGTGATTAAGGTTAAATGAGGTCTGATGAGTGAACTCCAATCCAATGTGACCACTGTCCTTAGAAAGGACATTAGGACGCAGGCAGACATAGGAAAAAGCCCACATGAAGACAGAGGGAAGATGGCCATCTTTGAGCCAAGGAGAGAGGCCTCGGAGGAAATAAGCCTGCTGACACCTTGACTTCTGGCCTGCAGACCTGCACGAAAATAATTTCTATCCTTGAAGCCGCTCAGTATGTTGTACTTTGTTACAGCAGCCTGAGCGAACTAATGCCTTTTTGCCCTTAGGAAAACAAAGTTTCAAAAGACGGCATCCGTGTCTCAGTTCAGTTCAGTGGCTCAGTGGTGTCTGACTCTGCGACGCCATGAGTCACAGCACGCCAGGCCTCCCTGTCGTGTCTGGGGACTGGTAAATCCATGAGCATGGGAGCTGTGAGGGTTTCAAGCTGAGCTCTTACTTTGCTAGATTGTTTATTTTCTCATAGACGGGTTTCTTCAAGGTCCAACTCAAAGTGGCCTTGTCGGACCGCCCTTCCCCTCCCCCAGGGGCGCCTGCCTCTCCTGCTCTCGACTGCTCCCTTTGAGCGTGGTCCTTCTGTGCTTTCTCTTGGTAGAGTAACTGTTGGCGGTGTTGCGGTCTTCCTTTCCTCCTCCCCCCGCCCCCCACTTCTCATGGACCGTGGCTGGCAGGGACCGTTCATCTTTGTAAGCCCAGGACAGGGCCTGGCCCAGAGTAGGTGCCCACTGAATAATTTTCCAATTGAATGAATTACTTTTCACTTGGGAATTAACAGCACTAGGAGCTCACCATCCCTGAGACATCTGTGACCACAGCCCAGTAGAGTGAAGGTCAGGGGTGGAATTTCAGGCACTGGGGAAGGGGAGCATGGGGGTCTCACTCCAAGCACTCCACTTGCCTTTTCCTCGGGGATGGGAGCTGTGCAGAGGCTGACAGCGATGATGACGATGGCCGTGAGCCCACAGAGGAGGAGTGCAAAGTAGAGGTAGTGGAAATCCTTGAGCACGGCCGGCCTGCGGTCCTCCTCCCCGCAGGCTGGGGCTGGGTAGCAGAACTCCAGGATCATGCGTAGAAGCCCCACCACCAGGCCAAACAGGAGGCCCCAGAAGGCTCCCTGCGGAAAGAGGGCACACCAGGAGTGGGATCCAGGTGGGAGATCCTCGGAAGCTAAAAGCCACAGGTTGTCACAGTGTGTGCAAGCCTGCCTGAGTGAGTTCCCCATGAATGCTGAGGTGGTGTCTTATCCTAAAGGCAGGCAGAGTGATATACTGGAGAGGACATGGGCTCCAGAACCAGACAGACCAGGCTCCACGGAGGAACAATGATCAAAGCAGTGACTCAACCTCATTCACGAGCAGCGATAAGCAGGTTACTAAGTACTAAGGACAGATGTTTAATGTTCAACTAGAATGGAAACTGTAATCCGTGGGGAAAACCAGGATCTTCCTCCCCAGATTCCTGTCATAATAAATCAGAATTAGAGCACTTCCTTTTTTAAAGAAAAGCTGAATTTTCATATCTTCTCTGTAGCACTGTTGGGCCCTAACCTACACCTGTTTCCCAGGTATAAGGGTTAGAAGGCTTTTATTTTCAAAATATGAGATGCTGGCCCAGTTTCAAAAATTCTGGAATGAATAGACACCTCCAGAACTCAACAGAGTCCCAGTGTGCATTCTGGTTATCAGCAGGGGGCCTTGAGCTCTGCAAACAGTAGACCCAGCAGAGGCCTGGCTTAGCTACCCCACTGAGGGGGCGGGGCGGGGGGGTGCTCCATGGTCTCCTTCATGATGGCCCTGGGCTCTCTCATGGTCCCTGTGCAGTCATGCCTGCAACGTTTCTTACCTCCCCCAAGGTGCAGCCAATGGATCTGGGGCTCTCTTTTCCAGGCTATCCCAGGAAGTGACCAAGGTTACCCTCCTGGTGCCTCCCAGGATCTGTCAGATTTCAGTGCAGCTTCATGAATGGTATATGTGCACCCCTGTAAGCTCACACTTTGTTTCATCATCCTCTTTGCTGTAAGTTTGCTGACATGTAGAACCTTACAGTGTTAGAGATCTTCCTGTTCCCACGGGCTTTTACACACACTGACCCTTCTGTCTGGAACACTCTTTCCTCTCCCATGAATCCTTTAGATCTCAGCTCAGATGTCACTTTGTGACCCCCCTCCCAGGCATCCCATAGGTTAGGTGCTCCTGCTTTTTGCTCCCATAGGAGCCATCCTATTTGTGCATATTTTTTTATTGCTCACTTGTGTCCAACTCTTTGTGGCCCCATGGACTGTAGCCCGCCAGGCTCCTCTGTTCATGGAATTGTCCCGGCAAGAATACTGGAGCAGGTTGCTATTTCCTACTTCAGAGAATCTTCCTGACCCAGGGACTGAATCCGCGTCTCTTTCATCTCCTGCATTGGCAGGCGGATTCCTTACTGCTCGCACCTCCTGGGAAGCTGTCCTACTTTGCTGTTATCACATGTTGAATCATCTCTCCTCCCTCTGGCCCAGTGGTGGCAGATGTGAACTCTGTAAACCATTGCATCCCCAGAGCCTCCATAACGGGATTGATGTTTGTTGAGGGAATGAATAAATGTCGACCCGTTGATGTGGATGGGGAGCTGGCAGCCTGGAGAGGGCAGTCAGGTTCTGGACCGAGCAGCTCTCCTGACCCTCTGACGTTCTGGGAGAGACAGGTGTGCTCTGTACTCACAGGCTCTGTGACCCTCTTGCAGAAGATGGCCAGCAGGAAGAGGGCAGTGATGGGCGGGGCCAGGTAGCTGGTGACAGACTGGATGTAGTCAAAGAGCTGCCCGCTGTTGGAGCTTTGGATGACGGGGATCCAGAGGATGCTGATGACGACCAGGACCACCACAAACACTCTGCAGGAGAGCGCAGGGCGCTGTGAGGAGCGCTCAGGGCAGCACAGCAGGGGGTGAGTCGGAACCAGGAAGGGAGAAAGGAGAGGAATGCGTGGTCGCTGAATCAGAGACTGATAGAAGGCCAGGATCACAGATGCAGAGATTACAGAAATTTTTATTTGTAAAATCCCAGAACATTAGAATTATAGAATCCAAATAAAACTCTGCAACTTAAAAATTAGATCCCTTGAAGGGGGTGTGTGGACCACCTGCTTTCAGGAAGAAATCCATACCTTTCCCCTTTCCCATACACCTCAGTAAACAGCCTCTGGTTGAAAAACTGTGTTTTGGGTGCAATAGTGAATATTGCCAGGAGATGGCGCCCAATCCCCACTGATTGCTGTAAAACTTGGCAGGTGGGCAGAGATAAAAGGATTCTGTCCTCTCCTCACCTTTCCCTCCCATTCTCTCTCTTTCTGGCCCCAGTAGAGCAGTAGCTACCTAACGGCCTCCCTGCCATTCAGATCCTTCAATGGTCAGTCCCTGGGCGTAGAGCTGGGGGTGCACAGATGAATGGGCATTAGGGGTCCCTTAGGCAGAAAGCATCGTGATGGAAGAAGGCATCGTGATGGAAGAAGGCATCGTGATGGAAGAAGGCATCGTGATGGAAAAGAAGGCATCGTGTTGGAAGAAACAGGGCAAAGGTAAGGAGATGGACAAGAGTAAGTTATCTAAACTCAAGTACCATCTACCAGAAGGGAGAATGAACATTCAGAAACTTGAGTTATAGAACCTTAAATTATGAAGCAAAGATTTCAGAAAGGTCCTCTTAACTTTATGAAAGCTATAAATCCCCAACCTAGGGAGAAAAAGTAAAAATAGCCACCAAGTTATGTCTTGAAAAGCATAAAATGAATACCTATGAGATAAGGTTCAAAATTTTCAGCTGAGTGTTTAAAGCTCTGCATCCTTTGGAGACAAACTTTCTATGAACATCTCCATCCACCCACGTCCCTCACAGCATTACCTGTGTTTCTGCCTTTCTCTTAAACTGTGTGCGCCCTCGGGGCAGGACCATATAAATCACCCCTGCGTCCCCAGCACAAAAGTATGATGCCTGCTGAGAGTGAGTCTGACAGAGTGAATGAGTAGTTTTTCTGGTATCCTGGGGTGACAGCCAGAGCTGGTCTGGAAGACACTGGGGGTGAGCTGCTTGCTAACTCCTTCCCGTCAATACAGTTCCTCTTTCATTGGTTAAATGCTTTGTCAGCTTCTCTCATTTACCCTCTTGATCATTTCCAAGATAAAGTTGAACAGGCAGGCAGGGAAGAGACTTTTTTTCTCCTTATCTGGAGGGAGGTAAATGGTCCGGAGTTGGGGAAGAACTTACCTGATGTCAGAGAGAAAGGTGGTACTAGGACCCAGGTGCTCTGGCTGCCGGGCAGCGTCTAGACCCAGCCACATCTCCTTGGAGTAACCCAGGGCACGGAGCAGGGGGGAAAGATGTCTGCCTACAGGAAAAGGACCCAGGAAGGATGGGCCTGCGCACCTGCCCACCACCATCAGCTCCTGTTCTGTTGCGTTCCTGCGGAAGCGCTGCCACACGTCAATGGCGAACAGGGTGCTGCTGCTGTTGAAGATGGAGGTGAGTGAGCTCATGAGGGCGGCCATGATCACCGCGATCATCAGGCCCCGCAGACCTGGGGAGAGACGAGGTGACTGTGGACCGCCGGCCCGTGAAAGCTGATCTGCCGGGAGCTACAGAGGCTACCAGCATCCAGCAGAGCCAGGAGCTCAGAGGAGGGGGAGGGATGGCAGAGGTGTTGAATGAGGTGCCCATCCAGGAACCCAGGAAACCCATAGAACTAGAGGCTGGTCCCAGCCACCCTCTGCCTCTGCCTTCATCTGCGGCCATGGCCAAGTCATCTCCCCTCCCTGAGCCCCAGTTTCCTCATCTGCACATTAAAGGATGTGGGACCAGGTGACCTTTAAGGTTCTCTTCAGCTTGGCCATCTCAATCTGGGTGTTAAACCTGCAGACACTTGGTTAGTGGGCCCTGGTTGGGAGAAGGGTGATGATTAATTATTGAGTTTTTTTCAGTGTTTTGGACCTTTATCATGGACACTATGGTGCCAAACTAAAGCCCCAGGCTGGGCAGCAGAAAGCTCTGAGCTTTTAAAAATTTTTCATTTTATTCATTTTAATTTGTAATGCAGACTTTAAAGATTAGTTCCCATTTACAGTTACTAAAAAATGTTGGTCATGTTCCCTGTGTTGTACACTGCATCTTGGTGCCTATCTTATACCCAGGAATTTGCAGCTTTCACGTCCCCACCCCAGGGTCCCCCGTCCTCAGGAGCCACTAGCTCCTTATCTGTATCTGTGGATCTGCTTCTGTTTTGTTATATTCACTAGTTTGTTTTTTTAGATTCCATATACAAGTGATAATATGCCATGTTTGTCTTTCTCTCTCTGATTTATTTCACTGAGTATATGCCCTCCGAAGTCATCCATGGTGCTATAACTAGCAAAACTTTGTTCTTTTTATGGCTGAGTAGTATTCCATTTGTGTGTGTCTGTGTGTGTGCACACCATCTTTATCCATTCATTTGTTGATGGACATTTAGTTTGCTTCCTTATCCTGGCAATTATAACTAGTGCCACTGTGAACAATGGAGTGCCTGTATCTTTAAGAATTAGTATTTTGGGTTTCTGGCGTATATACCCAGGAGTGGAACTGTGGGATCTTACAGTCGTTCTACTTTTAGTTTGTTGAGAAACCTCCTTACTATTTGCCACGGTCAGAAGCCATGGGTTTGTTTCCTGATTTTGCAAGTAACTAGCTGTGTGATCTTTGGACCAGCCCTGATCCTTTCTGGGCCTGTTTTACACCTGTAACAAGGGAGGGTGGGGCCTGCTGATACCTGGTCTATATGATTCTGATGAGGAAGCATCTAGAAACATGACTCTCTGGCCAGATCCACCTTAGTCCCTCTTCCCCTCAGTCCAAACATTTAACCACCCCCTGCATGCCTCCCTAGAAGGCTCAAGGTGGCCCGGATCTAGGACAGCATCTCCTCTGGGGCCCCTGCTTCTTCTGTTGGTTAATAATAAACTCTGGTCTCTAACCAAGTTATCCCAGACCTCTTCCTCCACCTCCTTCCCACCTCTCTCATCCAGCCCCTCTGCGTCTGCTCCATCATAGCTGGGCCTCCACCCCACCTCCACTATTTGTTTGCTTCATTTCACCTCCGCTATTTCTACTGGAGGGAGGGAATAACTCAACTTTCCTCCATAAACCTGCCTTTTTTTCTGTGTCTCCAGTCTCAATATCACTATATACTCAAGACCCGTGAGCCCTCTTTGGATCTCTCTGTCTTTCTTGTCTGTGAAATGCGATCAGTCGAGTCTTGCCAATTCTGTCTCACAAATATAAACTAAACCCTTTCTGTCTATCCCTAAAGCCACTGACCCTAGCCAAGTCACCATCACAACCTGGACCACTGGAAATCCCTTAGTAATCATCTCCCTGCCTCCCCCTAAGCTGAACCCTCCATGTAGAGTGATCCTTCTAAAGCACACATCTGATCATACATGTGTGTGTTAGTCACTCAGTCATGTCCAACTCTCTGTGACCCCATGGACTATAGCCCACCAGGCTTCTCTGTCCATGGGATTCTCCAGGCAAGAATACTGGAGTGGGTTGCCATTTCCTTCTCCAGGGGATCTTCCCAACCCAGGGGTCGAACCCGGGTCTCCCACATTGCAGACAGGCGCTTTACCGTCTGAGCTACTAGGGAAGCCCCTAATCGCGTATGCTGGCCTGAACCCCCGTGACCCTCCACTGCCCCCAGAGTCAAGGCCATGCCGCACAGTGGGGCATGGGCACCATGTCCTCCCCACAAAGCTCATCTCACTCCTGCTGCATCTGCGTCTGTTCAGACTCCACTCCCTCTCAACCCTGGGCCTTCGCACAGGCAGCCCTCCTCCCCAGAATGACATTTCCCCTGGTACTAAGCTCTAGTTCCTCTCCTCTGGAAAACCTTCCTTCACATTCCCCAAAGTGGGTCAGGTGCCTTCATATGGGTCCCTCATCCCCTCTGGGTCATGCTGGTCACATGCATTGTGCCTCTGCCCTGGAGACTGCACAGAGTCCTGCGTCTTATCCCTGCCTCTCCAGAGCCAGGGCACAGAGCAGCGCCTCACAGATGCTGTGAAAACGCGTGTGTGTGTGTGTGTGTGTGTTAGGAAGTGGGGTGCGGAGGTAGATGGTCCCATTTTCTCTACCCATCCATGTGCATCCTTAATGCAATCAATCTGTCCTGGATTGTGGGTTCTGGATGTTGCTGGAAAGCTGGTGGGAAGCATGCTGCGAGGGAGACGGACTTACCCACGGGCATGAGAGCCATGACCAGCTTGGGGTAGGCAATGTTAGAACATCCCACACGGGCCCCACAGATCGCTTGGCAGACGTCGGGGTCCACACAGCCCACCTCATCTGCAGAAGTGATGGTAGTTAGACCCAAATTATCCCATGCCTTCTCAGGTTGCCTCAATATGTGCTTTCTGACCCTATAGAAAAAATGTTCACTGGTGACTCTGGCAGGGACCAGCATCTAGAGGGTCCAAGAACAGGCTGATATTGGGTCTTATTGGGTTTATTAGTATCTCATAAATTTCTCAACCACATACCACCCTGCAAAGCCTGATAGACTCCTTTAGATTTTAGGCCTTTTATTTTAACAAATAGTAAATATCATTACAAGGCACCATGAGAGCCTCAGTTTGTCTTTCCCTTATAAAGAGAAAGCTGGACTTTAAAATGACATTCAGATACAAGTTTCTTCTACTGAAATACATACTGTATGTCATACCCACGAAGCCTAACATATTTACTATGTGTTCTTAATAGAAACAGTGTGTGTGGCCCCTGCTCTGGTCCAGTATTGCCCGGAGGTGGACTGGTTCTTACCTGGGTACAGGGCCCGGCTGATCATGCCGGGCATGACGATGAAGAACATGGGCAGGATTTTCAGGTAGCCCCCCAGCACAGAGCCCCCCTTGGCATGGGACAGACTTTTGGCGGAGAGAGACCTCTGCACAATGACCTGGAAAGGCGGCAGGGCAGGCATGCTGCCTGGGCTGGCTCGGGCTCCGCTCAGCCCTGGTAAGCCCTGGCATGGCCGCTGACTATGCCCCACACCCACCCCCTCCGAGCCAGTCCCAGCCCTCTGTGCGTTGGCGCACGTGGTCTGCCCACAGGAGCCCTCCCAGTTGGTGACGAGCTGGCCACGCTTGGCAAGGGCATCACCTGGTCAGTGCACCAGCACCAGGTGGCCAGCACCGTGAGCCCGAAGATGAGGCCTGGCCAGGGCAGGTCCCCGTGCACAGGGTCCCGGAGCATGTGGAAGGCGTCGGGCCGGGGGAGGTGACAGCTGGTGTTGGGGACTGTGACGTTAGGGAGGGCCTGGCTGTACCGCTCCTCCAGGCCCGGGTACCAGCCCACCTCCTGAAAGCCTGCAGGGAGAGACCTCAGTGAATGAAACAGTCCTGGGCTTGTCACCTACTCCCACCCCCAAATCCCAGTCCTGTGTGGGATCCCTGAGCTTGGAACCAATATGGGACTTGGGGATGAGAGAGGGAAGCGGGGCTCAGGCTCAAGAGCCCTGGTTTGGTGTAGAGAGAATCCTGTTCTTTGGGAGCCCTGCCTGGAGTGGGGAATGGCTCTGCACTCTGCAGACCATGGAGGTGACATCCAGAGCCGGATCAGAGAGGAGTTTAGGCAGGCAGGGATGTACTCGGGCCTCTTCCTTACCCAGAAACATGAGGACCAGGGCTCCCCCGACCATGATCACCGTCTGCAGAGTGTCTGTGTAGATCACGGCCGTGAGGCCCCCTGGGGACCCAAGGAGAGGGCTCGTCAGCACCCGCAGGGCCTTCCTCTTGGGGCGCCCGCCCTGTGCTCGGCCACACTGGGGAGACCAGAGAACATGCGGAGCCCTCAGCCAGTGGACTCTGGCCTCTGCCTTCCCCGCCCCTCGTGTTCCTCCAGTCCGCCCGGCAGGTGAGGCTGGTCATGGTCCCAGGCCCTCAGGTCCTGCTCTTTCTGTCCTCCGGCTGTGCTTTTGTGATATACCAAGTCCCGTGCTTGGCTGCGCTATCAGCTCCTCCAGAAGGCCTCCCTCCTTCCTCCCCACCCCAGCACCCATTTAAACTCCCCCACACCTTAGCCAGCAGGAAGTCTGCCTGAGCCCACGTCTTGGGCATTCAGGCCTGCGTGAGGGGCTCTGGAGGAGACACGAGAAGGCAGGCTTGTGGCTGTTGTCTGGAGCAGCCTGTGGTGACTCTGGCCCGGGTGACAGTCCCCCATTCATCACCCAGGTCCCTGCTGTCCATCTTTCTCTGTGTCTCCTAGTGTCTCTCCTTCCCTGGCTCTCTCGGGCCGGCTCTGCTTCCTCCTGTTTCTTCCCTTTCTGACTCCCCTTTGCTCTGATGCCCTGTGTCTTTCCATCTTTTCCTCTGCTTCTGCATCTTTGCCTGCCTCTCTCTTTCCCCCTTCTGCTTCTCTTTCTCACTCTCCCGGTCAGATTTCACTCTGTCCCTCCCTGGACCTCTGTGCCCCTGCTGTCCGGAGCTTCCCATCCCACCTCTCCCTGTCTCTGTTCCCGGCCCCTGCACCTGACGTGACCTCCCCTTGGCCCTACCTGTGATGGTGTAGACGGCCGTCACCACCAGCAGGGTCACCGTGGAGAGGTAAAGGTTCCAGCCCAAGGCCATCTGGATGAACAGGGCTCCAGAGAAGATGTCAGTCTGCAGGGACAGGGACCCAGGAGTCCAGGTCACCCGAGGCCCTCTGTGTGGCCACTGGGAAATGTCTCCTTCCTGCTCAGTGATGCCAGGTGCTGTTGGCCCTCAGAGCACAATGAGGGTGAGCCTCAAGTGACGTGCTCGGGAGGATGGGCTTGGCCTGTGGACACTGAGGAGCTGTGGGGATTGCAGCGCAGAGCAGCACGCAGTTCTGAGCCTGAGAGCCCTGTGATCCAGCTGCGCTCCCAGGGGCGTGTGCTGGTGGTGAGAGGACGGAGCAGCACACTGAGGAAATGAAGCAGGAGGGGGTCAGGAGGAAGAGGCCACTGGGGGAGAGGGTGGGAACCCAGGGGGCCTCCAACTGCTCCCTGAAAGAGCACCAGCCCACTCGGACCTGATGGGGGCCCCAGGTGACCTGACAGAGCAGGAGCCCAGTGCAGATGACACAGATCCTGGATACCCACGCGCTGGGCTTTATTGGAGGACTTGGGGTCACAGCCTTGGCCTGCGCTGATTTAGGGTTGCTTACAAGCATTGGTGGAAAAGAGGCTGTAGTTTTTCCAGCCCTGAACTCAGGGCATGCTTGCTGGTCCCTTTCCCTGAGTGTTTTGTGATCCATGACAGGGGTTACAACTTGGCAGAGCTGCAGGAGGCCTGGAATGGGCCACGGGGCCCCAACGTCAGTTCCAGCCCCAGAGCTAGTGCTCTGTGTGGACCTTTGCCAGTCGTTTGACCTGAGTTTGTCTTCCAAGTTTGCATCAATAGAGGAGGAATACGTCCTTTTTAATGGTAACATTCTCAGTGCTCAATGAAGACTAATTTAATGGGAAGATAAATGAGTGAATGAACTTGAAATTGTGAGTTCTTTGGATAGAGGGACGGTTATTCACTCAACAAACATTTATCGTCCATCTCTAATTACCCTGTTGTTGAGTTGGGGGGGCGGGGAGCATGTATGAAGGGGTGTGAATTCATCCTCCATTTCTATTGTCCTTCCTCTAGCCATCTAGCCATCCATCCGTCCACCTATTCACTTATCCATCCATCCATCCAGCTATCAATTCATCCATCCATACATACGTATGGCAACAACGTGCTGTGCCCTCTACTAAGCATTTTCAGAGCGACATGATATGGCCACATGGGAAGGTACTCACTGAAATCTTGGTGAAGATGTAGAGGATGAGAGAAAGGACAGACATGTACACCTGGATCCTCTGGCCCCCGAATCGCTTCTTCAGGTACTGCGGCATTGTGACCACACCAGCTGCAATGTACACGGGGACGAAGATCCAGCCAAGGGCCAGAAGCAGCCAGGTTGCCTGGGAGAATGGGGAGAAAAAGGGATCCATGTTCTTAATGCAGATGGAGGAGGGGTGGTCCATGCAGAGAAGAGCCCTGGGCGGGGAAGTAAGGGACCGGAGGCCTGATTTCAGTCCTGTGTGACCTCTGATGAGGTCCATCAGGACTTGGTTTCCTTGTCTATAAAATGGGTTCTCCATTTACCGTGCAGCCTCCCCAAGCACCTTTGAGGTTTCTCTCAGCACTAAGGTCAGGGACAAGGTAGGGTAGAGTGGGTTAAGACCCCCTCTATCCCCGAGAATCTTCCAGGCCAGCTTCCTTACATTCCACTCAAAGCCACCCACAGCAAGACCTCCAGCAGCCCCCGTCCCAGCCAGGCCGATGAACAAGCCGCTGCCCACATTGCTGGACATCAGAGATGCTCCGATCTGCAAAGCACAAGTGGGGTCAAGGGTCAGTTTTCATCTGAATCAATTTGGAGTTCGGATTACGAGCTTCGGGATCTGGGATGGAGGCAGAGAGAGCAGAACCTGAACTCATAAATGTGAGATCAGAGGGAGGAGAGGAAATTGGGGAGCAATGAGGAAGCTGGACAGAACAGAGACATTCGGCACTTACTGTTTGTTGGGCGCTGTGCTGGGCGTTTTATATGCACTAATACACTTAATCTTCAAAATCATTTGGAGGCATGGATACTGATCTTTCCACTTTACAGAGGAAGGAGTTAATGTTAGGAGAAATGAAGTCACTGCCTTCTGGACACCCAGGGATTTGAGAGGCAAAGTGGGAAAGAAGAAAAGACATGGAAAGCAAGGTCCATTAAGGAGCATGAAGCTCTGTTCTGGGGCCATGGGTCTAAGGGCCTCTGGAGAGAAGGCTAAGGGGAGAAGGGGAGTCCCCCTTGAGAGGATGGGGGAGGCCTTCTGCCACCCCTTTCCTGCAGACTCCAGGGGAGGAGCCACGGGGGCTAAGCACAGGGTGGGCCAGCCTCTGAGTTAATTTTTCTCCTGGAGGCAGCCAACTACTCCGAGGCAATGCTGTTAGGCAGATAATGATGACAGTCACAGCGGTCTGTACAGAAGCAGCATTGCCAAGTGCCAGGTTCTGTTCTAAATACAGCAACTCACTGACTCCTCATGACAACCTCAGCAGGAAGGTTCTGTTATCATCCCCATTGTTCTTAGGGAGACTGAGGCACAGGTAAATAACTTGCTCAAGTTCCCGAACTAATCAGTGACAGAATGAGGATTTCGACCCTGGCTATCTGCTCCAGTAACCACTGCTTGACGGGTGCTAGGTAGTTAGTAAGCATTCGTTAGTGTTATCTTTTATTATTAGACAGGATCATTATTGGTAAGAGGAGGGGCTGAGGGCTGGAGGGGCAGAGCCAGTCTTGGACCCTGTGTCACCTTAATAAAATTGTGGCGTTGGGCAGCAGAAAGTGAGAAGGGAAAACACTGAGCCATTTGGAGAAGAGGCAGCTGTGCAAAGGCACAGAGATAATGAGCCGTCTGACTGAGCTGAGGACTCTGAGCCACCCTGCCGCCCGCACATACTCCCTGCCTCTGTCTGGTGGTCCTGGGATGCTGCAGCTGGGCTGGACCCCTGGCCAGAGCACAGAGCACTTGGCCTTCCACTTTGGAGGAAGAGGCTCCCCAGGCTGTTCTCGGGGCAGTGAGGTGCCTTCACCTCCACCCTGCCCAGGGCTCCTAACTCGTCACTCAAGGAGCCACCCACAAGGTCATCAGGGGACCCGCATGGCTCCTCTGAGACAAGGATGCTGCTGTTCCCTCTGCTCTTGAGTCCCAGCCACACTGCTCTCAGGATGCAGGGAGGGGAACCAGGCACTTCTTGGGACTGGCTGAGTAGGGAAGCAGGCAGCTGTTGGACAATCATCACCAGAAGCACACATTCCAGTGGGGCAGAGGGACGGAGAGTCCTCATCCATGGCTGGTTTCACCCCAGCTCAGACTGAAGCTGCTCTCACTGCAGGTGGCTCAGCTCCAGCCCTGTCCCCCAAGGAGGGCGCCCCACATCCTCTTTCCCACGGGGTGCACATTCCCAGGCCTGGCTCCACCTCCATCTCTGGGGAACCCCATCCTGCTCCAAAGCCCTGACTTGCTTCACACCCCAGAGCTCTGTCCCCTGCAGGACTGAACATCCAGGCCAGCCCCTGCTCACCCTCCTGGACGGACCAGAGAAGCCGTGCCGGTCCTCTTCTGTCCTTCTCACAGACTCACTTCCAGGGCTGCAGTTTAGGGCTGGGGGTGGGGCACAAGCTGAGCAGAACGGCCTCCAAGGGGTTCTCATTATTCTGGTGAGGGGGTGCTGGCAGCACCAGTGACCCTGCCCCTGTCCCTATGAGCTGCCAGGCCCCCAGCCCCCACATCCCTGGGGATTCTGTCATACTCCTGCCTGCACCTCTCCTTGTCTCAGACACCGAACCTTCCAGAGAGCCCTGTGGGCCTCCTGGGCTCCTCCGCTCTTTGGGTGGGGGGGCTGGTGAGAATCAAGACAGGGGTGTGAGTGTGTGTGTGAGTGTGTGTCCGTGCACACACGTGCCATGCATCAGGCATCCCCGGGCACGTGCCCAGCCTCAGTGGCCCCTGGGGCGGACTTCTGCACTGTTAGTTTTGAGGCAGGGCTCACCTCCCTCCTTATTTCAGGAAGAGGAAGCTAGCCTGGATGACCAAGAGGAGCAAATGGGGAGGCCTGCTGGGAGGGCCTGGGCTTCACAAAGGCCTCAGGGTGGTGAAATTTTACCCCTAGGATTTCCTTCCCTAAACTGCAGTATTTATGTGTCACTTTCCCAAGAATATCTTTCCTAAGCCCGCTTCCACTGTCCAGAGGATAGAGGCCTCCTCCATGCGCTCACAGGCCCTATGCTCCCCTCCGGCTGAGCAACCATCAAGTTTTTTACGAGTCTGTCTTCCAGGTTCAGCTCTGAGCCCCTCTAGAATGGGAACACTCTGGGTGGGCTCTGTAGGTCCAGCGTCCTGCCCGGGACCCACACGTAGGAGGCGCCCAGTGGACGCGGGTCCCACCTGTGTGTTTGCATCATCTCTCAGGTTGCCAGGTGTCTCTGGACCTGAGGGAAGGAGTCCAGAGCCAGGAAACACCTCGGAGGCTGTAGCCTTGGTCCAGGTTGGGACTGGGAAGTGGGGAAGGAGAAGGAGGAAGGTGAACTCACCGGCCACCAGCTCATGGACCTCCCTGCCAGGAAGTAGCCGCCGATGGTCCCTCGGCTCGCACGAATGGATGACTGGAAAGGAAATGGCAAGAGTGAGGAAGTCCCGAGTCTCCTCAGGCTCTGCCCTCGGCCCCAGATTCCCTGCCCTTTGGTTGCTGGCACTATGGGGACATGGGGTGGGAACCAAGGCTGGAGGTTTCACCATCTTTAAGCTATGGGGCTTTGGTGGGGTCAGCTGCTCTCTCTGGGCCCCCCTGCTCATCACCTCACCCACCAGGACAGGTGCAAAGAACAAAGGAGCTAATGGGGGAGGGGGTGCTGGGTTGGAGGTGGGGTGGGGTGTGTGAAATGCCCTACTGAATGCATGGCACTGTGCATGTGTCCAGATTATTGGCATGTCCTTTTGTGCCCTATCCTGCCCTCCACCCCATCCAAATATTCCTTCAGGAAGTGAGTTGGGATCTCATCCTCAGGCTACCATGGTGAGGAAACCACCCTGCTCCCTCCACCCAGCCAGACTCCCATCCTGGGGGCTGGGAGGACACAAAGCACTTGGTCCCCAGACAGAGGCAGGGCTCTGCCAGGGGTGCGAATGGGGGGCGATCTCCTGCCCCTGCCTCAAGTCAGATTGCATCACTGAGGCCCACCCAGGGCCCTGGAGCAAGCCCTGTCCTGCACCGGGAGGGGGTCAGTGGCTGCCTTTTTGAAGAATTACTCTGAGGGCTGAAAGGGAGTGAGGAATGAAAGAACTTTCTCTCAGAATGCAGAAAGTGAGACAGGGTAGAGGGTAGGGGGGATAAATTTAAAGCCATTATTAAGATGCGAGAGCTGGACTATAAAGAAGGCTAAGTGCCAAAGAGTTGATACTTTTGAATTGTGGTGCTGGAGAAGACTCTTGAGAGTCTCTTGGATTACAAGGAGATCAAACCAGTCAATCCTAAAGGAAATCAACCCTGAATATTCATTGGAAGGACTGATGCTGAAACTCCAATACTTTGGCCACCTGATGGGAAGAGCCAACTCATTAGAAAAGACCCTGATGCTGGGGAGGATTGAAGGCAGGAGGAGAAGGGGATGACAGAGGATGAGATGATTAGATAGCATCACTGACTCAACGGACATGAGTTCGCGCAAACTCCGGGAGATGGTTAAGGACAGGGAAGCCCGGCATACTGAAGTCCATGGGGTCACAAAGAGTCAGACATGACTTAGTGACTAAACAAATTTAGATGCTGAAGACAGTAAGTGTCTGGTTGGGTCTACAGACATCAGAAATGCCTGAAGGACTGGAAGAAAGAAGGGAAATTGAAAGAAGCATCTCTTCCCCTAAGAGAAAGGCATATATCACTCAGTAGGGCAGGACTGCTGTACAGGGCCTGAGGCTTGTCAAGCCTTTGCTTGGACTTTCTGTGTCAACCCTGGTCCTCAGGAAGGTAGATGAACAGGAAGAATTTACATTACAGATGAGGAAACTGGGGTCCCCGAGTGGGAAGCAATTTGTCCAAAGTCATGAAGGAAAGAAGCTGGTGCTTCTCATGACCACGGTCTCCTGGGAGCCAGTGAGCCTGTTTTCTTCCTCACACACCTTGGGAAGCAGGGACTGCTTGTCCCACTTTACAGATGAGGAGATTGAGGCCCAGAGAGGGTTCTTGGCCTTCCCACAGCCTTGTAAGTGACCAGCTGGGACTCAGATCCCTCTCTGCCTCACAGCGGAGTCTAAAGGTGCTGGCATTTCTGTCCATTGCTGCAGAGACAATAGGGGTCATTTATTGCTGCAGGCTGTGTGTTGGGCACTGTACCAGATCCTTAAATGTGTATGTTCCCAAAGCAAGTGTTCCTCTTTATTCTCATTGGGTGAGAAAACTAAGGCTCTGTAGTATATTCCCAGGACCACACTGCCCTAACTGATAGATTTGGCATCTGAACTCAGGGCTCCATGGCCTCCAAGCCTGGCCCCCATACATGGCACCGAGGCTCCGGTGAACGCTGGAGACCAGAACCCATTGGGAGCCACCCGGCTCTCTTCCCATGAGCACACTTGCCCCAGCTCTTTTAGAAAGCTCAGCTCCATGCCAAGATGCTGCCCACTAGAGGGTGTGGTAGGGTCAGGAGTCAAGCACTAACAGAGTTGGGGATCCTGGCATGAAGAAGATGGCAGGAATGGGACTCAGGGGACCAAGGGTGCATGGGGTCAAAGGCATCAGATGCACAGAGACAGGGAGTCCAGAGATTGGGGTTCAGGCCTGGCCTGCATCGGGCTCACTGTGTGAGCTCAGACAAGTCACAGCCTTCTCTGGGCCTCAGTTGCCCATCTCTAAATGGAGGGGTTGAGAGGGTGATCCCCCCTTAAAGTCCTTACAGAGTGGTCCCTGTGCTTCCCAGACATAACCTGCCTTCTGCCCACCCCTGCCCCCAGCTCTACGATCGGCTGCAGAAGAGAGCCTGTCTCTGCCTCCCTGCCAGCCTCCAACCTCCAGGCTACTCACCCAGACCCCTACTCCGATGACGAAGACAAAGTAGACGACTAGGACGGCGATATCGTAGGCGTGCAGGCTGACTCCGGGACCCGGCGCTGAGCGTGGAACTGTCGTAGTGCTGACCCCATTTCCCGAAGCTCCAGGCCCCATTGCTGCCAGCTCCGCGCTCATCTGCCAGTCACAACCAAACTGGACTTTGAGGTGCTCCTGGCTTCATTCCTTTCCTGTAATGATTAAACAGGCCTGAGCACCATTGGCCGCTGAGCCATCCCTGAACCCCACTGGCACATAAAGTCCTGATACTCCCGCCCCTTTCCCCTAACTGCCAGCCCCAAGCCTCTCCCTTTTCCTGCAAACACACGCACACACACACACACACACATGCACACACACACACACATGCACACACACACACACACACATATGCACATACACACTCCCCCCCCCGGAGAGGAGCAGGAGTAGGAGTAGGAGGAAAAGCGCAGGGTCCTGGCGACCTGGCCTGGGCAGGGGGTGGAAGGGAGACTTCAGAATCAAGATGCTTAAAGTCATGCCTATGTGGAGAGGGAGCTGAGGCCCAGGAAAGGAAAGGGACCCCGGAAGTAAAGGTGAAGCTGGGCCTGGAGTGGAGGTGTCTTAATGGTTGGATCCATGCACAGGGAGAAGGGGGGTCCACTGTGATCCTTGCAAAGGGCCCACCGTGTCACGTGCTCCTACCTCCAGCACACCCAGGTGTCATTTCCCTTTTCTCAGGATGTAAGAAACAGGCCTGGGCAGAGACATGGTTTCCTGCAAGCTACAGAGCAAGGCTACAGTTCACAGGCTGCTCGCTTCAGTTGCTTGAGACAGTTGCTTTTCGATGCTCACTCCCTGCATCCTGTTTATCCCATGTGTTGTTTAGTTGCTAAGTCATGTCCGACTCTTCTGCAACCCCATGAACTGTAGCCCACTAGGCTTATCTGTCTGTGGGATTTTCCAGGCAAGAATCCTGGAACAGGCTGCCAGTTCCTTCTCCAGGGGATCTTCCTGGCCCAGGGATCAAACCAGCGTCTCCTGCACTGGCAGGCGGATTCTTTACCACTGAGTCACCAGGGAAGCCTCATGTGTAGTTCACAGTAAATGGAAGATCAGTCCCCTTACTGCTGGTGCCTGCAGCCTGGGTCTCCCTTAGCCTTCAGGATGTGCCCTCATGGAAGATTCTGGAGCCCAAAGTTCCGCTCGAACTCTGGGCCAGCTATTCCTACTAGCCTCATGAACTTGTTCTCTGAGGTCACTACCCAAAATTTCAATCCAGTGGGACAGCTCACCTCTCCTGTCTCCCTATCTCCATGTGCTATTTGCCCGGCTGCTTCCCAACCTTCTGCTCCTTTGCTCGCCTCCAGCGTCCACAGGGCCCATGGTGAGCAAACACATTTCTATCCTCAAGCTCGTCACTGCTAACCTACCATCCTCTGTCACAGTGACCAGTTTGTCCCCCGGCACCTTCATCCTTGGTCACCTGCTCGTGTGGAAGCTCTTCCTTCTCCCGAGCCCCTGGAGCTGGGGTCAGAACTCAGCGTGTGCTTCCTCATTCCTGCACTGCACGCATGCCACTCCCAGCAGGGCCGTGCCGACCAGGTCTCCGTCTGTTCTGTGACCTCCATCATCACCGTTTCTTGAAAGTCCTCTCTGACTCCCAGTCTGGGGAACGTCCACAGTCCCAGCCTGCAGCCCTGTTTATCTCCCTGAAGGTACTTGTCAATTTAGAGCGTATCTCTCTTAGATGTGGAACCTGTGAGTCTCATTCACATGTGTGTCCCCAGTGATGGGCAGGATCAATGCACTGAGAGTGGAAACTGTGCCTAACACACAGTGTTGGGGCGAGGAGCTGGGCCGGGGGCAGGGGCAGGGGCAGGAGTGAACAGCAGTGGTGCTTTCAGGGGAGGGCTTGCAGTGTGCCTGGTGCAGGGTCTGCAGGGAGACTGGGGGATGCCAGAGGAGACATGGTGTTGAGACTGGCCGTTTAGAGAACCCCCTGGGGCCAGCATGGGGGTGGATGGGGCTGAGGAAGCTGGCACAGAGGTCCAGGCAGAGAAGGGCACCTAGTTGAAAGGATGGAGAGCGCAGGGTTTGGGCTGTTCTTACTGAGCCGGAAGCATGCAGACCTTTGTGTGGCTTCCTCTCCCCTGGGGTCCCTGCCCCACCTGTGATGCCAAGGTCCAGAATCCTCCATGTCAGGGCCCCCAGCCCTTGGCAGACGTTCCACTCAGCTCCCAGCACCTGCAAATACTTATCCCTGCAATGGAGCTCTGGGTAAGAAGCAGCCCTCGGTTTGTTCAAATCCTAAAAGGACTGACTAACCAAGGACACCTTTGACTGAGGGAGTGAAGCTCTAAAGGTGAGATCCTGAGCTTGAGAATGAAAAGCTGATGCAAAGGGAGCTCTCAGAGCCCAGAGCCCAGTCCACACTGTGGAAGCTGTTTCCCATGTGGAAGGAAACCCTCTTTCATAACGCTGCCTGGACATTCCCATCTCCTTGGGGTGCTCCCAGGCCCAGGAAGAAACCAGGGCACACGGTGTTATTCTTCCGGCTGGCGCCACCCTGGCTGCTTGCAAGATCTTCCTGAAAAACCACTCTCAGCAGCCAACCTTTCTGCTGAGAACTTCCTCTTCCAGAACAACAGGAGGTAAGGACTAATATCTACCAGCATGTGGCAGAAGATTTGTGTAGCTCACAACCCCAGTACAATCACAATTTTGTATTAACTGAATGAGCTGGTTTTCTCCTCACTGTTTTACAGGTGAGAGGCTGAGTTTCATTGGTGACGTCCTGTAACTGTGGCTTGTTTGGATTCTGAATTCAGGCCTGACTGACTCCAAAAGCTGGGCTGCATCACACGACCGTTTTTGTCCTAGTCCTGTGTCTACAGGGAGAGAGATGGAGGTTCATCCCTTCTCAGGGTGGGTAGGAAACTGCTTCATTGTTTCCCTTCCTGTAGGGGCTCTGAGAGGAGACAGGAGCCCCCCTGGGTCTGGGTCCTGATCCCAGAGGCCTGTCAGCCCCTTCCTGCCACTCTAGCCCTCAGCCACCCTTCTTCCCCTGGCCACCTCTGCCCCCTTCCTGCCAGGGTCCTAGCCCTCAGCCCACGTGGTCTGGTGATGCTGTTGTTTTTTCACATGCTCCTCTAAATTCAGATTCAATCGCAGTTCCGTTTAGCTGGTCCCGGTCACTCACCGAGCACACTCTGGGCCAGGCCCTCTGTCAGGGCTGTCCCATCACACAACTCCAGGGGGCACCATTCCCAAGGATGCAGTGTCAGTGGTACCTGGGGCAGAGGCCATGCTCTGCACTGGGCAGAGAGAGGAAAGCAGGCCTGGTCCTGGAGGAGGGGCTGTGATGCAGGAGAAAACTACGCCATCTGTGCAGGCCAGGGGAGGCACTAACCTCTTCACGGGGCCTCCCGCTCCAGCCACCAAAGGGCCGAGTCATTTGGACTGCGCCCAGGTCCAGATCACACCTACTCCCAGGCCCCAGGCAGGATGAGGGCTCGTGTGGACAGACCAGAGACTTAATTCCAAGAAGAAAGAATTGCCATCTATATGGGGGGGGGGGGTGGGGAGGAGGTAAGATTGAGAAAGATGATGACAGAGACCCAGGGATGGAGAAAGGAGAGGAAAGAAAAAGAAGGAAGTGAAAACACTCATCACTAAATGATCCCCGTCAGACACCTACCTGCACAGCGCGGCCTGGAACCTCCAGAGCTCAGTGTCTCGGCCTCGGCTCTGGGCAGAAGCTCCCAAAACCTAATGTGACTCTGACCTGGCTTCTGACAACTCAAGTCCAGAACGTAGACCAGCCTGGCTCCTCCCCGTGGAGATGAAATCTCACTCCCGCCCACTGGGCCCAGGGTTCTGAGGGACAGTGCCTGTCCTTACTTCCTGATGTTGAACTTGAGAAAGAGATCTTGTCCTGGACTTGGGGCTCTCCCTGCCCCCAGGGTCAGATTTGAAGCTTACAGCTCAGAGCTAGCTGCTGCGGCTGCCATTGTTCCCCCATGCCTGGTAAGCAGGTTTCTGAGGAGGAGGGGTGGGGCCGACACTTGGCAACTGGGGCTCTGTCTGGAGCGTGGAAGAAGGTCTTGGCGCGGGGCCACAGCCCACGCACAGGTGTGACGGTCACACGCTTGTGCCGCTCCCTGAGCCCCCGGGGGGGTCCCGCATCCCTGAAGAAGCGGAGCCAAGACTTGGAGTCGGAGTATGAGTCCCAGGTCTGCTGCTCACCAGCTTACCTGTGACGGGAGAATCATTTAACCCACCAAGGCCAAGACTTCGCATCTGCAAAGTGAGGCAATAATATGTACCTCTTAAAGAGCTGGGATTATTACGTGAGACAATGTGTATGCAATGAGATGTTGAAATGGGATTGTTTCTATCTCAGTTTTGGCCTAGGTCCAGTGAATGAGGACAGTATAATAGGGGCCGAGTATCCTCCCTGGAATTCTAAAAGTGAGTCAGGACACCCGGGGGGTCATGCCATAGAGACCATGGCAACAGCTAAGCTCAGGGCACCTGCTGCCCCAGCCCCAGCCACTCCCTTGGCACTAACACTCACCCTGAGGTCTCACTTGCCCTGGCCCTCTTGGCCCGTGACTGAGCCCAGATGACTGGCCCTTTCCTGCAGGAGGTGTGGCTCAGGTAACGGCATTTTTGGCTGGAGGACACTCCATGGGCCAGCTGAAATTTTGTTCAAACTGAGCTAGAATCCCATGGCAATTGCTTTGCAAAAAGTTGTTGGAGTGACCTGGTGACCCTTCCCGCTTCCCCTTTGGCAAGGGGTGGAGGGGGTCTCTTTCACCATCTAGTGAAAATGAGAGAGGAGTTTTGGAGAGTCTGTGCAGAACTGTATGTGTGTCCAAGATGGTCTAGACTCAGGGCATCGAGAAAGGAGAGACACCAGCAGGATAGGCCAGGGTCTGGAGCGCTAAAGCTGGACAGCTCCCACTGTCAGGAGACTGCAGAGGATTCCTGCTCTGGCACACTGGACTAGGGTGGGTGTTTAAGGCCTTGGCTGCATAGCCCTTGCCCTTCCTGCTCCTCCAGGGGGTCTGCTGACTGACAGATCATTCCCTTCCTTCCCTCCTCTCCTCAGGCTGCTCTTTGCTGCCTTTCTAGTGGCCAGGTTGGGGGGCCATGCACTCCGCATCAGAGCACTGCCCACTCCTGGCCATGTCCCCAGCTAGGGTGACAACAGCTCTGATGGGCCACCGCGAGCTAAGACCCTGAACAGCCTGGAGGCTCCCCAAGGACTCAGTGAAAGGACCACAAGCAAGTTAGAGTCCTTGTTCAGAGAATTCCGGTCGCTGTCCAAGGTCAGGAGGCAAGCGAGTGGTGGAGCAAGGCTTGAGCACAGTATCCTGACATCTAAGCTGGACTTGCTCCTGCACTGGACTCTGAGAGACTCTCCAGCCCTTCCCACTGCTCCAGTCCCCATCTAGGCCCCACGCCTGCCAGACTGGACCAGGCCCCTCACCTGGATTTTATTCCGCAGCTAGAAGCCTGATCACCTGTGAGGAGCTGTCAGAGTTACGTGCCAACAACTGGAAAGAAGGAGTCTCACCAAGGGAGAGATTTGCCCCTTGTAAGGCATCACCAGCTCAATGGACGTGAATCTGAGCAAACATCAGGAGACAGTTAAATGACGGGGAAGCCTGTCATGCTGTAGTCTATGGGGTTGCGAGGAGTCGGATGCAACTTAGTGATGGAGCAACAACAAGAACGTGTGTGACGCTTGCTCTGTTAGACTCCATAGTGTGAAGCGTAGACTCTGACACTCTGGTTGGTCTGCAGAATTTTCCCCTCCTCTCCTTTCCCTGCTGAACTTTTCTCTGGAAGTTTACCCTCTTCGGTAGGGCTCCTGGCTCCCCTGTGCTGATGCTGGCAAATGTGATGCAGGAAAAAAATTGCCTTTGTATCATGCAGCAAATGGAGGTGTACCATATCTCAGTGGTCTCACCAAGCCTGTTAGGTTTCAGGAAAGCCATCTGTCCTGGGAGGGATATCTAAGCAGTCAGTGACCCCAATCAGGCATTGATCAATAAGCGATCAGTCAGTCATCAATGAGTTTTAAATTATCATCACTCACCAAGTTTCTGCTGTGTATCTAACCCTGTGCTTGGCCTGTGATTGGCAGAAATAAAGCAGATCTTAGATGCCTTCCTTTAAGGAAATTCAGCTGAAGAGCTCGGAGGTGGGGACAGAGAATAAGGATGAGGCATTTGAAGTAAGACAGGGGTAGGTCTTAATGACAGCACGTCAGCTTATTAACTGTGTGACTGTGGACAAGTGAATTCACTTCTTTTAGGCTCAGTGTTCAGGATCCCTGGCTTGCTTGGGAATACTAAAGAGAGAATAGAAAACACTTCGCCCAGTTCTGCATCTGTGGGAAATGCTCTGTTGGTGGTGTTGAATGAGGGGTGAATGCGCACAACTATAACTATTTAAATTGAGATAGGGATTTAGAGACGGGAGATAGTCACGTGTGAATTATAAGATCTAGGCTTTTAAAGCGGGTGATTCAGATTGGGATGAGTCTGGGCCTAGGCCCCTGAAACATACTTTTCAGAGTGTGAATTTCAACAGATGACCACAAGGAGGAGACATAGGACAAATTTTAGCATCTTCCATTCCACCATCCTGGGCAGGAAAACCCAGGTTGTTGAACTGAACTGTTGTTCAGCTGCTCAGCTCAGCCATGTCTGACTCTTTGCCACCACATGGGCTGCAGCACGTACGGCCTCCCCATCCTTCACCATCTCCTAGAACCTGCTCAAATTCATGTCCATTGAGTCAGTGATGCCATTCAACCATCTCATCCTCTGTTGTCCCCTTCTCCTTCAATCTTGCCCAGCATCAAGGTCTTTTTCAGTGACTCAGCTGTTAGCAACTAGTGGCCAAAACATTGGACTTTCAGCTTCAGCACCAGTCCTTCCAATGAATATTCAGAGTTGATTTCCTTTACAATTGACTGGTTTGATCTCCTTGCAGTCCAAGGGAGTCTCAAGAGTCTTCTCCAACACTACAGTACAAAAGCATCAATTCTTTGGCATTCAGCCTTCTTCATGGTCCAATTCTCGCATCCATACCTGACTACTGGAAAAATCATAGCTTTGACTAGACAGACCTTTATTGGCAAAGTAACGTCTCTGCTTTTCAATATGCTGTCTAGGTTAGTCATAGCTTTTCCTCCAAGGAGCAAGCATCTTTTAATTTCATGGCTGTAGTCAGTCACTATCTGCAGTGATTTTGGAGCCCAAGAAAATAAAGTCTGTCACTGTTTTCATTGTTTTCCCATTTGGCATGAAGAGATGGGACCAGATACTATGATCTTAGTTTTTTGAATGTTGAGTTTTAAGCCAGCTTTTTCATTCTCTCAAGAGGCTCTTTAGTTCTAATAAATGAGGAACCAATAGGTGAGAATTCTTTCTTCACTCCCTCTCACACCCATGATCAAAGCTAAACTCCCGCAGACAATATCTGTAGAGAGATGAGGGACTCATGGGGGTTTTCAAAAGTTCTCTGAGACATTCCTGGCATATAAGAGTCTGCGTGTCAGAGAAGTATCTCAATCTTTCTCTGATTTTTTCACATTTTCTGATCAACTCTCTCTATATCTCTCTAAAATATGTAAATACCTAGAGTCTTCTGTATTTCTCTGAAACTTTTGGGACACCAACTATCTCCCTGAAATATTGTGAAACTCCTCAAAATGCTACTTTCTGTAAGTCTCTAAAATTAAAAGTCTCTATGTTGTTGTTCAGTTGTTAAGTTATATCTAACTCTTTGGGACCCCATGAACTGCAGCACGTCGGTCTTCGGGAGTTGGTGATGGACAGGGAAGCCTGGCATGCTGCAGTCCATGGGGTTGCAAAGAGTCAGACGTGACTGAGCGACTAAACTGAACTGAAGTAGGTGATGCCATCCAACCTTCTCATCCTCTATCGTCTTCTCCTCCTGCCCTCAATCTTTCTCAGCATCAAGGTCTTTACCAATGAGTCAGCTCTTCTCATCAGGGGGGTCTTTTTCTGACCATCTCTACCCTTTGTGGCAGCTGTCTACCACAGCTTGTTATCATTTCATAAATGGATATGGGGCAAAAAACAGGTGCTATCTGGGACAAACTTTAGGAATTTGCACTTTCTAGTTCTGTGCTACAACTGTCTTGGTTTAGAAGAAGGTGGAAATCAGAACCCTTCCCACAGGGAAATTTCAGTTAGAACTGGAACCAGAGAAAAGAGCCGGGCATTTGGAGTCCGACTCTTTGCGACTCCATGAATCGCAGCATGCCCGGCCTCCCTGTCCATCACCAACTCCTGAAGTTTACCCAAACTCATGTCCATCAAGTCGGTGATGTCATCCAGCCATCTCATCCAATGTTGTCCCCTTCTGCTCCTGCCCCCAATCCGACCCAGCACCAGGGTCTTTTCCAATGAGTCAACTCTTCGCATGAGGTGGCCAAAGTATTGGAGTTTCAGCCTCAGCATCAGTCCTTCCAATGAACACCCAGGACTGATCTCTTTTAGGATGGACTGGTTGGATCTCCTTGCAGTCCAAGGAACTCACAAGAGTCTTCTCCAACACCACAGTTCAAAAGCATCAATTCTTCGGTGCTCAGCTTTCTTCACAGTCCAACTCTCACATCTATACATGACCACTGGAAAAACCATAGCCTTGACTAGACGGACCTTTGTTGGCAAAATAATGTCTCTGCTTTTCAATATGCTATCTAGGTTGGTCATAACTTTCCTTCCAAGGAGTAAGCATCTTTTAATTTCATGGCTGCAATCACCACCTGCAGTGATTTTGGAGCCCAGAAAAATAAAGTCTGACACTGTTTCCACTGTTTCCCCATCTATTTCCCATGAAGTGATAGGACCAGATGCCATGATCTTCATTTTCTGAAAGTTGAGCTTTAAGCCAACTTTTTCACTCTCCACTTTAACTTTCATCAAGAGGTTTAGTTCCTCTTCACTTTCTGCCATAAGGGTGGTGTCATCTGCATATCTGAGGTTATTGATATTTCTCCTGGCAATCTTGATTCCAGCTTGTGTTTCTTCCAGCCCAGTGTTTCTCATGATGTACTCTGCATATAAGTTAAATAAGCAGAGTGACAATATATAGCCTTGACATACTTTTCCTGTTTGGAACCAGTCTGTTGTTCCATGTCCAGTTCTAACTGTTGCTTCCTGACCTGCATATAGGTTTCTCAAGAGGCAGGTTAGGTGGTCTGGTATTCCCATCTCTTTCAGAATTTTCCACAGTTTATTGTGATCCACACAGTCAAAGGCTGTGGCATAGTCACTAAAGCAGAAATAGATGTTTTTCTGGAACTCTCTTGCTTTTTCGATCATCCAGTGGATGTTGGCAATTTGATCTCTGGTTCTGAAGGAGGAAACAGACAGAGCTGGACTCCATCTTAGGCCAGGCTGTGAACATTAGGCTACGTGCATAGTCACCCTCCCAATGGACTCTGAAATTTGTGCCCAGTGTCTATAGAAATGGCATACCAATGGAAAACCAGACCCCCCGATAAAAGATCCTCAGGACTCATACTTGGACTCTCTGTTGCCTAAAAGAATATGCTAATTGTCTCTGTAACAGAACAAAGTGGTAAATACTGTTATGTTTATCGGGGTATGACCACAGGCCTATTTAAAATATCCACTGTTTATCTAGTCTTGTGACACATGAATCATCAGTTAACTTTGATCATATCTCTCTTTTACCTTGTCCAGACTAGTTTCAAAGAATTTGGGGAGCTGGGTTTCAGCAAGTACATTTCTGTATATAAGGTTTTCACAAAAACTGGTCGGGGTCTTTGGCTAAGAGGAGACTCTGTCTTGGGCCCGCTGGTGTAATAAACTGCACTCCACTATCTGCATTGTCCTTCTGAGTGAGTTTGTTTCCCAGAATGCGTGGCTACAACAGTTCCTCTGCCTTTTCTAAAACCAGCTTGAACATCTGGAAGTTCACGGTTCATGTACTGCTGAAGCCTGGCTTGGAGAATTTTGAGCATTACTTTACTAGCATGTGAGATGAGTGCAATTGTTTGAGCATTCTTTGGCATTGCCTTTCTTTGGGATTGGAATGAAAACTGACCTTTTCCAGTCCTGTGGCCACTGCTGAGTTTTCCAAATTTGCTGGCATATTGAGTGCAGCACTTTCACAGCATCATCTTTCAGGATTTGATATAGCTCAACTGGAATGCCATCACCTCCACTAGCTTTGTTCGTAGTGATGCTTTCTAAGGCCCACTTGACTTCACATTCCAGGATGTCTGGCTCTAGATGAGTGATCACACCATCGTGATTATCTGGGTCGTGAAGCTCTTTTTTGTACAGTTCTTCTGTGTATTCTTGCCACCTCTTCTTAATATCTTCTGCTTCTGTTAGGTCCATACCATTTCTGTCCTTTATCAAGCCCATCTTTGCGTGAAATATTCCCTTGGTATCTCTAATTTTCTTAAAGAGATCTCTAGTCTTGCCCATTCTGTTGTTTTCCTCTATTTCTTTGTATTGATCGCTGAAGAAGGCTTTCTTATCTCTCCTTGCTATTCTTTGGAACTCTACATTCAGATGCTTATATCTTTCCTTTTCTCCTTTGCTTTTCACTTCCCTTCTTTTCACAGCTATTTGTAAGGCCTCCTCAGACAGCCATTTTGCTTTTTTGCATTTCTTTTCCATGGGGATGGTCTTGATCGTTGTCTCCTGTTCAGTTCAGTTCAGTCGCTCAGTCGTGTCCGACTCTTTGCGACCCCATGAATCGCAGCACGCCAGGCCTCCCTGTCCATCACCAGCTCCCGGAGTTCACTCAGACTCACGTCCATCGAGTCCATGATGCCATCCAGCCATCTCATCCTCTGTTGTCCCCTTCTCCTCCTGCCCCCAATCCCTCCCAGCATCAGAGTCTTTTCCAATGAGTCAACTCTTCACATGAGGTGGCCAAAGTACTGGAGCTTCAGCTTCAGCATCATTCTTTCCATAGAAATCCCAATGTCACAAACCTTCGTCCATAGTTCATCAGGCACTCTGTCTATCAGATCTAGTCCCTTAAATCTATTTCTCACTTCCACTGTATAATCATAAGGGATTTCATTTAGGTCATACCTGAATGGTCTAGCAGTTTTCCCTACTTTCTTCACATTAAGTCTGAATTTGGTAATAAGGAGTTCATGATCTGAGCCACAGTCAGCTCCCAGTCTTGTTTTTGCTGACTGTATAGTGCTTCTCCATCTTTGGCTACAATGAATATAATCAATCTGATTTCAGTGCTGACCATCTGGTGATGTTCATGTGTAGAGTCTTCTCTTGTGTTGTTAGAAGACGGTGTTTGCTATGACCAGTGTGTTCTCTTGGCAAAACTATTAGCCTTTGCCCTGCTTCATTCCGTACTCCAATGCCAAATTTGTTACTCCAGGTGCTTCTTGACTTCCTACTTTTGCATTTCCAGTGCCCTATAAAGAAAAGGATATCTTTTTTGGGTGTTAGTTCTAAAAGGTCTTATAGGTCTTCATAGAACCATTCAACTTCAGCTTCTTCAGGATTACTGGTTGGGGCATAGTCTTGGATTACTGTGATAGTGAATGGTTTGCCTTGGAGACGAAAAGAGATCATTCTGTTGTTTTTGAGATTGCATCCAAGTACTGCATTTCAGACTGTTTCGTTGACCATGATGGCTACTCCATTTCTTCTAAGGGATTCCTGTCCACAGTAGTAGATATAATGGTCATCTGAGTTAAATTCACCCATTCCAGTCCATTTTAGTTTGCTGATTCCTAGAATGTTGAAGTTCACTCTTGCCATCTCCTGTTTGACCACTTCCAATTTGCCTTGATTCATGGACCTGACATTCCAAGTTCCTATGCAATATTGCTCTTTACAGCATTGGACCTTGCTTCTATCTCTAGTCACATCCACAACTGGGTATTGTTTTCGCTTTGGCTCCATCCCTTCATTCTTTCTGGAGTTATTTCTCCACTGATCTCCAGTAGCATATCGGGCACTTACTGACCTGGGGATTTCCTCTTTCAGTATCCCATCATTTTGCCTTTTCATACTGTTCATGGGGTTCTCAAGGGAAGAATGCTGAAGTGGTTTGCCATTCCCTTCTCCAGTGGACCACATGTGTTCTCAGTGGAGGTAAATTTAGCAGTTGTCTGACTCTATGTCATATGCCTAAAGGCTAGAGTCATGAAGCACCCACCCACTGATATATGCTAACTTTATCTTATACCAATGATCTATAAGGGCTTTCCTGGTAGTTCAGATGGTAAAGAATTTGCCTGCAATGCACGAGACCTGGGTTTGATCCCTGGGTTGGGAAGATCCCCTGAAGAAGGGGATCGCAACCCACTCCAGTATTCTTTCCTGGAGAACTCCATGGACTGAGGAGCCTGGCAGGCTACAGTCCATGAGATCACAAAGAGTCAGACATGACTGAGTAATTAAAACGTTGCAATGACATTTAATTCACAATCTGCCTTAATCTTTGTATTATTTCTCAATTAGTTTAGTTTTATTTTGGAAAATACAATTATGGTGTTTATCAGTCATTCTAAAGTTGTGATCTCGATATCCATAGATATTATCGCCACTACCTGGAACTTCTTGGACTCCACCTGCCTATTATCTACAGAATCAGAAACTCCACCTACTCTCTGGGTGGAACCCAGTGGTATGTGTTTTAACAAGTTCTCTAGGTGATTCCCATGCATGCTGAAGTTTTGTAAGCACTCACGAAAATATGCCAAAATATTATGTAATCGTATCCAACTCTTTGCAACCCCATGGACTGTAGCTCACCAGGCTCTTCTGTTCATGGAATTCTCCAGGCAAGAATACTGGAGTGGATTGCCATTTCCTTCCCAGGGGATCTTCCTGACCCAGAGATCGAACCCAGGTCTCCTGCATTGCAGGCAGATTTTTTTACCACCTGAACCACCAGGGAAACACTTACTAAAATGTTCAGTTCAGTTCAGTTCAGTCGCTCAGTCCTGTCCGACTCTTTGCGACCCCATGAATCGCAGCACACCAGGCCTCCCTGTCCATCACCAGCTCCCGGAGTTCACTCAGACTCATGTCCATCGAGTCAGTGATGCCATCCAGCCATCTCATCCTGTCGTCCCCTTCTCCTCCTGCCCCCAATCCCTCCCAGCATCAGAGTCTTTTCCAATGAGTCAACTCTTCGCGTGAGGTAGCCAAAGTACTGGAGTTTCAGCATTAGCATCATTCCTTCCAAAGAAATCCCAGGGCTGATCTCCTTCAGAATGGACTGGTGGGATCTCCTTGCAGGACTCTCAAGAGCCTTCTCCAACACCGCAGTTCAAAAGCATCAGTTCTTCAGCACTCGGCCTTCTTCACAGTCCAACTCTCACATCCATACATGACTACTGGAAAAACCATAGACTTGACTAGATGGACCTTAGTTGGCAAAGTAATGTCTCTGCTTTTGAATATACTATCTAGGTTGGTCATCACTTTTCTTCCAAGGAGTAAGCATCTGTTAATTTCATGGCTGCAGTCACCATCTGCAGTGATTTTGGAGCCCAAAAAAATAAAGTCTGATACTGTTTCCACTGTTTCCCCATCTATTTGCCATGAAGTGATGGGACCAGATGCCATGATCTTCGTTTCCTGAATGTTGAGCTTTAAGCCGACTTTTTCACTCTCTTCTTTCACTTTCATGAAGAGGTTTTTTAGTTCCTCTTCACTTTCTGCCATAAGGGTGGTGTCATCTGCATATCTGAGGTTATTGATATTTCTCCCGGCAATCTTGATTCCAGCTTCTGTTTCTTCCAGTCCAGCATTTCTCATGATTTACTCTGCATAGAAGTTAAATAATCAGGGTGACAATATATAGCTTTGACGTACTCCTTTTCTTATTTGGAACCAATCTGTTGTTCCATGTCCAGTTCTAACTGCTGTTTCCTGACCTGCATACAGATTTCTCAAGAAGTAGGTCAGGTGGTCTGGGATTCCCATCTTGCTCAGAATTTTCCACAGTTTATTGTGATCCACATAGTCAAAGGCTTTGGCATAGTCACTAAAGCAGAAATAGATGTTTTTCTGGAACTCTCTTGCTCTTTTTGATGATCCAGTGGATGTTGGCAATTTGATCTCTGGTTCCTCTGCCTTTTCTAAAACCAGCTTGAACATCAGGAAGTTCACTCATACCATATTAGGACTGGCTGCTTGCTGCTGGAAAATCAATACCTGAGAAGCAGTTGTTGGTGGAAAGGAAAGTTGCTTTTAGTCAGAATGCCAGCAATCTGGGGAGATGATGGACTCAGTGTCCCCCAAAAAACTACTTCTGAAGATTCTGCTTTGTCATGAAAGTTTTTTAAAGGGAAAAAGGAAAGCAATCTGCTTATTGTTGTTCAGTCCCTCAGCCACGTCCAACTCTTTGCAACCCCATGAACTGCAGCATGCCAGGCTTCCCAGTCCTTCCCCATCTCGTGGAGTTTTCTCAAACTCATGTCCATTGATTTAGTAAGAAGCCAGTTCTGACTCCATGTTGGAAGCTGTTTCTTTGATTTGCTTTTCGTTGTTTTGTTATTGCAACCATACATAATAACTTGCCTCAGAGGACCCTGCCCCTCTGCCTGATTGTAAACTAAACTGCCTTGGTTCGGAAAGGTAATCTGACCCTGCCCACCTGCGAATAGAAGAGATGAACACAGCCCCTTCCAAAGGCTAGCCCTTCCCCGAGATGTTTTGCAAGACTGAGGACTCTTTTGACTTCAGTTCCTCACTGCCCCTCTCTCTCTATTCTGCCTTTTTACTTAAGTTGTTCATTGCCTCTCTCTCTGACCCATAAAAGAACCTGGCATCTGGACTCCGACAAACTGTCTGCCATCTCCTAGGCCAGCCGACTTTCCAAATAGCCATATTCTTTGCCTCAGTACCTCGTCCCTCAGATTTATTGGCCTCTCATGTGGCTAGCAGAGCGAGCTCGAATTCAGTAACAGTCTCAGTTAATCACTGAGATAGGAATCAACGCAGACTCCATCCCCCATCTGTGCAGGCTTGTCAGCTTCTTGTGATTTTTCTTTAGATTCTGTCTTGTTCACACGGTTCGTTGCCAAAATTACTGAAGGGGATGCTAGAGAAAAGATCTAGTCATCTATTAATTATTTGTTCTTCATTTCTACTTTGATCTATGGAAAGAACCAATAGATTAGTCAAGGCATTGTATGATCAAAATATTTGAAAGTTGCACCTAGGCTGGAGATGAGTAGAGCCAGAGGTGCCTGGTTTAAGGTTAGTGACAAGACAAAGGGGCCTTCTGTCAAGAGCTCTTTCCTGCAAAGAACTCCGTCCTGCCAAAAGCTGCTTACATTCCTAGTAATTTTCTTTGAGAGACAGGGCTACAGATGTGCATGTGTTTCAGTATAAGATGACTTTAAAATAAATTACCTCATTTTCCCGATATTTTTGTGGGTTTCTTGGCTTATGTCCCATCAATAAATCTCATAGGGTGGAGCAGCAATGTTTAATGTCATTTGATGAATTATCAGCATTCCAGTTATCAAAAGTAGGCAAGATTACAGATATTTGTAGTTTATGAGAGTAGATAAAATTTCCCACTTTAGAATCTTAATTTTTAGATAATTACATATTCCCAAGGAATGGCAAAGATAGAATCAAAAGCAGTTGATTTCTGGATATTAACCATGTATCCTACAACCTTGCTATCACTGCTTATCAGTTCCAGGAGTTTTTTGTTTTGTTTCATGTTTGCAATTCCTTGAGATTTTCTTTATAGTGAATCTTTTCATGTATGAACAACTTACCATGTTTTACTATTGCTTTTGGCCAATATTCAAAAATAAAATTTTCTAAGATTTCCCCGGCTCAGTATTTTCCTCTTTATCCTTTGTCTTTCCCCACTCATACCTTAGGAATGAGCTCTGTTAAATGTCAAGGAGATTTTAACATGTAGAGACAGGTAAACGTCCTCAGGGAAGGAAAAAATTAGGGGGAGTTAGAAAAATTCCCATCCCAGGTCAACTGATTATCAATTAATTTATCTTTCCCCACCCTTAACAATGAGGATAATCAATAGAATCATTCTCTTGTTTATAATCAAGGTTTAGCACTACAAGTGCAACAAATAAATCATGTGTGCAGTTCAAAGAATTTTGAAAAATGCATATGCTTGTTCCTTGTGCCCTACAGCACACTTCCTTTATCCATACACCACAGTTTATCTGTTTGCTTTTTGATGGGCACTTGGACTATTTCTGGTTTTTGATAGGACTACAAGGGCTGTGCTTACCCACCTTCAAGACTGAAGAAAGAGCCCAGAGTCAGCAACAGAGAGATCACTGGTTTAATGAATGGGGGAGCTTACATGTCTGAAGGAAGGTCCTAGAGCCACACTCCACCAGGTACTGTGGACGGCAAGGCAAGATGTGGTGACAGACTTCACTCCTGGTGGCAGGGGGAAAGTGAAAATGTTAGTCGCGCAGCTGTGCCTGACTCTTTCGGACCCCTTGGACGGTAGCCCACCAGGCTCCTTTGTCCATGGAATTCTCCAGGCAACAGTACTGAAGTGGGTGGCCATTCCCTTCTCCAGGGGCTCTTCCTGACCCAAGTCTCCAGGGGCTCTTCCTGACCCAAGGATTGAAACTGGATCTCCTGCATGGCAAGCAGATTCTTTACCAGCTGAGCCACAAGGGAAGTCTGATGGCAGGGGGAGGTTATCAGTTACAGTGGCAATTGATATCTAGTGGCCTCACTGTTTACCAGGGAAAACAGCAGAGGGGCATGCCCCTAACCATCCTTTTGAGAAGCATAGGGGAGTGTCTGATCTAGAGCTGGAACAGTCATTACCTGGGACCTGGGGCAAGTAAGAAGGTCAGTCATGTAACTAAGAAATAGCTAAAGCAAACCCTGGTGGAGCAGAGGAGAGGTGCAGAGGGCAAGAGAACAGCCATCCTGAGTGGCCTGACCATGCAACTACTATGACCATTCTTATACAAAGAGATTTGTAGATGTGTTTTCACTTCTCTTGGATTAATGCCTTGGGGTAGAAATTTTTGAGTTATTGGGTAGATACATACTTTATTAGAAACTGCCAGTCTTGGACACAGCAGCAGTATTTAGAAGTTCCAGTTATCACATCCTTGGCAACATGTTGTGTTGTCAGTGTTTTTATTTTAGCTATTTCAGTGACTCTGAGGTGAAATCTCAGTGTAGTTTACTTTGCAATTCCCTAATACCTAGTAATATTGCACACATTTTAGCATGCTTATTGGCCATGCATATATCTTCTTTTCTGAAGTGTTTGTTTAAATCTTTTTCAATTGGGTTGTTTTAAGTTTTTTTATTGAGTTGTAAAAGTTATTTATATATTCTGGATGCAAACCCTTTGTCAGATGTATACATTGCAAATATTTTCTTCTGACTGAAGTCTTTTCCATTAGTTTCTTAATGGTATTGTTGATAAGAAGTTTTTAATTTTGATGAAATCCAGTTCATCAATTTTGTTTGTTTCTAGAATTAGGTTTAGATGCAGGTTACTGCAAACTCCAGGTAGTCATGGCTTAAACAGGATGGCAATGTCTTTTTTTCTCTCTCTCACTAAGGCAGGAAGTCCATTCCACAATCACCAGTTATCTCTTCAATTGTATTGTTTTCCTATGTAGTTCATAAAAGTACCTGAACAAAAGTAAAGAAAACACATCCTCTTTCTGTGGATATTTCTTTGGAGTAGTACCATCATTAACCCTTATATTTAGTTGTCTCATCAGTACACAGGACTACAAAGGATGCTGAATAATGTGGTTTATATTTCATTGGGCTATGTACTCACTTAAAAAAAAAAAACAAATGTTCTAATGAGATAGAAGGACAAGATAACAAATATTGTAGGAAAAATGGTAATCTCTGCCATAATCTGTTGATTGTTTCCTGTGAATTTTCTCATTTCATCTATTTTCAAATATGTTAGTATACAATCATTGTTTCAATCTTACTACATTTATTTTTTCTTGACTTTGCAATTACATTGTGATTTCCATTCTTAATATTGTTTATTCATATTTACTTTTTCCCCCATGATTAGTATTGTCAAAGATTCATCAGTTGTATCTCTCTGAAGAAATAGCTTCTGGCTTAGTTTCTCTTCTCCAGCAGAGTTTTAGAAATGGAGGGATATTGCTTGTTTCTTGGAAACTTTTATCAGCACTTATACCTAAAAAATATAATAAAAGATATCAAACTCAGGTCTCCAAATGACTAATGGAGAGAGAAACTGCTAATTTAGCAAATGAAGCAAGGTTATTTTTAGGATTTTCACTTTGGGCTCAGCGATTTTAAGGAATTCTATCATTTGGGTCAGGGAGAAGTAATTATATTAATTTCCATTTTTGATAGGATGAGATGGCTGGATGGCATCACTGACTTGATTGTTCGAGTGAACTCCAAGAGTTGGTGATGGACAGGGAGCCCTGGCGTGCTGCGATTCATGGGGTCGCAAAGAGTCGGACACGACTGAGCGACTGAACTGAACTGAACTGAATTAGTCTATCATATATATAATACACATATATATGAATATCTGTGTATAAATATATATACTAGAGGAACTGAATCAGGAGATTGTTGTGGAGACTGGCAAGTTCAAAATCTGTGAGGCAAACCAGCAGGCTGGAGATCTGAGGAAGAGCTGACATTGCTGTCTTGAGCCCAAAATCTGCTGGATAGTTCTGCAAACTGGAAGCAGAAGCAGGGTTTCTAGATTACAGCGATGAGTCAGATTTTTTCTTCTTTGGGAAATCTTAGTTTTAGTTCTTAAGGTCTTCGACTGATTCAATAAGGCCTACCCACACTGTGGAGGGTAGTCTACTTTTCTTTAAGCTTACTGATTTAAATGTTAATCGTATCTTAAAAATACCTTTACAGCAACATCTAAACTAGTTAGATCATCTGCTGCCTTTGCCAAAGAACCGGCAGGCCGATCCTTTACTGCTGAACCACCTAGGACGCTCTCAAGGATTACAGAGTTACTTAAATCCTTTTAGAGGATATGTGAACAAAATATTGAAGACCACTAGGATTAAGTCCCAAACTCTCTCTCCAAGGGAGCCACCATGGCACCACAAATATTTAATGATACTTGTTAAAGATGGTAATACATTCTTTATGCAGGACCATCAAGTAGGATGGAATGGAATTTTACAGTGGGGGAGAAAGATTGGGCTCAACTCCAAATTCAGCAGGGGCAAATGGGAATTTATTGCCAAGCAGCAGGGTGGAAATCAGAGAACAAAAGCACTAAGAGGAAACATCAGGAGTAAGGGGAAATCTGACAAGGGATTTTTGCTGAATGAAGACAGGTCTAGGTGATCAGGCATGATACAGGTAATGGTGGAGGAGGAGGAACATGGTCAGACACTGAGGCTATTGGATAGTGAGGGAGGTGTGGGGATTCTGGTTAAACTGATTTAGCAAGGTTCCTGGTAAAATGAAATTTTATAAGGAAGTGCACAGATGGGCCTAGGAAAGCCTCATGACCCTGACTAATGTTAGATCAAGCAAAGAATCTTTGTCAGTATTGAGAGGCAACGTTTCTGTCAATAGCTTAGGAGAAAGAGCACTTGTACTTTAATCAGTAACTCTTTTTCTTTTTTAAAAGAGCTTTAATGAAGTATAATTGACATACAAAGAACTGAACGTATTTAATGAGTACAATTTGATGAGTTCAAACAAACCCCAACCCCTGTGATTCCATCACCACAATCAAGGTAACAGACGTATCCAGTACTTCCCAAAGTTTCCCTGTGTCCCTTTGTTTTATGTTTAATTTTGTGTGAGTGTGTTTGTGGTCAGACAACTTAACATGAGGTCTATCCTTTCAGCAAAATTTGAAGAGCACAATACTACATTGTGAACTCGCCGCTTTGCTGAAGATTTGGAAACAATCCAAGTATCCATCAACAGACAAAAGATGTAAGTGGTATATACACGGGTTTCCCAGATGACACATTGGTAAAGAGTACATCCGCCAATACAGAAGCGCACCAAGCTCCTCCGCCTATGTGACTTCCCAGGCAAGAACACTGGAGTGGGGTTGCCACTTCCTTCTCCAGGGGAACTTCCCAACCCAGGGATAGAATACATGTCTCCCGAATTGGCAAGCAGATTATTTTACTGCTGATCTACCATTTTACAGAAGTTCCAAAGACATCCTTACCTTGTTCCTGATGTTGGAGGAAAGGTTTTCCATCTTTTACTACTGAATATGAAACTCCAGTGCTTTGGCCACCCCATGCGAAGAGATGACTCATTGGAAAAGACCCTGATGCTGGGAGGCATTGGGGGCAGGAGGAGAAAGGGACAACAGAGGATGAGATGGCTGGATGGCATCATCGACTCAACGGACATGAGTCTGAGTGAACTCCAGGAGGTTGGTGATGGACAGGGAGGCCTGGCGTGCTGCGATTCATGGGGTCGCAAAGAGTCGGACATGACTGAGCAACTAAACTAAACTGAACTGAATGATGTTCACTGTGGGTTTTCATATATTTTATGTTGAAACAGTTTTCTTCTGTTTCTAGTTGTTTTTTTATATCATGTGAGGATTTTGAATTTTGTTGTATATTTCTTCTGCAGCAATTGAGATGATCGTGTGGTTTTTCTCCTTTCATTTTGTTAATATGGTGTATTATTTAGATCAAGTATTCTTGTATTGAACCATCAGTTTAATCTAAGAGTAAATCCTACTTGATCATGTTGTGCAATCCTTTTAATATGCTATTGGCTTCTATTTACTAGTATTGTGTTTAGGATTTTTGAGTCAGTTTTCACAGGGGATTTTGGTCTGCAATTTTCTTGTAGTGCCTTTGGTGTTGGTAGTAAGGCAATATTAATCATCCTTTGTCCAGTTTTGTGGCATTTTACTTTATACATGCACTATTTAATAATCAGAAAATATCAAGGTGCTTTAACTGAAGATTTCGGTAGCTCTTTTCCTTCATGGATCCCTTCTTCCTGGAATTCATCCTTACTTTTTCCTTCCACCCTACCTTCCTGAAATCTATTATATCTTCTCAACTCAGACAGGCCTTTTGTTTCTTTTCTCTGTCCCTCTAACTGTAATCAAATCTTGCCTCCCAGAAGCCTAGATGATTTACAACTTGCCTCATTGATTTTATTGTGTCTGTTTCCACACACACAAAAAATCCATTTCTTAAAATTTATTTCATGTATTTTATTTATTTTTCTTATTTAATCATTGTTTATTAATGTTAGGTCCTATTTTTGTTACTTCATCATAGCCAGAATCAGAAGTTCCACCCAATGTTTGGGTTTCTCAGGCCAAGTAAATAGCAGGTGAGGAAAGTTGCCACTATCTTGACAGGGGCAATTTATGCTTATCATCAGGAAAAGGTATACAACAGAGGGAGGGAAGACTATGTTTGTTTACAGCATCAGTTAATCTCAGCTGGCCTGGATTGACTGAATACTTATCTCTAGAGCTATTGACCCTTGGTAAATAATGTAAAATCTATCAACTAAAGATAAATGGTGTTCTGAAACCATGGGTCTGTAAGTTGTTACAAAGCAAGAAGCATCAGTCTGTCTTCATTGCTTAGGAATGATAATCTTATTTAAGATTAGCACCAGATTTTGGTGGGGGCAGGGAGTAGGTAATGTCAGGGTTCAAAGCCTAAGTCTAGTCACATAGCTGGAATAGATTCATGTGAACAGTTCAATATGAGACTCCCACCATAGGTAGATTTGGGGCTTTCTAGCCCTGGAATGCTTCACCAAACACAGTGGTGATCTGAGATCTGGAGGCAATGCATGTTCTGTATGAGGCTGCCCTACAGGTAGACCAAGAAGCCCACTTCCAGGAATTCCAGACTCTTTTCAGTGCATGTCCTTCTGTTGTTACTGGATTATGTCCTTTGTAATAAAGCCGTTTTTAATAAACTAAGTCTTCTGAGTCATTTCAACAAACACTTAAGGTTCTTAGTATATAATTTACATAGTATGGCAGCCAGATAATCCATTAGAGCTTCATTTGTTACTCCATTTCTTAATTTAAAAAATTTATTGAAATACCATTTATATACAGTAAAATGCACCTTTTTAAAATACAGTGTGAGGCATTTTTACAAATCTCTATCTTGTAGTCATGACCACATTCAAGGTATAGAACCTTTCCATGACCTCCAAAAGTTCCTTCTTGCTGCTTGACACCTAACTTGTCAAATATTGATAGCAAATGGTAAACTGTAACATTCATCACTTGGAAAGGTTGTGGTAATAAAGGTCTTACATATCTCAGGGATCAGAAGCTCAGTCATCACATTAGTGGGCTACATAGGCTCACAGAGATGCTGTGAGAAGAACAGCTGAAAGGTTGAGGAAAAGGGAGATGGTGTTAGTTGTGGCCCTAAGATCAGCTGTAAGCTCACTAGGAAAAGAGAGCACGCAGACTTCTAGATTAATTTACTACTGAGTGCACATGGATCAAGCAGTGCATGGGGTGGTACCTAGCAGATGCTCTGGTAGCCCCTCCAGATCTCCCTTCAAGACTGAGTCAACAATTCCCAAGTTGCCAGTGACTACAATTTCTCTGCTAAGTGGCTTCATTGGAGTTGCCCTCAACCAAAGCCAACCAAAGCTTCCTTGTCACAGGTTCAGGTACAAGGAAAGTCTGTACCAATGACTGTCCTTGTAGTCGTATGAGGGTCTACAGCTCCCAGCCCCACCTCATGGTGGAGCAACCCTAAGGGGCCATCCCAGCTTCCTGTGGTACCAACCTTCATTGTTGCTTCATCACAGTTCAGCAACTGTTCTTGCTAAATCCTGCTTCACTCTCTTGACTGTTGGTGTTGATCCCAAGTATATACTCCAATTAAACTTCCTATATCCAATTCCACATTTTAGAGACAGTTTCCCAGGATCCTCACCTAAGAGAAAATTTTATTATGTGTTTTCCACAAAGGGAAATCTCCTAATGTCTAACAAAAAGATGATTACACTTGCTAGTAATTAGATAAAGATGACTCAAATAAGTTGAGCAATACCCATAATCATTGATCAGAAGTCTCAATATGTCAATTATCTTTAATCAAAATCCAAACTTTTTTTTTTACCTGAAAATTATTAGGGAATCCTAAAGTTTATGTGGATGAAAGAATAGCAAATTTTGAATCCTTGTGAAACTTTCCTCTGGTCCAAAAACAGATTAGTCCAGTCTGTGTACACAGTGGGAAGATATATTTACTAAACCTCCAAGTGTCAGAGATATAGAGGAAAAAGTCTAGATGGCCCTCATTTCCAAACCCTCCTTTTGGTAGCTCAGCAGAAACGGTTCAAAAGGTCTGAGTTAGCTCAAGAAAGCAGGCTAAAACTAGCCAGGACTCCCCAGGTGGCGCTAGTGGTAAAACAACAACAACAACAACAACAACAAAAACCATCTGCTATTGCAGGAGATATTCACAGACTTGTTACAGACTTGGGTTCGACCCCTGGGTCAGGAAGATTCCCTGGAGGAGGGCACGCCCCCCACTTCAGTATTCTTGCCTGGAGAATGCCATGGACAGAGAAGTCTAGCAGACTACAGTCCATAGCGTCACACAGAGTCGGACACGACTGAGGCAAGTTAGCGTGCGTACAAGACTAAAGTCACGTGAATGCTTCCTGCTTCTCCTGTCTTAGAAGCAGAGCATTACCGCAGAGGGTTACAGAAGGAACGCTATCCGTGCTGCCTTCAGTTCAGCAGTGCCTGGCCTCAGAACAGCTTTCGATGAAAGAGGGAGAATTAGAGGTTAGTCCATGGTCCTGTATCAGCTTGTAAGTTCTGTCCTCCATAAGCCTCATTGTATAGCTGTACTTTATGGCACTAGTGACCTAGGTTCATGTCCTTTTTAGAACACTATCATTAAAGTCCCCTATGGACCAGATAATTTCTAGCACAGACTGTCTAAGCTTTCTCTAGGCTCCTCTTAATTTAAAAATTCCATTTTTTCATGGAGTAAAGACAATCTCTTTAACAAGTGGTGCTGGGAAAACTGGTCAACCACTTGTAAAAGAATGAAACTAGATCACTTTCTAACACCACACACGAAAATAAACTCAAAATGGATTAAAGATCTAAATGTAAGACCAGAAAGTATAAAACTCCTAGAGGAGAACATAGGCAAAACACTCTCTGACATAAATCACAGCAGGATCCTCTATGATCCACCTCCCAGAATTCTGGAAATAAAAGCAAAAATAAACAAATGGGATCTAATTAAAATTAAAAGCTTCTGCACAACAAAGGAAAATATAAGCAAGGTGAGAAGACAGCCTTCTGAATGGGAGAAAATAATAGCAAATGAAGCAACTGACAAACAACTAATCTCAAAAATATACAAGCAACTTATGCAGCTCAATTCCAGAAAAATAAACGACCCAATCAAAAAATGGGCCAAAGAACTAAACAGACATTTCTCCAAAGAAGACATATGGATGGCTAACAAACACATGAGAAGATGCTCAACATCACTTATTATTAGAGAAATGCAAATCAAAACCACAATGAGGTACCACTTCACACCAGTCAGAATGTCTGCGATCCAAAAATCTGCAAGCAATAAATGCTGGAGAGGGTGTGGAGGAAAGGGAACCCTCCTACACTGTTGGTGGGAATGCAAACTAGTACAGCCACTATGGAAAACAGTGTGGAGATTCCTTAAAAAATTGCAAATAGAACTGCCATATGACCCAGCAATCCCACTGCTGGGCATACACACCGAGGAAACCAGAATTGAAAGAGACACATGTACCCCAGTGTTCATCACAGCACTATTTATAATAGCCAGGACATGGAAACAACCTAGATGTCCATCAGCAGATGAATGGATAAGAAAGCTGTGGTACATATACACAATGGAGTATTACTCAGCCATTAAAAAGAATACATTTGAATCAGTTCTGCTGAGATGGATGAAACCGGAGCCAATTATACAGAGTGAAGTAAGCCAGAAAGAAAAACACCAATACAGTATACTAACACATATATATGGAATTTAGAAAGATGGCAATGATGACTCTGTATGCAAGATAGCAAAAAAGACACAGATGTGTATAGTGGACTTTTGGACTCAGAGGGAGAGGGAGAGGGTGGGATGATTTGGGAGAATGGCATTGAAACATGTATACTATCAGGTAAGAATCGAATCACCAGTCTATGTCCGATGCAGGATACAACATGCTTGGGGCTAGTGCACGGGGATGACCTAGAGGGATGTTGTGGGGAGGGAGGTGGGAGGGGGGTTCATGTTTGGGATTGCATGTACACCCGTGGTGGATTCATGTCAATGTATGGCAAAACCAATACAGTATTATAAAGTAAAATAAAGTAAAAAAAATAAATTAATTAATTTAAAAAAATAAAAATTCCATTGTTTCATTACTAAAAACAGCTTTGAAAATTATTTTTCCAGTGTTTGTCCTGTGCCCTTGTCTAAATTGAATGCAATATGGTTTTCAGCAGGAAAACAGAACAGTTGTAGGGAAGAATAGACAGTATTCAGTAGGGCTGGATGAGTAAGAGGAAATTTTAAATTGTGCTCACATAGGTAACTTGCATGGCATATGTCTGTTAATAAGAGAAAGAATTCCGCTTAAGATTTCCCCAGAATTCTCATGATGTAAAGGGAAAATCCAGGGGAATACACATAAAGACTGATGAGCTCAGATGTCATTGCAGGCTAAGGCATGTCATGTCAGTACATGTCTCTTGCAAAGATCACATGAGTTCTGTCAGGTGATGCAAGGTGCAGCTGCAAGTGGTTTTGAGATTTTATAATACAGACAACAGGCACCTTGCTGTTGTCTCTATTAAAGGATATTGATTTCAATTTAGAATAAAAACAAGTTCAGCTGGCAGGCAATAGGTGGACGCTCTGGTACACAGGACCCACTTTGTAGTATCTCTTACCAACTATCAGTACAGCAGCATGGCTGATTCACCCTTGGACATTGAGACAACTTAATGAAGAACCTGGAAAGAAATTTCTTCTGGATTCTGGAGCTCAAGTAAGTGACCAGCTGTGAAAGATAGATAGGGATAAGGCTATATTCCACCTCCTTAAACATGGTGTTAGGGGTTCTTTTAGCTCTAATTGTGTAGTATTTTGCCAGTCTTTTCATCAGAGACTAGTGATACTTGTGGATTTGGAAAAGTAACAGACGGTGAGGTGTTTCAAAAGAGAAGATCTAGGGGACTTCCCTGGTGGCCCAGTGGTTATGAATCTGCCTTTCACTGCAGGCGATACAGTTCCACCCCTGGTCAGGGAACTAAGATTCCACATGCTATGGGGCAAATAAAACCCGTGAGGCACAGTGAAGATTCAGGGCAGCTAAAAAACAAAAAAAAGGAAGATCTGCTTTCATATCTCATTTTTTGACTGCTGACAATTAGAGACCAGTCCTATCCTCCCTGGGTCCCAGAAATGGAACCCCTTCCCTAGCCTCTGTTTTTAAAGACATCAAAATAGCTTACAGTGATGCCAATGCTTTAGATGCTATGGTAGGTATCCCCAGTGACCAAAATCCTTTCCTTAAGTATATGTGGTATATACCACATATGGGTAAGTACCCCATAAAAGAGTATTACTAGTGTTTTAATTGTATTTTTTAAAGTAGATTAAAAAATTTAATGAGGACTAATTGAAATATAATAAACTGAATACTTCTTAAATGAATAATGTGTATAATTTTCTGTCTGGTTTCTTTAACTCAGCACTGTCCTTTCAAAATTCAAACACGTGTAAAAATGATTCATCCCTTTTTATTACTGAGTTAATTACATCATATGGACATATCACAACTTGCTTATCCATTTATCTGTATGTAAAATTTTGAGCTATTTTCAGCTATTGAGTATTACAAATAAAAATACCATGAACATTTGTTATGAGTCTGAACACGTGCCTTTATTTCTTTTGTAGCTTGCTTTTAAAAATGACTATTTATCTTTCATAAATTCAAAATTTAAGTTAATGATTCTAAATAGGAATGAGAGGTAGTGGAGAGAGATACTAAAATAACTATGAGTCATTTAGAGATTACATTCCTTTGGAAATTGTAATCTGTTTTTCTGGGTGTTATGCCAACCAGTTGCCTACTTTTGTCCATTGATGTGAATTGTTTAAAGACTAGCATTGCTGATAATCATTTGTCATAGCTATCAGATATGTACAATAATAAAATTTAAAGCACAATTACTTTAAATATTTTCACATGGGCTTTATAAACGCCAAATAAGACTTTCTTATTTTTTTTCAATAGTAGATAAATTTTGTTTAGTTTCAATAGTAGACAGATTTTGTTTCCCATGACCAGAGGAACTTCTTCCTTTAGCTCTTAACTCAATTTTTTAGCACACAGCTATGATGTGAATACAGTCTTACATTTCCCTTAAAGATATATAAATATTTGAACCCCCTTTTTTTCCTTGTTATCATCTCAGGTTTGTTTGTTTTTTACTTACTGACTTCATAATCCAACTACATGTTTCTGACTATGAGTTACAGGAGAGTTGCCAGATAAAATACAAGATACTTAGCTAATATTTCAGCACTCTTTCTTTTTTATAATTAATATATAAGATTGTTGACAAGCTATTTTAGTTCCACCATAATTTGATCTCATCTTAATTTTTCAAGGACATGAATCCAAAAAACTCTCCTTATTTTATCATGCATATTTAAGCATTCATGCTTTTGTGTTTGCCATTTTTTATTCCCTCCACTGATTTATTCACTTAGGATATTTTTTTCTGCTCCATTTGTTACACACGCCATAGGAAATGCTCATTTAGTCAGTTAGGTCATAAAGTGAAAGAGAGAAAAAGCAGAGTGTGAATTCATGGGAAAGAGGGATTAAGAAGGCCCCTCCTGATAAGAACCAAGTGGGGAGACATGGTAAAATTCAGACATTTTACTGAAGACTGAGGGGGTTATACTCTGAAAGGAGAGTCCCAAGTTGTACCTGTTGATGATCTTGATTTAATTTTGAGTATCCTGACATTTCCTGCCTCATATCTCAGTCTATGACTTTCTACTTGTCTCTTTTTCCAGGCATGATGAAGCTTAAATCCTCTTCCTTTTCTGGGTCCTGTGTGAGCTTTCTTCTTCTACAAGCGATGACATCAACTTCAGGTAAGACATCCACTCTCTTCTTACTGAGTCACAGCTGTGGAAAGAACCTAGAGCAGGTATACAGTGTCCATTCTAATGTAAGGAGCTTGGAAGTCATTACTATGGCCTACAATCAAGTGAAAAACTGAAAAAACTGAAAGTCAACAGCTCTTCCTAGATCCGACATAGAATTGAGGTAATAGGACAAATTGCTCCTTCCCAAATTAGAGAAATCCATAAGCGGATACTGAAGTGAAAGTCACTCGTCATGTCCAACTATTTGCAACCTCATGGACTATACGGTCTATGGAATTCTCCAGGCCAGAATACTGGAGTGGGTAGCAGTTCCCTTCTCTAGGGGATCTTCCCAATCCAGGGATCAAACCCAGGTCTCCCACATTGCAGGTGGATTCTTTACCAGTTGAGCCACAAAGGAAGCCCAGGAATACTGGAGTGAGTAACCTATCCCTTCTCCAGGGGATCTTCCTGGCCCAGGAATCAAAACAGGATCTCCTGCAATGCAGGTAAATGTTTTTACTAACTGAGCTATCAGGGAAGCCTGGTGGCTCAGACGGTAAAAGTGTCTGCCTGCAATGCTGGAGACCCAGGTTCGATCCCTGGGTCAGGAAGATCCCCTGGAGAAGGAAATGGCAACCCACTCTGGTACTCTTGCCTGGAAAATCCCACGGACTGGAGCCTAGTGGGCTCCAGACCATGGGGCTGCAGAGTCGGACACGACTGAGCGACTTCACTTCCACTTTATCAGGGAAGCCCTAAGTGGAGAGAGAGACTCACACCTTTCCAGGCCATAAATCTTTGTGGAAACCAGTACAAGGGTAGCGAAATCTAAACTGTAATAATTGAATTGTTGTAGGCCAGACTTCCCTGGTGGCTCAGACCGTAAAGCGTCTGCCTACAATGCGGGAGACCCGGGTTCAATCCCTGGGTCAAGAAGATCTCCTGGAGAAGGAAATGGCAACCCATTCCAGTATTCTTGCCTGGAAAATGCCATGGACGGAGGAGCCTGGTGGGCTACAAGTCCAAAGGGTCACAGAGAGTCGGACATGACTGAGCGACTTCACTTTCAATTTCAGGCCCAGTGTGGACAAGTCTGAAAGTTAAAAACTCCAAGAGGGCCCAATCATGAGAAAGCTCACTTTTGTGAGTTTTACCCCCATGGTTTTTACTAGGCTTTCACAGGGAATACTGGGGGAAATGCCATTGTGTTTTTAGCAGGAGGAGGGGAAGAGCAACTACTTTGAAATATGCTCTTCTTAGCAAGGCCTGCCCTCAGGAGACAATATTTTACCAGAACCTAACCTATTGATATTTTCTCAGAGTCAAACTTACCTGGGGGCAGGAAAACATCCAACTCCCATCCGCTGTATCCTTTGTGTCCCATTAAGGAGGGATATGGTTTCTCTGGTGGCTCATGAGTAAAAAAATCTGCCTGCAATGCAGGAGACACAGGAGAAATTAGTTTGATCCACCCCCCCCCCCACCCCGGTAGGGGCCATGGCAACCCTCTTCAGCATTCTTGCTGGGACAATACTATGGACAGAGGAGCCTAGCAGGCTGCGGTCCAAGGTGTTGCAAGGAGTCAGACAGGACTGAAGGGACTGAGCACACACATGCAGCAAGGAGGGATGCAACTGAGAAGCACTTATGAAATTCATAGTCAAGGACACAGGCTCACTAAAAGACTGAAATCTAATCACAGAGCTAAAGGCTATCTCCCCTCCTCCTGCACCTTACCACTAACTCACTAAATGCCTTTAATGAGAGTTTTGGTTTTTCCCTGGTACATCATGTGTGTGGCTTCCAACAAAAAAACTACAAATCATACTAAAAGGCAAAACATCAGGTGGAAGGGGTAGAACAAAGTATTAAAATCAGAAATTGATATGGCAGGATTGTTAGAATTGTCAGACTAGAAATCGAAAATAACTGCGGCTAATGTGCTAAACGTTCTAATGGAGAAGTAGATGACATGCAGGAACAGATAAGCAATGCAAGCAAAGAGATGTAAATTCCAAGAAAGAATCAGAAAGAAGTCATAGAGATTAAAAACACTGTAACAGAAATGAAGAATTCCTTTCGTGGGCTCATTAGTAGCCTGGACATGGCCGAGGAAAGGATCTTTGAGCTTGAAGATTATCAGCAGAAACTTTCAAAATTGAAAACCAGAGAAAGAGTTAAAAAAAAAAATGGAAGAGAAAAATCTAAAAAATGTGGGACAACTAAAAAAATAAAATGGAATGATAGTATGAAAAGAAAAAGAGAAATAGAAGAAATATTTGAAACAATAATGACTGAGAACTATACACTTTAAATATACAATTTTTGTTAGTTCAGTTCAGTCACTCAGTCATGTCCAACACTTTGCGACCCCATGGACTGCAGCATGCCAGGCCTCCCTGTCCATCACCGACTCCTGGAGCTTGCTCAAACTCATGTCCATCAAGTTGGTGATGCCATCCAACCATCTCATCCTCTGTTGTCCCCTTCTCCTCCTGCCTCCAATATTTCCCACCATCGGGGTCTTTTCTAGTGAGTTGACTCTTTGCATCAGGTGGCCAGCGTATTGGAACTTCAGCTTTGGCATCAGTCCTTCCAATGAATATTTAGGACTGATTTTTGTCAATTATTCTTCAATAAAGCTGGAGAGAAAGCCTATTTTACATGATATTACTATAGCAAGGCATGTTCTGTTTTGGTTACTATTTACATTGAATAACTTTTTCTATCCCTTTACTTTCAACTTATTCAAGTCTTTGGATTTAAAGTGAGTCTTTTGCAGACAATACCTAGTTGTATCTTGTGTTTTCATCCCTTCTCCCAACTCTGTCTGATGATTGGAGAGTTTAGTCCATTTACATTTAAAGTAATGAATTTTTATTCTTGTATATTTCACAGCATTTTGCCTCTCATTTCCTTCATTACATACTTCTTCTGTGTCTAGCTGATTTTTTTGTAGTGAGATGTTTAGAAAGGGATATAGTCATAGCTGGACATTTAGAATGGCCAAGTTGGATGATAAGAACTCAGTGTATCCTACAATATATAGCAACAAAGAAGTTGTTGGCCTCACATGTATCCTGGTTTTCTATCTTCTTCCACAGAAAACTGGACAGTAACCATTCCCGCGAGACACTTGGTGGCTACAGTAGGAGGACACGCTGAGCTCAGCTGCGAGTTGTCCCCACCATGAACTGCAGAGCTCATTGGAGGTGCGCTGGTTCAGAGGGGACAATTCCAAACTTGTTCACCTGTACAGGGATGGCCATGAAGTGAATGGAGACGCTGCCCCAGCATATGTAAACTGCACAGAGTTTGTGAAAGAGCCCATTAGACAGGGCAAGGTGACTCTCAGACTTCGTAATATCAGTGTTTCTGATGATGGATCATATCAGTGTTCATTTAAAGGTAATGGCATCAATGATGTGGCCAGCATGAATTTGAGCATAGCAGGTAAGTTTCATGGCAGAATGTTGCATACCAATGCCCTTGTGACTCTTTAAGCTGAAATATATGAAAATAAATCAGATTCTTTTTATTTTTTCACATTTTCAAACATGTTTCAAATACTATAATAAGAAAAATATACTTATCTAATGCAAGAATATACTATATAGTGGACAGACAATGCAGAGTGATCAGAATTTGCCTAATTTGTAGTTTGGATGTGAATTTGAGTACTGCCTCTTCTGTTGAAGATCACAGTGTTAATGGGACTCTTTTCAGATTTCCAATCCAACCTCAAAGCAACTCACTATCTAACTCACTATCTTGATCTTTCTGTCCCATTTTCCCCAGCATTAGGCTTGGAAACACAAATCCATGTTCAAGCTCCTGGCACTGAGGGACTCATGGTGGACTGTAACTCAGGAGGGTGGTTCCCAAAGCCCCAGACGGAGTGCAGAGACAGCAGAGGAGAGAGAGTTCCACATTCATCAAAATCCTATTCACAGGATGAAGCCAGATTGTTTCACATGAAGATGACTCTTGTCCTTAGAAACCAGTCATGGGGCAACATGACTTGCTACATTTGCAGTCCTCTAACAGGTGAAGAGAAATGAATAAATATCATCCTGGCTGGTGAGTGTCTGTTAAGAGTTTTGTTGTCAATATGTCAACGTAAAGAAAAATTAATAGGATAATTTGAGTCATGAAAAAATGTTTTCATCTCCTGAGATGGGGTAGTTTGTGAAATGAGCCTATCTTAGAGATAAGACTTGCAAGGGAAATATCAACTGGGAGTTAGATAGTGAGTTTAAAGTTCAATGGAGGAGACCAGGCTTGAGACATATGTGAATGTCTTTAAGAAGAATATTTAAACCAATGGAATTGGACAGGTACAAAGTGAATAAGGATAGAAAAAATTAAAGACCAGGTTCCTAGAACTGAATTGTGGAGCATTCACCTTTTAGATGTCCTTTAGATGACTAAGAGAAATCTGCAAACTATCTGAGTAGGAACAGGGAGAGAGGCAGGAGGAAGACACAAGCACAGCAGGCAAAAATGAATATTTAGAAGCATTTGTTTTGATCTCTTTTATCAATGGTAAAGAAGAATTTTCTTCAGAACCTGTTTTAAATCTTTCAAGTGTTTCTTATTGTTTCACTAAAGATAGTTGTTTCTTATTCAAACTAGTAAGCATTATATAGACATATTTGGGCTTCCCAGGTGGCGTAGTGGTAAAGAATCGACCTGCCAAAGCAGGAAACGCAGGAGATGTGTGACCCCTGGGTCAGGAAGATTCCTTGGAGTAGGAAATGGCAACTCACTCAAGTATTCTTGCCTGGGAAATCCCAAGGACAGAGGAGCCTGGTGGGCTACAGTTCCTGGGGTAGCAAAGAGTCAGACACGACTGAGCATGCATGCATGTATGCATATATATTCAATTATTAGCTTCAGATAAGATTCAAATTGGAATAGGCTATAACATAAACATAATATTTGAGAAAAAAAACTGTATCATAAGCAATTAAATTAATATTTAAAGTTGAATCATGTAATAATAATTTTGAAAAAAATGGCTTTCATAGGCTGTGTGAACAATATTGTTACAACTTTTCACATCCCATATAATAAATACAGCTCTCAGACTTTTATCCAATTCACACATATTCATACAGACTAAAATTTAACATAAAATAAATATAAAATCTACAAAAACACTGCAAGGTAAGCTTTATTTTCCCTGAAAAACTAGCCCCCCAAATGCTGTTGCTAATATTAAAAAATATCAAATATGTGGTAAATATGCAACCAAAAGTCATATATTTATGGGTGTTAATTGGGAACTAGAACAAGGACTAATAATAATAAACTCAATCCCAAGGAAAATCTGGAAAAAGTAACATGTGCTTAACATTAGCCACAAAATTTCATCACAAGGTAAATGCAGAACTATGAAATATAGCACATATTCTGCCTAAAAGACCTCAAAAAGAGATAAATATTTGTGGAGGAATAGTCAGTTTTTAACAGGAATATTCACCTCCTTGAAGACAAAAATAAACCAAAATTATTATAATATTTATTTAAAGACATTCCAGATAGAAATCCCTTGGAAGTCTTTAAAAATATGTTGGATAAGGTAAGTTTGAAGTTAGTATGGAAAAATGAATATCTGTAAATGGCAATACTAATTTTAAAAATGAAGAAGAATTTCCTTTATCAGATTAAAAACTGACTGACTATAATAAAGTAATTGTGAATAAATGTTAAACAGTTTGTGGTGATTTCCAACCATAGACTATTATGTACCATCACGGGAGTAGGCCATTGTATCAATGCTAAAAACTAAGAAGGGCAGAAGGAGATTCAAATCATAAAAAAACAGTATAACAAATTATGAAGTATAAAGTTTAGTGCATTGAAAAAAATAAAAAAGTTCCTGTAAGATGTTGGAATAATTGTCTATATTTCTAGAAGAAAAAGACTCATACATATAATTATATACAGAAATAAATTACATATAGGTTAGAAGTCAAAGGTTAAAAGTGAAACCATAAACATTTTTAAGGGATATACCATATAACCCTAGGATTAAAAGAGACCTTATCAAGAAGTGCAGATCATAAAAGTAAAGAAATATCTGTTTGTCTCCATTATCTTTACACCCTAAGAACTCACTAGAGAGAGTTTTGAGGCTGTCTTATAGCCACTGAGCTTCTCAACCACAAGCAGAGTGTACAGGATTCTGGTTGATTTATTTCTGTTTCCTTTGTAATTAGGAAGCATTTGCACTGGAATTGTTAATAAGAAACGAGAGCGAGAGCGAGGGAGGGGGAGAAAGAGAGAGAGAGACTTCCTTCTATCAACTATAGCCTCAAGTTAAATTCTATCCCCCAAACAAACTCAAATCCAGGCTCTGCATTTGCCACTAAAACAGCTCCACTGAACTTCAGCCCCCACCCACATACAAAAAAGTAAAGAAAAAACAAGACCTGAAAGAGAATCTTGCTTTATTAGCAGTAAAATTCCTAATCCAGTGGTGCTCCATGTTGTGGGTTTATTGATCTTCAAAGGTCTCTGCCCTTTCCTTTCAGATGCCCTGTTTTACCCAAATCACATTTGGATGACATTCTCTGTATTGCTTCTGTTTGTGATATTGTTTTTGGCTATTGTGCTCCTTTGTTGTCAATGTTTCACAAAAGGAGATAACTGCTGCAACCAGTGCGGAGTCATTAAGAGAATCTCTCCTAAAGTGATATGTAAGTCACATGGGGTGTTTAGGCAAAGCTGTACAACATTTGTCAATGAATGCCAATCATAGGAAGATTGTTTCTTCTCACTTTAGAAATGTTGAACTTCACATCTCTTAATTAGGAACTTCCCAGGACAATGCTCTTTTAGGAACAAGGTCAGTATAGATGTTTCCTGAGTTGTTCAGACCCACAGTTAGTTCTATGCCCTCAAGGGAAGTGCTTTCTCTCTTCAGTAAATATTCAGTCAAATGAAGTGAATCCAGCGTCTGCCTCATGCAAAATCACTTTGTGATGGATGAACCCTACGAGTCTTGCTCTAGAATACACTTAATTTGATGATAGTCTTTTTGCGTATATAGATTCTCATTAGCTTTCAAGATACCACCTCCCTTTTAGAACTTAAATAATGTCAACATGAAAAAGAGATGGGTCTCTAAACCAACAAGTCCTTTACAACCAGACTCTTCCATCTGGTTTTGTGGTTAAACTGAATGAATGTATCATCCTTCTGAGTGAGCATATCACTGAATGATAGTGATCTATTAGGTAAAAAGACATAGAACAATTTTAAAAACAATTCTTTTCCCAACTTATGTTCAGGCAAAATAGATTCTATATAGTTGTGTAAGCTGCTAGATGGGGGATGTGAATCTAGCGATTGACTCTAGATAATGTTAAAGGAGATGAGTCAAAGAGGAAGATATAATCTAGTGGACCCATTTCCCTACCTAATCCATAAAACCCTGTACCACATTTATTGGGTGCCTACCTTATGCTAGGCATTGTATCAATAATATTCATTTTACCAAAGTCACCTAAATTAATCCTAAAGGCTTGCTTTTATTGTCACCATTTTATAGATGAAAATGTCACAAATCACGGCTCGTAAGTGATAGAGCCAAGACTGGAAGGCTGATGTCTCTGGTTCCAATCCTCATGCTCTAGTCATTATGCTTATTTGCAGTAACTGGTTACAGGTTTCTGCTTGCACACCTTAATGACTGAAGAGGTTACAAACTCAGGAAACATGCCTATTCCATAGTTACCATGGGAATTTTCTTCACTTTGGAAATACAATCTATTGATCCATGATTT